>NC_057798.1:303189105-303496432 GCF_018294505.1 Triticum aestivum | reverse complement strand
CCCGCACCATCCCCCACTCCACTGCCACCGCCGACCACACGCACCCTCTCCCCCGCACCCTCCCCGGCCCGCTCCACCGTCAGAAATGAATGCAATTAAAATTGCAAAAAAAAACAAATTTGATTATATTTTCAAATAACAAATTTGATGATATTTTCAAATAATAAATTTGATGATATTTTTTCATATTCACAAATATTTTCAAATAACAAATTTGATGATATTTTTTAAAAAAATTACTACTATTTTTATGAAAAATATTACTGTGATGATTTAAACAAGTTTGAACATATTTAAACACAAATAAATATCAAACAACATTTTAAATGCATAAATACAAAAAATGGGGAGCCTGTGAATCGAACCCAGGACCTCCTGGTGTGTGTGCTGCGTGCTGACCAATCAGGCTAGTAGGCTTGTTCTGATGGAGTGGGGGTTATGTGGAATATAACCTTACCAGTCAGGCTAGTAAATTCTAATGGCGCACCGGGGCTGGGTGCGCCATTAGATCAGTTGTACTTATGGCGCAATAGGGGTGCGGTGCGCCATTAGATCCCTCCCCCCAGTTCACCTGTTCCCCTCTCACTGTTGCCTCCCTCCCTCGCCAGATCCACTTGACCCAACCATATGTCGCCGCCCCCTTGCTCTGCCCCCTCCATCTGCCGCGCCTGCACACCGCGACGCCGCCACCCCGACCCCCGCGGGACTCCACCCCCGCCGCCCCCGCGCCCCCCGAACGGGATCGGCCGAGCGCGCGCCGCCCGCTCCTCTCCTCTCCTCCTCCCTCCGACAAGCGAGGGCCTCCTCCGGCCCCTGCAGCAGCCGGCGAGCGCGGCCCTGACGCACCCACCCCGCCTGCCCCTACCATCCTCCGCCACCGGCCCCTGCTCTCCTTCGACCGTGGCGAGCGAGTACCCGGACGAGCTCGGACCCCGACCCCGACCCATTCGCCGACCCCAACCCCGACCCCTCCGGCGACCAGGTGCCTCTCCTCCTTCCTCCCTCTCCACCCTTCCCCATTCCCTCCCTCCCTCCCCTCGACCGTGGCGACGATGATGGCGACCAACGCGACCAGGAACTTTCTGTTATGTGTTACTGCTTAATATGGCAACGATGATGATCTGTAGTACCCATCAGCCAGCTCTCGGCTTCTCGTCTAGTTGATTTACTGCCAATTGGGTCTCTAGGGTTAAGGAACCAACAATAGATTCCTTAAGAGAACCCCTACCTTCATTTTAGTGTGGTTTTCCGGTGTTTTTATGATTGCACGATGAATATGTGCTAGATTGGCTGTCAAGCCCCATTTTTTTGCTATTAGTCACATTATCCAAATTCATACCAATGTTTTATGTCACATCAAAGGTACTGGTACATTAATCTTCACCTCCCCAAGACTAACAATATTCTAAGTTATATGTCTCCTCTTTTTGTAAAATGATCCACTTCAAGTTCTTACTCTAGAAAGATGTGACTAAAATCACTCTAAATTAGTTAAAAATCTCCTAATTCTTTGTTCCCTTTTTTGGGTAGAACTGATCCAAATGGCAGCTTCCTTACTGTGGAAAGGAACTAAAAAAAGAACCTCTAGACACAGGTGCCACATATATATATTCTCCCCTGTAGACAGAGCCAACAGCTGCCTTTCCAGAAAGCAATTGTCTTTATCAGATGTGCTGCATCAAATATGGCACAAGAATCACAAAACAATGGGGAATGCCCATCTATTAGTGTACTAATGTATTGCTCCCAGCTAGCAATAGCTTCCTCCATGCCCATGTGCCCGGTGACAACAAATCTTGCCCAAAAAAGGACTGTCCAGTGCCCAAAACTCCAGATCGACACAAGCTTTATTATTTCAGCAAAACTGATAGATTTAGTTCATTGATATGCTTCCTCTGATCTTCTTTGGCAAGAGGCCGAGAGGTGGTAACAGATAGATTTAGTTCATTGGTACAGATAAATTTGTTCATATTCTTCAGGAAGCTTGCTTGAGCTGTTTATATACTTGCTTGCTTGCTAGCAAAAACAGTAGCTTTGTTTATGGTGTTAACTAATTCATGCCACCAAATGGTAGAGACAGAGACCAGGTCTCTTCTAGTTTCCCATGAATTAATAAACCATGCATGGTATCAAGTGAGCCATGCACAACCATGAAAATAGCTTGCTTGCTACTGTTTTAAATAGTTAGTCATATATATTGCTGGCATGTATTTCATATTTTCTGTAGTATTAAGGCTACATAGCATGCCATTTTTGTTCCTTGTATTAATTGCTTTCCCTACATGTTTGCAGGTTTAAGTGAAAAAGGGAAAGAAAGGAGAATCAGGGTAGGGTTTCATGGCTAGAAGATATATTGCTGGGTTTTGTCTCCGACCATCATGTCGTGATGATATTGGGGGGTTTTGTCTCCGACCATCGTGTCATGATGATATTGTGGGGTGTAGTGGGGTTGCAGCGGGGCAGGGGTAGGATAATGATTTTGCAGGTACCCCGAGAGGCCCTTGAGTTTGCCAGAATGTCGATTAACTTCCGTTCCGGCAAATTCGGGTACTCCATATGTCATATTTTCAGCAAAGGTCATGCTGAAATAGGACATATGGGGTACTTGAGACTAATGCATGGCCCGGGGTTTCTTAGTACTTAGTTAAGTAGGATCAACTGCCCCTTTTTGTTTTGCTAATGTGTACTAGGTGCTCCCATCTTCTTTGTCATTGTTACCCTAATTTATAGTCCACTACAATTGGCCTTTCAGTATAGCCTGTTATCATGCATGTTTTATGATCTGTTGTAAGGGTACTAATTGGTCTCTTCTGCTGCTTATCAGAGATGGGGGGAAGCAGCCACCGCCGCTCTGCGACACCGGAGTACGAGTTGGATGCTTCCGAGTTCTTCAGTATCATACTTGGGACTTCAGTATCAGCCATGACGTAGGTATATAAAACAAGAGATCTCCCCTTCACCCATCTCATTATGATATCTGTTGTTTGCTACATCACTCATTGTCCCAAACTACAGAGGCTGCCTGACAGTTTTATGCACATGCTAGGTGAAGATCTGCCAAATAATGTGAAGCTGCGACAGGCCGGTAGCGGGTTTCGCAGGCAGTGGGATGTGGAGTTGTTGATCAAGGAGGGCCACATGTACTTGTCTCGTGGGTGGGAGAAGTTCTACCGTGCCTACGACCTGCGGCTGGGGTACTTCCTTCTCTTCAGGTACGACGACGACGCCACCATGCTCATCATGAAGGTGTTCAACGCGACTATGTGTCGCATGCGCTACACTGACGATGATGATGCCGGTACGTTCTGCCTCTTCTTATTCCTCTACATTTGGCTTTGTCTCACATCGCTTGTTAACGATCATTGTTGCATTTGGACAGGTAATGGGAGCAGCAGCAGCGACACTGGCTACAGCGAAAGCAGCAACGACTATGGCTATAGTAAAAGCAACACCGATTCTGGCTTTAGTGAAAGCAGCAGCAATTCTGGCAGCAGCATAGACAACAAGAAGGATGATCCGGACAGGAGTGCGGGAGAAGAGGAGCAGAGTGGGGATGAGGAGCTGCAGGATGACGGTGGGCATTAGGCTGAGGATGACCTAGCACTGGTGGTGGCTGACCAAGGGCAAGAGATGGTGGTGGCTGACCATGGGCAAGAGATGGTGGTGGCTGACCATGGGCAAGAGATGGAGGTGGCTGAGGATGACCTAGCGATGGTCGGCCGCATTATATGCTGGCAGTGCTGGCTCCAGTGCCTTGTCATCGAATTGAGGCAACAATGTGCGCTTCGGGTCACTTTTGGTTGGGCGCTCGAGTCTGTATTCCTCGGCTGCCAAAACCTCAGTCCATCTATCAGTGAGCAGATCTTGATCAGCTTGAAGCTGCTGCTGCTTCTTCTTCAGGCTTCTTGTCGTGGCTATAAGGCGGCCCTTAAAGCGCTCCTGCTCGACGGGATCCTCTAGCACGATAAATTCTTCGTCACCAAGGCTCACCTCGTCTTCGGAGAGAGGCATATAGTTGCTGTCCTCCGAGTCTTTGTTCATGGCCTATTCATCTGGGCTCGCTTGCCCATCTTCCCGTTCGGCCTGTTTGAAACTTGGCTTGGCGGGGTCTTCATTGTCTTCGGCATCGCTCGGAGTGCTATTCTCTCTTGTGTCGGTATCGCTATTTTTACCATGGCGTGATTTAGAGCGGCACCGCTGACGTCGATGCTTAGACTGCTTCTCAGGAAGTTTTTCATCTGTTGCATCTTGTATGTCGTCGCCATTGTCTTCTTTGGGTGTATCCACCATGTATATATCGTAGGAGGATGTGGCTGTCCAGCGCCCTGTGGGCGGTGGTTCCTGTTCTTCTCCGGCATCCTCGTCCATACCATCGATGTCTTCAGAGTCGAAATCAAGCATGTCGGTCAAATCATCGACATTGGCTATCAAATGGGTGGTAGGTGGGCAACGAAGCTTTTTGTCGTCCGCTTCCCACTCAAGCCGAACATAGTTCGGCCAGGAATATCCTGACAAGGAGAGAGACTTTAATGAGTTTAACACATCGCCTAGGGGCGAGTGTTGGAAGATGTCCGCGGAGCTGAAGTCTAAGATTGGCGCCTAGTCAGACTCGATGGGCGCGGATTCACGCGGTTCGGAGCCTGTAACCGGAGACGAGTCTGAGGCTCCGATTACACAGGCCTCATTGCAGGTCAAATCCGTGTTTGGCTCTAGTGCCGTCGAGTCTGCGGCTTCCGTGGTGGGGTTGAGCCTACCGTCCTTGGACGGCACACTCTGCTCTGCATCTAGGGCCAGCGCTGCTACAGGTGCAATCTCTCGCATACCATCTGATGACAGATTTAGGTCGTGTTCATCATGGCGACGGGGCGCGGCTATCATGGGCTCGAATCCATCGAAGATCAAGTCTTCACGGATGTCGGTGGTGTAGTTCAAGCTTCCAAACTTGACCTGATGGCCAGGGGCGTAGCTGTCGATCTGCTCCAGAGGGCCGAACAAGTTGGCCCGTAGCGCGAAGCCGCTGAAAACAAAGATATGTCCGTGGAGAAAACTTCACACTGGACTGCGTTGTTGATGATTGAAGAAGCCATCAAGCCTTATGGTGACGACACAACAGAACTCTTAATGAAAGCACCAATGTCAGTGTCAAAACCGGCGGATCTCGGGTAGGGGGTCCCGAACTATGCGTCTAAGGCTAATGGTAACAGGAGGCGGTGGACACGATGTTCACCCAGGTTTGGGCCCTCTCGATGGAGGTAATACCCTACTTCCGGCTTGATTGATCTAGATGATATGAGTACTACAAGAGTAGATCTACCACGAGATCGTAGAGGCTAAACCCTAGAAGCTAGCCTATGGTTATGATTGTTGTTGTCCTACGGACTAAACCCTCCAGTTTTTATAGACACCAGAGGGGGCTAGGGTTACACAGAGTCGGTTACAGAGAAAGGAATCTTCACATCCGAATCGCCAAGCTTGCCTTCCATGCAAAGGGGAGTCCCATCCGGATACGGGACGAAGTCTTCTATCTTGTATCTTCATAGTCCAACAGTCTGACATTCGGATATAGTCTAGCTGTCCGAGGACCCTTCAATCCAGGACTCCCTCACACCCCACGCACGATCCCCATGCCACGCATTCAACACGGGTCGTGGGGAAGCGCGGCGGACGAAAAAGTTAGCGTTGTAAAAATCGGCCCTGCCTGCCCGCGCACCGATCTGGGCCTAGCACAAAAATGTGTTGCACTTATGTGAGGCCCAGTCCTGGGTACTCCTGTCGGTGTACAGAAGTAGGGCTCTACCTTGTACCCCTTTTACTTGTGCACAGGCAGTCAGAGCCGCGCCCGCGGCCACACTTAGCAAGGTAGAGGAGGGAAGCCGAAGCCACAAGACCATCAAAGCAACGCGAAGATGGAGACACAAAGAGCGAGAGGGCGAGGTGGACTCCCCCGGCAAGACCCTTGCCGGGGCAGCCTCCGCGGCCCCTGCAAGAGCCTTGCCAGGGCAACGTGTTCAACGCCAGCAGAGCACGCCACCTTTGAGCCCCAGGGTTTCAACGACATCGACCGCATTGGAACCAGGGCTCAGGAGGCTCCATGCAGATCTTCATCGAGATCATAAACACACCAGATCAGATGAGGACCAGGAGACGGCGATCCTCGGCATGATCCCTACCGAGGAAACCCACGAGGCCTCCGGCAGGACCCCTGCCGGGGACGACCACAATGCCGCGGCAAGACTCTTGCCGGGGCCTCGGCAAGACCCTTGCCGAGGACATCAGCGGGGCCGTGGCCAGGCCCACGCCCGCCAAGGCTCCACCACCGTTACCATGCAGCTGCCAGCACAGCCAGCCAGGCGAGAAACTGTGTGGCGACGTGCGGCCCCGAGACCAGCTCCACAAGCACCTGCGTGGTGGCATGCAAATCTTCATGAAGACGCTGCCACCATGCCAGCTTAGCAGCCTGCCAGCCTACATGGCGCTACCCGCTTTGCTGGCCTGGATGCATGTCAAAGCAAGGCGAGGCGGCAACAAAGCAAGGGGACACCTAAGGGGCGCATTTAGTGTGTCTTGTCTCGTAATGACAGGCAATAAGCTTGTACACTGTACCCTTTCCACCTCCTGTGTGCCACTGTGGCATCCCCTTTCTCCTATAAAAGGAGGCCCGAGGCGTACTGGAGAGGGATTCGGCTCTTTTGAGCAAGTCACGCACCATAGGTATCTCAAGAACACCAAAATACACACCAAAGTAGTACTAGGGTATTTCATGATCCCCGCGGCCCAAACCTGGGTAAACGACCTTTGTGCTGGCTCTTAGACCCACTCTTCTCACAACCCCGTGCTCGCCGACCATAGTAGGGATTCCATTGATCCCATAGGTGTCATTCCCACCACAAACTCAAATAGATGATTTTCAACTTTTGTTGGTGGCGTAACCCACCGTATAAGAAAGCTAATTTCAGACACCGCGTACAATTGTCGTAGGGTTCGGAGAATCAATTTTGTCATCAATTTCTTCAGACTTAGAGGGTTGGTCTTCATTGATTGAAGAAAAACATTACTCTGTGTGTTCCACATCTATGTCATCAAGTCAACATAAGTGTTAGGATGTGTGTCCTTTCAAAGAACATTCGAAGATTCTAGGATATTTAGCTCACACCGCAACTTGCTAAATCTCTTCTCGTCCAAGGGCTTTGTGAAGATATCAGCCAGGTGGTATTCAGTACTTGCATGGTCGATGGAGATGTCTCCCTTCAACACATGGTCATGAAGAAAATGAAGACGAACTGGATGTGCTTTGTCTTCGAGTGCTGAACTGGGTTGTGAGCAATCTTGATAGCACTCTCATTGTCGCAGTAGAGTGGCACATTCTTCAAATTGATGCCATAGTCCTTGAGTGTTTTCTTCATCCATAGTAATTGAGCACAGCAAGATCCAGCAGCAATGTACTCAGCTTCTGCACTGGAGAGTGATACGCAGTTCTGCTTCTTCGAGGACCAACATACCAAGGATCGTTCGAGGAAATGACATGTGCCTGACGTTGACTTGCGGTCCACCCGATCACCAGCATAGTTAGAGTCTGAATATCCAATGAGATCAATGGAAGATCCCTTGGGATATCATAATCCAAGTGTTGGTGTGTGAGCTATATATCGAAGAATATGCTTCACAACCTTATGGTGTGATTCCTTCGGTGTAGCTTGAAATCGGGCACACATGCAAACACTAAGCATAATATCCGGCCTAGATGCACAGAGATACAATAAAGAGCCAATCATGGAGTTGTATACCTTTTGATCACAGTCTTTACCATTTTCATTAGTGCATAGATGGCCATTAGTGGGAATAGGAATTTTGGCACCTTTGCAATTTTGCATGCCGAATTTTCTCAACACATCCTTGAGGTATTTCTCCTGAGATATGAATATGCCATTGTATTGTTGACAAATCTTAAGACCTAAGAAGAATTTCAATTCTCCCATCATAGACATTTGATATTCTTCACTCATCATATAGGCAAATTCATCACTATAACGTTGGTTAGTACAACCACATATAATATCATCATCATATATTTGGCACACGAATAATTCATCATCATATGTTTGGTGAAAGGAGTTGGGTCAAGTGAACCGGGTTTGAAGCCTTTCTTCATGAGGAATTCCTTCAGTGTGTCATACCACGCCCAAGGTGCTTGCTTTAGGCCATAGAGGGCCTTGTTGAGTCTGTAGACGTGATCTGGAAATTTTGGATCCTCAAAACCTGGTGGTTGAGCAACATATACTTCTTCCTCAAGCTTACCATTGAGGAATGCATATTTCACACCCATTTGATCTAAGATGATATTATGATGGTTAGCATAAGAAAGCAATTTGCGAATAGCCTCAAGTCTAGCAACAGGTGCAAAAGTTTCATCGAAATCAATTCCTTCAACCTGTGTGTAGCCTTGAGCTACAAGATGAGCCTTAGTCCGCACCACGAGGCCATTTTTGTCTTGTTTGTTGTGGTAGATCCATTTGGTACCGATGATGTTATGCTTGCGTGGGTCTGGTTGCTTGACAAGCTCCCACAAATAGTTGAGCTCTAATTGATGCAATTCATCTTGCATGGCTTGAATCCACTCAGATTCCATGAATGCTTCATCAACTTTAGTGGGCTCTGTGATAGAGACAAACGCAAAATGCCCACAAAAGTTAGATAATGTGAAGCTTTTGAGCGCATGAGAGGACCTCGTGCATTGATGTCATTGATGATCTTCTCGATCTACACTTTGTTTGCAACGCGAGGATGTGCGGGTTGACGACCTTGCTTAGGCCCAACAGTTTTGTCAGGACCAGTTTATTCAGCAGCACCAGCATGATTTTCTTCACGATCTGGAATAACTTCTTTAGCAGTTTCTTCGGTAGGGATGACGTCCTCAGTAGCTTTGAACTTGATGGATTCCTTAGGTGACATTTCATCTAGCACATGATGTAGGTGCTCTCTTTGCGAGCCATCTACAGTTTCAACAACCTTGTGATGAGTGATGTTGAAGACTCTGTAGGTGTGCGAGTCCTTCCCGTAACCAAGCATAAAACCCTTATGTGCTTTCGGTGCAAATTTAGAGTGATGGTGAGGATCTCTAATCCAGCATTTAGCACCTAAGACTTTGAAATAACTTACATTGGGCTTCTTGTCAGTGAGGATTTCATATGAGGTCTTTTTGAAGAATATTTGAAGATATACCCTATTGATGATGTGGCACGTAGTATCAATTGCTTCGGGCCAGAATCGCCGAGGTGTCTTGTATTCATCAAGCATGGTGCGAGCCATCTCAACAAGATTTCTTTTCTTGCGCTCCATGACGCCATTCTGCTAAGGAGTATAAGGAGCAGATAATTCGTGAGTAATACCAAGCATGTCAAGATATTCATCGAGGCCATTGTGCTTGAACTCGGTTCCATTATCACTCCTGATATGCTTGATCTTCACACCGAAGTTAGTGGAAGCCCTAGAGGAAAATCGTCTGAAGACTTCCTGCACTTCATTTTTGTAAGTGATGATATGAACCCATGTGTGATGAGAATAGTCATCAACTATGACAAAACCATATAATGATGTAGAACTAGAGGATGTGGCATAATAAGTAGGGCGAACGAGATCCATATGAAGTAATTCAAAGGGACGAGAAGTGGTCATGACAGTCTTCAAGGGATGCTTGGCTTTGGTGATCTTTCCAGCCTCGCAAGCCCCACAAAGATGATCTTTGAGGAATTTGACACCCTCGATGCCAATGAAATGCTTCTTCTTCGAGAGTGTATGCAAGTTCCACATCCCAGCATGACCAAGTTGTCAATGCCATAGCCAGCATTCTGAAGCTTTTGCAAGTAGACATGTGGCAGGCTGTGGTCCTGTAGAGAAATCAACAATTCACAAGTCTCCTTTCCTAAAGCCATCGAAGACTTTGGAGTTGTCAGATTCCATTAGCACAAGGCAACATTATTTGTCGAAGACAACAACCATATCAAGATCACAAAGCATTGAGACAGACATGATGTTGAATCCTAAGGACTCGACAAGCATGACTTTGTCGATGTGTTTATCCTTTGAGATGGCAACCTTACCTAGAACCAATACCTTGTTTTTGCCTTTGTCAGCGTAGGTGATATGCTTCAGATGAGATGGTGACAAATCAGTGTCCATCAACAAGTTCCTGTCACCAGTCATGTGATTTGTACATCCACTGTCGAGGACCCACTCAGTAGCTTTAGGTTGTTCATCCTGCATATGAATTAGTGCAACTTACAAACCCATATACTTCATTAGTGAAGAATATGATATCAATTTCATCAACAATAACAGATATAGCAGTCTGAGGATGTGAGAAATGGATGATTCATTTCTTCATGATTAGCTTTCATCCTTTCAAGCACATTCAGGTCTCCAGCAAATTCTTCAAACGATTAAGTTCGTTTGGAGACCTAACCCTGCATAAGATATTAGTTCTTTTACTTCGCCACCCACATCGGGAGGGGTGCCAAAGAGTTCATCATTCTGCGAGCTCCATAAGAAAAGGATGGCATAGAATCCAGCGCACTTCGTTTCACAGGAGAGTGGTTAGGATAAGCATATGAATAAGCAGAGAAATTCTTCGAGGACTTATGAACATAATTGTTTTAAGAATAATGCACATATTCATAGCCTTTAGAATTTCCATGCGAAACAGAAGTGTTAGCACGATGATGTTCATATGAGGATTTTGATCCATGTGAGGAATTTCATCCATATGAAGAATTTGGTCCATATGAGGACATGGATCCATAAGAAGATTTTGATCCATATGAATAATTTGATCTGGGGTTCCCATTCTTCACTGGTGGTGTTATGGTGACATTCACCTGAAGATTTTCAAGGCATCTTTTAGGAACCTAGATTTTCTTCATAGGGGGACCGTTCTTGCAGTTAGTTCCAACATATCGAGCAAATACTTCACCATTCTGATGCTTAAACAGTTTATAGTTGGAGTCAAATGACCCATCATAGGAATATGAAGAATCACAGGTAAAGCTAGATAAAGTGCATGGATCTACAGGAGGTCCTTTTGCAGCAACCCATGAGCTTTTGGTATACTGCTCAGGTTTCCAGTAGGTCCCATTAGCATTGAGTTTCCTCTCAAAGGCAATACCCTCTTTCCTAGGGTTCCTATTCAAGATCTGCTTTTTGAGCACATCACATAGAGTCCGATGCCTTTGAGGCTTTTGTAAATGCCTGTCACATACAATTCCTTCAGCCCTGCATTATCATCAGTGATACATGTGGTATCCTCAGATGAGGAATTTGTGACCACAGAGACAATTGAAGAATTTGCAGCAATAGAAGCATTTGAACATTCAGGTGATGAATTAGCAGATTCATGCTCAATGCATTTCAGATATGGTGGAATAAATTCTTCCTGAGCGGAACTGATCTGTTGAGCAAGCAATGAATCATTTTCCTTCTGAATATCTTCATAACTTGCTTTTAACTTCTCAAGATCTTGCTTTCTCTGAAGAAATTCATAAGAAAGCTTTTCATGATCAGTTAAGAGAGTGTTATGATGATTTTTAAGGTTGTCAAACTAAGTTTGAAGTCTCTGAAGATTATCTGTCAGAGTCTTAGTTCGATTCAATTCCTCACCCAACAGGTCATCACTTTTGTCTAGTTGATTTTGAATCTTTTCTAAAGCCTTCTGTTGTTTAACATCAATTTTAGCAAGTTTGGAATAGTTAGGATTGAGATTGTCACCAAATTCATCCTCACTAGAGTCAGAGGGGGAATGTTTGAGTACCTTGGCACCTTTGCCATGAAGCAATAGGTGGGAGCATAGTCATCGACGCTCTTGTCAGGAGAGTTGAGGAAGTCATTTTCTTCAATGTTGAAGATGGACTTGCTGACGTAAGCAGTAGCGAGGGCTAGGCTTGCCACACCAGAGTCAGATTCCTCAGATTCCTCCTCTTCCACATTATCCTCAGATTCTGCTTCAGAGTCAATTTCCTTGCCAATGAATGCCCAGGCCTTCTTGGAACTGCTCTTCTTGTGAGATGAAGACTTTGAAGATTTTGATGATGAAGACTTTGAAGATTTCTTCTTCTTGTTTGAGTCATCAGAATCGTCATCTTTGTACTTCTTCTTCTTTGTTTCCTTTTCCCACAGAGGACAATCAGACATGTAGTGACCAGGTTTCTTGCATTTGTGGCAAGTTCTCTTCTTGTAGTCACGGGATGAGGAATCATCATTTCTTGAAGACTTTCAAAAGCAACCGCGGTGAGAGAACTTCTGAAATGTCCTCACGAGCATTGCTAGCTCCTGGCTTAGTTCTTCAGGATCACCAAGGTTGCTACCAGAATCCTCAGCTTCGCACTAAGATACTGCCTTGGCCTTCAGTGCACGTGATCTTCCATAGTCCATAGAGATCTCTCTTCTCAGCAAGCTTGAACTCATGAGTATTTAGCCTCTCGAGGATATCAGCGGGTTCAAGTGACTTGTAATCAAGTTGTTCTTGAATCATCAATGTGAGGGTATCGAATGAGGTATCAAGTGATCTCAGCAATTTCTTCACCACCTCATGGTCGGTGATGTCAGTGGCACCAAGTGCTTGAAGCTCATTTGAGATGTCAGTGAGGCGATCGAAGGTTTGCTGAACATTTTCGTTGTCGAGTCTTTTGAAGCGGTTGAAAAGATTGCAAAGAACATGAACTCAGGAGTCATGTTGAGTTGAGACTCCTTCATTGACCTTGGACAGCCTGTCCCAAATCAGCTTGGCAGTTTTCAGGGCACTGACTCTGCCGTACTGTCCTTTGCTCAGATGGCCACATATGATATTCTTCGCTTGAGAATCGAGTTGCTTGAATCTCTTCACATTAGTAGCATTTAGAGATGGAGTGACTGAGGAACGCCATTTTCCACAATGTACCAGAGATCGTTATCAATTGCCTCAAGATGCATACGCATCTTGTTCTTCCAGTAGGGGTAGTCCGTCCCATCAAATGTAGGACACCCAACAGAGACCTTGATCATTCCTGCAGTCGACATAACTAAAACTGTAGGCGGTTAAATCAAAATCACACAGAACAAGGGAGTACCTTGCTCTGATACCAATTGAAAGTGTGTTACGTCAACTAGAGGGTGCTAAATAGGCTATTTTTATGAATTCTCCACTGAGGAATTTCAGGGTGAGGAAATTCCTAAGCGAAGAACTACTTGCAGTAGAATAAGTACTCAGGTATAAGTATAACAAAGCAACAACATAGTCATCATGATAAAATGAAAGACAAACACAGAGTACAGAAAATGTAAACAAAGGATAAGCAGGATGAAGACCAAACAGACTAAAGAAATAGGATTGAGGAATTAGAGAAAGTCTTCAGTCAAAGTCTTCAAATAGTAATGATAAGGTAAATAAATACATGAAATAGGATTGACGAATTAGAGAAAGTCTTCAGTCAAAGTCTTCAAATAGATATGATAAGGTAAATCAATACATAACTGAGGAAATGAAAGGGTTGAGGAAATAGAACCAGTAGGCTTGGTGAAGACACTGATTTGGTAGACCAGTTCCAACAGTTGTGACAGTTGTACGTCTGGTTGGAGTGGCTGACTAATTAAACTCGAGGACTCAGTCTCGGACACATAGTATTTTCTCCTTGAGCTAAGAACACACAGACCTCGCCCAACAGTAGTGGTAAGTATTCACAGGTGACTTCCAAACCTTCACAGACTTGGTCACTCAGCAATCCACAATTCCTCTTGGATACTCAGACCATGACACCTAATCGTCTGGAGGAGACATAGTCCTGAAAGGTAACAAGCGTCGATTCCACACAGGAACAATCTCTTCAGTGATGCTCAATCACTTTGGGATTTGGGTTTTCCTCACTTGATGATTTTCGCTCAAAGTCCTCGGAGGATGGGATGCTCTTAAATGAAAAGTGTCAGTTTGTCTCAGAGCAGCCAACCAGCTAGTGGTTCCAGGGGGCGGCTATTTATAGCCTAGGGAGCATCCCGACATGATTAGACATAAATGCCCTTGGCTGATATGACCGTTAGGTTGTAGGATATTTTGGAACAGCTGGCGCGCGTCTTAGCAAAGGTCGGATTTGAGGTTTGAATTCCTCAGGGATATCATGTTCCTCACTGTGTAGGCAGTCCGCACTGGAGAATTCCTAACTCCTCAGTCAGAACAAAGTCCTCAGAGACCAGAAGATATTCGTCTCTGTCACTGAAGAAATTGACTGAATTGATATGAGATTTCCAATGGCTTCACTCGAAAGATTGGGTAGGTGTAGGATTTTGAGATGAGCATCACATAGAAATCAGTTTTCTTAGTATTACCTTGACCCGCTTTAACTGTATGGTGTTTCCTATGACTCAACAAAGAGAAAATGAAACTACAAAAATAAAAGTCTTCACGCTTCAGATTCCTCGCATGAATATCCAAGTCTTCAAGGTCACACCAATTTCTTCACTTTCAAAGTCTTCAAGAGAACCAAAGTCTTCAGTCGAAGAAATTCATTTTTAGGGGTTGACTTTCACTGTAAATATCAAACTTCTCATTGACTTATAGAGCCTGTGTACACTCACAAACACATTAGTCCCTTAACCTATAAGTCTTCAATACACCAAAATCACTAAGGGGCACTAAATGCACTTAGAGTATGTATCGTTGCTATTAAGGATAACAAGATGGGGTCTATTTGTACATAAAAAGATCTTGTCTACATCACGTCATCGTTCTTATTGCATTACTCCATTTTTCCATGAACTTAATACGCTAGATGCTTGCTAGATAGCGGTCGATGTGTGGAGTAATAGTAGTAGAAGCAGGCAGGAGTCGGTCTACTAATTTTGGACGTGATGCCTATATAATGGTCATTGCCTGGATATCGTAATGATTATTTGAAGTTCTATGAATTTCCCAATAGTAATTATTTTCCCACCATTTTCTATTTTTCTTGAGACAAGCCACTAGTGAAACCTACGGCCGCCGGGTCTCTTTTCATCAAAATTGACTTTGCGATCTATTTCCCTTTTCATTTATTTTCAGAACTATTAAACAAAAAATACAAAAATACCTTGCTGCAATTTATTTGTTCCGCGATCTATTTATCCTATCTACCACTTTTACCTCATGTTATTTTGCCTATCTTGAGGCGCCACACCCGAAAGGGATTGACAGCCCCTTTAACATGTCGGTTGCGAGTATTTGTTATCTGTGTGCAGGTGTTGTTTACGTGATGTGAGGATGTTCTCCTACTGGTTCGATATCCTTGGTCTCATCACTGACGGAAATACCTACCGTCGCTATACTGCATCATCCCTTCCTCATTGGGGAAATACAGACGTAGTTCTAGCAGACATCACCGAAGCCGTCTCCACTTCCTAGCATGGCCTAGGGGATGGGCCACTAACGAGCAGGCCCCGCCCGTAGGTCGTCTCCTTCCTCGTGCCAGGAGCAGAAGAGGTTAACTGAGCGGGGCACCGGCATGCTCCCCCGGCGGTTCTAGCCGTCTCCGACGGGTACGGTGTATCGGCGGACTCGGGAGGCCGAGCTGCGCCCATCTATGGGCCCCACGCAGGCTGGGGAGGTCCAGGGCAACGACGACCCTCATGCCAGCGGACGAGGCTTCTGGAGAAGATGGTTGCAGCGCCACGGGGCACCAGAGTAGGAGAAAAAGAGTGGGAGAGCTCCATCGGTCTGCTGTGGTTCTCCTGCTGGCCAAAGGAGGGGAGGGGAGGCCCTGGTTTGCTGGAGCCGGGTGGAGGCTGCCGAAGGCATATCGGTGATCGGGGTGCATTGAGGGCACGGGAGAGAGAGTGGGGTTGTCCGAGAGGTTGCTGGGGGAGAGGGACACCGGGGAGAGGCCAATGCAGTGCTCGGGGTGGCTTTATATGGGCGTGGCTGTGGTGCACCATGCACAACATCCATGGACGTGCTCGGGTGTGCTCGTGGAGGGAGAAGGATGGCAAGGGAGGAGGGGCCCGTCAGCGAGGCATGTCCCGGAAGTCGAGGCAACCTCGGGAGACATGAGGGGGAGTGCTGAGGTCATCGGAGGCATTGGGCAGGGTGCAGCTATAGTGCAGGAGCGCACTGTAGCGCGCTCCAGAGCATGGTCTTGGCTGGCATGGCCATTTTTTTGGCGCTCTGGGCTTGGCGTCTAGTGTCCAGCAGCTATAGCGGGAAGTAAAGAAGTGGGGAGGGGCATTCGAAACCTTGGAGTGGCCCTGGTGAGAGAAGAAGGGGAGAAGGAGAAGAATTGTTGCTATCCGGAGGGGTAAATTGGGGGTTCTGCCCTTCAGTCATTGAGAAGTGCCCAGGGGAAAGTTACTGGAGGTAGAAGAGGACTAGGAGGATTTGTGGTAAAAATTTGGACTCATCGTGATTAGTGGAAGAGGTCAAAGTGATGTTTTTGGGAAATTGGCTGCATGTGTTTGATGTTGGTTTGGGCAGGTAGGTGAATTCCCCTTGGCATGAGACTTAAGAGGATCAAATGGCACATATATGTGAGGTTGGTCACCAAGTTTGAGCTCATTTGAAGAAAGTTCCCAATGTAACTTTGGCAAACCCTGGGTATCAACAGAAATGGATTGTCCAACATTTAGTCATGCAAATCGTTTCTCCTTTATGCACCACTTGGTGTAGTGTCATTGTTTGAGTAATTGAGTATGTCCACAAAAATTGATACTAAAAGCAGAAAGTTGGCAATGTAGAGCTGTTCAAATTTGGTTGTGTGCAAAGAGGGCTTTGGGGCACTTTGATCAAGTTATCCTTCTCTCCAACTTGTGAAATTTCGTCTACATGCATAATTACACCGTTTGAGCATGTGCATCAAGTTTGGGAGCATTTTGACATGTTTGACAATGTAAAGTTGTTCAAACTTAAAAATGGACAGATGTGGTTTTGAGGGGTTTCTATGAAGTTCCCTTTATCTTCAAGACATGATGCTTGGGAAGCTCATCATATATGTCATATGTGGCATGCTAGAACTTTTCTGGAAATTTTTAGAGAATATTTCCTTCATAAACATTTCAAAAGCTTGAAATATCCAGAAAGGGTTTTTGATGGATTTGACCAATATTTTGAACACGACATATATATGGACAATATATGTCCACTGATTCTCCCTAGATTTTCTCAAATATTTTTGAAACATTAAAATAGTTTTAACCTATTAAAGACCATTTTTGGCCTTAAGAAAAACCCTCTGAATAAAATAGTAAAAACACTTTGAAAATAATATTTTGTGGTTTTTGGGAGTCCTATATCTAATAGGAGTCAAATATGATTTTTGAAAGATTTTTCACACCCTTAATTAAGTACTTGTATTTCAAGTCTCAACTCAGGGGTTTTTGGAAAAGCTAATTCAGAAAATACTTTTTGGCCAAAATATTTTTCTAAGAAAATACTATTCTGTCCTATACACATGGCATGATCATTGGGCAAAGTTTTGGATCTAGGAGATGAAGTATAGAAGTTGGAGGATATTTTGATTTTTAGAGCACTTTCAAACAGCAAACAAAAATTCAATCAAGCAAAGACCAACACACTCAAAACTTTTTGTCAAACCACATTTTTTCATGATTTATTGACTTAAGTGTTGTGACGTGAAAACTGGGTGTGACACGTGCACGTCACCTCCCATGGCCCTTGGTGCCATGTTCTCGCATGAGCTAATCGCGGGCGGACGAGTGAGGGCGCGCGACCCGGTGCCTCGTCACCGCAGGAGCCGTGCATGGTTGTCTTTCTTCAGGACCTTGACATGAGAAGACTGGGCACAACGTCTGTGCTCGGGTCCATCCCTGCAGCGTTGATAAACCCAACGGCGAAGCTCTGTCTAGTGGGACGGTCCCATTTATGTGACCTCCTCGGCGAGTTGGTGTTTGGCCTTCTCATGCGATAACCTCAGGAGATTCACTCAGCGCAGGACTATCACAAGTGTTCCCAATCAAGTTCAGGCGCGACCAGCCTTGTGGTAGGGCCTCGTGAGTCCCACGCTGGCTCACGAGTGCCCAAACACACCTCCTCTAGCCCTGTTGTGCAAGCCAGGTGACAGGGCGGGATTGTACATGCCCCGGGGTCTCTCCTCAGAGGGAGGCCCCATCCACATACCAGTGGAAGCACCATGCTCCGCGCTGTCAGTCGACATGGTCGAGGAGCGGCTATGCCGGTGCAAGGCAGAAGCGACATGCTCCGTGTTGGTGATAAACAACTGAGGGTAGCCTCGCGGCTGCAGCAACCTCGGGTGAGCCACTAGGCTCAATGTTTAGCCTCATCGCGCTGCTTTCACTCGGGAGAGTAGCGCGAGGGGGCTGGGCACGGAGGCTACGCTCAGGTCATGCCTGGCGTACGCTAGCTCACCAGGTCCCACGAACCTGGCCATCACGCACCCCTCCTGAGCTAGAGCCCGGCAAGGAAATGTATGATGGTTTGTTCGCATGTCAAGGGGGACTCCTGAGCATCATGACTCAGGAGCCTAACTAGCCACATAGCCCCTCACCCCTTGGTCTCATCTTGGTGATCCGGATGAGCCAACGGCGGCTGAGGTAAGCGCGGGCCGGCCCTGCCGACGCAGAGCGCCAAGACCTGCTCCCGCATCTCCTTTCCGAGAGCTGTTTGTACGTCAAGGGGGACTCCTAAGCATCAAGCCTCAGGAGCCTTACTGGTCACATAGCCCCTCACCCCTTGGCCTCGTCCTGGTGATCTGGATGATCCATTTAGTATGCGCGGGGCCGGGCCCTGCCAACACAGAACACTAAAACAAACAGCAAGGAGATTGCGGAGCCCTACCAAATTATTACAAGCATAATGTCTCTTAAAAAAGTTCCAAGCATAAAGTTCTTATGCCTCCACGAGCCATGATACATATTGCAGAAACAGGGGTAAGCGCCGTCATCAAGCCTCTTCTTCAGCCTTGGGCGCCGTCGTCGCTCGCCAGGGGAGCCCCATCGTTGATGACATCGCCGCTGTCCTTGTCATCTGCCCTAGCCACGGGCTCGACAGTGAGGAACTTCTTCAGCAGGGCCTCCACCTGATCCTTCATGGCCTGGGCAGCAGTAGTGCAGGACTAGGGGTCCACAGGCTCGAGCAAGGCACCGAAGTCGAAACTGGGGTCTCAGAGGTAGAGGTGGCTGAAGACGCGCGTCATGGCCGAGGAAGAAAGTGTGCGGGCCTCTCCCTCCACCATGGGGCCTACTCTAACGACGACGCCTCGAGTGCCGCGATGAGCCTAGGGAACAGCATGGTGGGACCCTGCTCCGTAGTCGCCATCGGCACCTTGTGCTCACCCCCGTAGAGATCCTGCAATGCCTTGCGGGACCTCACCTCGAGGGAGACGAAGGTGTTGCGGCCCGCGGTAGCCACCTCCTCGACCTTGGTAAGAAGCTTCTCCCTGGCCTCCAACCGAGCCTTCTCGTCGGAAACAAGCTTGGTATGGAATACCTAGTCCACCTCCACCTCCTCTGTCAACTTCTCTAGTCGGCCGCGCTCTATGTCATGCTCCCGGGTCGCCTGCGCCAGCTCGACATCACGATCGGCAAGCGCAGCATCCCAGGCCTTCAGCTCCTCCTCCCTCACCTCGAGCTGATAGGCCTGGGTGGCCTGCTGATCATGGAGGGTCTTCAGCTTGGCCTCCGCCACGCGGCAGCACTCCCGGCGTCCTTGGCTTCCTTCAGCGCCATGTCACGGGCAGCTGCGGCTAAGCCAGCCACCTTCCGGCCCTACTCCGCAGATGCCACAGATAGGTTCAAAGCCGCCCTGATAGACGCATCGGCCTAGAGCCACCCCGAGACCAGCTCTAGGTGCCCTGACGCCCTGCACTGGTCCAGATCCACGAGCGAGGCGGCATTGCCGCCCACACAACAAACTCGCGCGAGCTACCCTCACCGTGAGTTCACGGGCCAGCTGACCGCTCAACTTCAGCCTGTCTGCTGCTACCCCGAACCACGAGGCGGCGGGCATTGCCATCCTATGCGCGGGCGTACAGGGGAAGCTAGAAGCTGGGCGGAGGTTGCTCGCACGAAGGCCGAGTCATTTCCTGCATTGTGCCAGCATCACGAGGAAGACTAAACCTTTTGTTCGGCGGAAGCGGTTCAGGATCCTCCCGAGGGGCTTTTCCCTTCTCCGCCATGGAGAATCTTCTGATCGGCGCCATGGGCGATGCGGCAAGACGGAGAACATGAAGGAGAGGGCAGCAATAAGATGTGATAAGCGAAAGGGGGGTCTCTACACCTCCCCCTCATTTATAGCCAGAGGGAGGTCAACCGCCGGCCACCACGATCCGATGCAATGATGGTTTTTCCTGCATGTAGCAGGGACTCGTCAAGTCAAACGGTTGCCGAGGCTACGTGGGGAAGCGGAGACCGAGGCTGCAGGTAGTGAGGGCCTACGGCGCCCCGCACTTGCCCTTTGGCTTCGCCTTGAAGCCAAATCCGAGTGCGCCTTGGGCCCGGGGGCTACTGTCGGCGTTCTGGGAACGGGGGTTCCCGAACTTGCCTACCTGCGGCCCATGGTGTGGCCCCATCGACAGCCTGGTACGTCCCAACTTCGACATGGACAACTCAAGACCCTCGCGAGGGGCCAAGCCTCGCGAGGCGGACGACACCAAGACCTCTAAAGGAGCATCCTCCTCGGGATGGCTCCTGAGGAGCAGAGATTTCCATGCAAGGCTCACCTCGCGAGGCTCTGGTGACGTGAGCCATGACGACCAAGGCTAGGTGGGCGCCAGCGAGCGTAGTGAACCAGTTTCCTCTTTGATGCTAAGGAAGCAAGCGCAAGTGCGGAGTCCCGACGTATCAGCTAAAAGATTTCCGTTCTCATTCAACAAGACCAAGACTGCCAGGATGGCAGGACGAAGGTCATTGCCGAGCCCACCACGGCGTCACGATCAGAGGCTTTTGCAGGCTAAGACTACTTTCGTCAGGACAAGATGTACTAGTTGTCTGCCTTCAAATTTAACCGTTGTGGGATCCCTTCCCGCCTTCATTTGGGAAGAGGACCATGGGCACTATAAATAGGACCTAGCCACCGCCATAGGAGAGGAGAGATCAAGTCGATCGAATCCATTCCACCCTCACCTTCGCCAGCTCACTTGAGCTAAAGAACACACTACCTAAGGTTGTTCCGCACTGTACTAGTTCATCCTCATCCACTCGAGGCCAATCCACCACAAAGCAGGAGTAGGGTTTTACACCGCAAGGCGGCCTGAACCTGGGTAAACTTTTGTGTCCCATTTCCTTTGAGTTCAATGATCTCGGCTGTGAGATTAGCGAGTAGGCATACCGGGGAGGCTGAGATCTCAACACGCACCCCGGAGTTTGAACCTCTCAGGGGTTTGCGGAACACGCAATCTGATAGCTACACTCTTTGAATTGCACGAGTAGGTTGATTGCTTGACATGTCCTAAGTGTCGGGTGGTAGGTGCGACATATGCCAAAGGATGGCCAATCATAGTGGGAGCTAGTAAGACGTCGCGTTCCTGGAAACAGGATGAGGTAAAGACATGCACGTCGGCGAATCTTACCCAGGTTTGGGGCTCTCCTAGGAGATAACACCCCTAGTCCTGCTCTGTAGGGTCTCTGCATGATCACTAAATCAACAAGTAGCTACAAGTTGCTCCTTGAGCTGTTCGGCTAGAGGAAGAAGAAGGGAAAGGCTAGCTCTCTTCTTCTCTTTATATGTGTGTGGGAAACTCTAAGAGATCAACCCTTTGCATGGGGGCCCTAGGGGGTTTATATAGGCCTACCCCCAGGGGTACCATTGTAATCTGGGCGGTTGTGGACCCAGGCCGTCAGTGTCTATGACCGCAGGCTTCTCCGCGGGCCACTGGAGCCCGCCGACTGGCGGGTCCCGCCGGCTGCTGGTGTCTAGGCCGACTGGCTAGGCCCACCGTCTGTGGGCCCTGTCGGCTGCTTGTTACAGTAGCCTTACCCCTGATGATGTGGCTTTGTCGGGGTGGGTGTGGCTACAGTGCCACCGCTTGGCAGGTGTTCACTGTAGCCTCACCCCGTCTTATCTGGTTAATGGTGCACAAACTTCCACGGTGAGGGTAGGCCGACTGTTGGGAGCTGGCCTCTCCTCATGCCGACTGGTTTGGTCATGCTGCCTTCTGGCGGCTCTGTGGCAGGTAGGGCCGCCGCCTGCGGGCAGTACTGACGGCTCATCATGAGGGCATGGTCGTTCTGCCATGGATGATGTCATGGTCATCATGGCAACAATGCCGCGCCGGGCGGGGGATGACCGCCCGGTACATTGCACTGTGGCCACGCTTGCTCCGGGATTCGGGGGTGGCAGGCTTGACTTTAGCCATGCCCCGTCTTATCACTGTGATGTAGGTGCAAACTTTGAGAGTGCATTGTAGGCTGCGTGGGAGGAGCCGGCTACTGTGGTGGCCGCCTGCTAGGAGTCGACCCACTTTGGGACTGCTTACTGAACCTCGCCGCCTTCCTGCAGCTGTCCACGAGAAGGCGGCCCTTCGTCTTGGATGCTTGAGGGGTGTAGTCGGCCTGATGTCTTGAAAAGCTAGGGGGAGCTGATAAGGCTACCCGTGGCCATTTACTCCGATAGTAGACCCCGAAGCTGGTGGGGCTTCACAGCTGAAAAGAGAACGAGAAGCCCAAGTAGCTTACTACTCTGAAGAGCCGACATCTAGGAGTCGGCCACGACCAGGCGTGCCGTCTGGAAGATTTCGAAGTACGAAGGCGGGAACCAGTGTAGCGACCAGACCTCAAACAGTCTAATCTCTATGCATCAGAGTCATCCCTGGATCGGTAATGCTGACATGCACAGTACTTGAAGGATTTATAACAGAGTAGCAATCACACACTTATTACATCGAATGTCTCAAAAGAGAACTTATTACAATAAATATGGCTTAAGGCCATATAAATACGATAACAACGGAAGGCTTGGAAGATAAAGTAAGTCCATCAACTCCAACGGCATCACTGAGTGAAAGATCACGACCTAAGGCACCTTACATGTCGTCCGAAAAGTCTGCAACATGAACGTTGCAGCCCGAAAATGGGTCAGCACATGGAATATGCTGGCAGTGTAACACATAGAGAGTAATGAACAGAAAATGCTATCACTACATGCATATATGGCTGGTGGAAAGCTCTATGGTTACAGTGTTGCATAAAGCCAATTTTTCCGCACAACAAAGGAATAAATTTTATTTAACTATCATGGTGGTTCTTAAACATTGAGAAGGTTCACCCAACTCAATCCCAATTAAGCATCATCATTAGACCCAACAAATTAAATTATGTAACACGATGAGATTCACATGATAATCCAGGTACTAGGTACACAAAACGTCCTTAACCGGGGACACGGCTAACCATGATTAGTTTGTAAACTCTGCAGAGGTTTGCGCACTTTTCCCCACAAGACTCGATCTCCTTCGTTAGATTTCTCACACTACATGGTGTTTGAGAAATGGATGACCGAGACATAGTCTTTCAGAAGTGTTTGCACCTTACGATGGGTAGACAGTTACACCTACTTTCCCCTACATCTGCTAGTCTACCACTGTAAGAGTTCACTCGACTTAATCAACTATGCTAGATCCCATAGTAGCTTGTGGCTGCACACGGAAGTTTCTAGCATGAACAATCTCATGATCCCTTTGAGCCTGGGTGGCGGTCCATAGGAGAATCACACGGTTCCCCGGGATTTCCAAAAATACAGGCAACACTGGGTTCCCCAGGTGCCTCAATCCACCCAGATGTGTATTAAAGTTGCCACCTTATGTAAACCATTAATTAAAAATCTCACATCTGTCATGGATACACTCACTCAATCCACGTCTACTAGCATAGCACAACAATTTAAGCAAACGTAGAAGTAACTCCCAAAGGTTTGATAATAAACAGGTAATAGGTACTAGCTCATCTACTTCCCAGAACCCACATATTAATCAGATACTAACCATGCAATTGTTTGAGGATAGATCTAATGCAGTAAAAACCGGGTAGTAAAGAGGTATGACCAATGTGTTACTTGCCTTGCTGATGATCCGTGAAACCTAGAGACTCCTAGTAGCAAGCTACGCACTCCGGGTACTCTATCGCAAATAAACAAGCATATAATAAGAACTCATCTAATGCACAGGTAAAACTTAAATAAGAGATCTATCCAGAAAGTTCAACTCAAGAACTCTGGTTTGCAAAAAGAATCAAATCAAATGAAGCAACGAAACTCAAACGACGAAAGAAACAAGCTTCATTTACTAATCTGGACCTAAGTCAAATTTTACAGTAGCAAATACTTGTTTGAGTGGGTTAAATGGAAAGAGGGTTTCAAGACAAAACTCTAGGCGCTTGAATCGCCTGATTCCGATAAACGAGCAAAAGTTACACTAGAATGAAAATCGGATCAGAAATCGCGATCGAAAATAATCGCGGAAATTCCAAGAAAAAAGAAAAACTGACAAACAAGCTAACGAACGAACGTTCGCTGCCTGCGGCTAAACGAAGAAAACCGTTCATTAAAATGAATGTACGGACGAACGTTCGCAAAATAACTAAACCGGAAAAAAATACAAACCAATCTATAAAAAAACAACCGTGGTTTTTTTTAAAAAACCAGGCGGTTTTCTAGAGAAAACCGCTGGCGTCGGGCGGCTACCTCCAGCGAGGTCCGGCAAGACGGGCCGGCAGTGGCTCCAGCGGCGTGCTCCGGCGGCGGCGGTCGACGGTGAGGCGAGGGCGTCGGGCGGCGGGGTAAGGGGCGGCGGCGTCGGCAGCGGCGGAAACCGGCGGTGGCGGCGACGCGCGGATCAAGGTGCGGCTAGGGTTAGGGTTTCGGCGGCTGCACGGGCTGGGGTGGACCGGGTGGCTCAGGCGGCTTATAAAGGCTGGGCGGGACGGAGTCCGGGTTGCCCACGGCGGCCCAAGTCAGCTGACTTTTTTTTTAAATAATTCTGACGTGCAGAAAAAGAAAGAAAAGAAATACTAAACAAACTCCAAAAATCCCGAAATAAATTTCCCCGTCCTCTAAAAGTAAGCCGGACAATATGAACATTTATTTCGGCCTAAAATGCAATTCTGAAAAACGCGTATTTTTACTAATTCATACAAAATAGTGATATAACTCCGAAATAAAATCTTATCTGATTTTATTATTAAATCTCCATTATTAGGGAAAGTAATTTTATTCCCTCTCTTTTATTTTTATAATATAAATATTCAAAGATAAAATACTTAAACTCAAATGATCCTTTTTCAAAATTTGAGAAAACTCAAATATGAAAATAACGAAATCCCCAACTCTCTCCGCGGGTCCTTGAGTTGCGTAGAATTTCTAGGATCTAGCCAAAATGCAATAAAATATGATATGCAATGGTGATCTAATATATAACATTCCAAATTGAAAAATTGGGATGTCACAAACCTACCCTCCTTAACATGAATCTCGCCCTCAAGATTCGGGTTGGCTAGAAAATAGGTGACGGTGGCCCTCTTCGGTATGGTGGCTCCACTGAACCTTGCAAAACTTGATAACCTTGCTGCGTGTGACTCGGCTGGCAAACTCGAGAATCTTCAGTGGTTTCTCCTTGTAGGTCAAATCACTATCCAACTGAATCGCTTCCAGTGGCACTGTATCTCTCAGAGGTATATCAACCATCTCTGCGTGGCACTTCTTCAACTGAGAAACATGGAACACATCATGAACTCCTGACAATCATTCGAGAAATTCCAACTTGTAAGAAACTTCTCCCATACGCTCCAACACTTTGTATGGTCACACAAAACGTGGTGCTAACTTTCCCTTAACTCCAAAATGCTTAACTCCTCGAAGTGGGGACACACTAAGATAAACTCTGTCTCCGACTTCGTAAACTGTCTCCTTGCGTTTAGAATCCGCATAGCTCCTCTGCTTGGACTTGGCTACCTTGAGCCTATCGCGAATTAGCTTAACCTTCCTTTCAGATTCTTTAATAAAATCTGGTCCAAACAACTGACGTCTCCAACTTCATCCCACAACAACGGTGTCCTACACCTCCTTCCGTACAAAGCTTCAAAAGGGGCCATCTTCAAGCTGGATTGATAATTGTTGTTGTAAGAGAACTCTGCATAGGGTAAATTGTCGACCCAACTAGATCCATAATCTAGCGCACAAGCTCTCAACATGTCTTCCAGAATCTGATTGACTCTCTCGGTTTGTCCGTCTGTCCGTGGATGAAAGGTTGTACTTAACAATAGCCTGGTACCCAAAGTTTTGTGCAACTGATTCTAGAACTTTGAGGTAAACTGGGTTCCTCTATCTGATACAATGGTCCTCGGAACTCCATGCAGACATACGATCCTGGTCATGTATATCTTTGCCAACTTAGCACTTGTATAAGTCATCTTCATTGGGATGAAATGAGCTACCTTCGTCAAATGATCGACTACAACCCATACTGAGTCATAGCCTGAACAAGTCCTGGGCAATCCCATAATAAAATCCATGCCTAGCTTATCCCACTTCCATTCGGGTATCGGCAATGGATGTAGCAATCCTGCTGGCTTCTGATGTTCTGCCTTCACTCTCTGACATACATCACAAACTGCTACATACTCCACAATATCCTTCTTCATTCCGGTCCACCAGAAAGTGTCCTTCAAATCCAGATACACCTTGGTATTTCCTGGGTGAATCGAATACGGTGAATCATGGGCCTCTTGTAGAATCAACTAACTGATCTCCGGGTCATTAGGCACATAAACGCGGTCCTCAAACCATAAGGTATCGTGCTCATCCTCACGAAATCCCTTAGCTTTTCCTTTGCTCATCTTCTCCTTTATCTAGGCAATCTCCTTGTCAGTCTTCTGAGCTTCTCTGATCTTATTCATCAAAGTTGGTTGAATTTCCAATGCTGCTACATAGCCTCTCAGAACTATCTCCAAACATAGCTCACGAAGATCTTCGAATAGCTCCTTTGGTAACTCTCCGGTAAAGAGTGTGTTGTCGGGACCCCGACTCAATGCCACATTGATCTAGCATGTAACACCTCATATCACTTTGCGGCCTCACGCACGGTATTCCCACGGGTGTCGCCTTACCTTTGCCCGGGACCGTTTGCGCCTTTTGGCACACGTATATGACAGTGTCGCTAGCATCCATATGATAAGGAGCCCGGGCTGACATGGCTAGTCGTAAACCCAAAGTGGCACAGACTTACAGGGACAGGCATCCATGACCCAGCATCGAACGTGTCGGTCATCAGCGAGTGAATCCAGGCTGTAGCACTGGGCTAGCAGGACTCCGGTGAACCGGGCTGTAGCGGGCTAACAGGACTCCGGTATTCATCGCGTGACATTTCCCCGAAGGGACAGACACAGGAACGAAGAAGGACACATGCCGGCCAGCCTAAGTGTTCCGGAGCAGTAGCAAGCTACCATGGCTCAGTGGAAACACTAGGAGACATTTCCCGGTAAGAGAGGCTACTAAGGATAAACAACTAGATAGTCAGATCCCACACATACCAAGCATTTCAATAAGATACACACAATATGCTCGATATGTGCAATACAACATGGCATCACAAAATGACTCTACGACTCAAGTAGTATAATCAATAGGCTCCGAGGAGCGAGATATTACAAACATGGGTCTCATGACCCAACACTCAGAGCATACAAGTCAAAGCACAAACGGAAGCTATCATGTCTGAGTACAGACAACTATAAATGAAAAAGGCTGAGAAGCCTGACTATCTACTAGATCCTGCCGAGGGCACAAGATCGTAGCTGAGGTAACAAGCTAAACGTCGAAGTCCACACGGTACTACTAGCGAGACTGAAGTCTCTCTGCAAAACATAAAATAGGCAAACGCGAGTACAAATGTACCCAGCAAGACTTACATCAGATCTATCTACATATGCATCATTATCAACAAAGGGGGTGGTGGAGTTTGACTGCAGCAAGCCAGCTTTGACTCGGTGGCTAACCTGAACTACGACTACAATGCAACTCTTTTGAGGTGGCGCACACGAGTCCACATATTCACCATATCAATACACCACTATGGATCCGCTACCGTCTCCCTACGAGAACGCCATCCATAGCACTCACGCTTATCTTGCGTATTTTAGAGTATCCACTTTCACTTGTCTATGAACTATGCAAGGGGTCCAAGTTTCCATATCCGAGGAATCCGGCTATTCGAATAGATAATGATAACCCTGCAGGGGTGTACTTCTTCACACACGCTTTCGCCACTTATCGCCCTGAACACGACATGTACCTCGGCAACCTTCAAGCGGAATTCGGGCGAGGGAGTCGGCCATGACCTGACTAACCGAACAAGTCTCTAGTCCAGGTTTATCGCCTATTCGGGTTCCATCCGCGAGGAGATCCGGCCGGGGTGTCGCTCACGGCCCCAAACGATATGAGCAGGGTTCCCAAGCCCACCATCCGGGTGCCACTTGGTACACTGTGCCACTGTGCCTAGTCTGTCCCAAGCCCACCTGTACCGGGTGCCACTTGGTAGACTACTAACACTACCTACAAACACCAGAAACTAGTTGCAACTCCTGGACAGAGATCATGTTGATTAATAAGTCGAGAGGGGTCGAGTTACCGGAACCCAATGTGTGGTAGTAACTGGTCATGGATCACAAACACAGAACTCAGTTCCTGAGGACGGCTGCAATGAGACAACCCACCATGTACTCCTACATGGCCTCTCACCGCTACCTTTACCAAATCGTGTTCACACACTTAGCTCACACACAGTAGGACATGTTCACACACCTCTGATTCATCCCCGATGAATCAGACCTGACTCAACTCTAAGCAGTAGCAGGCATGACAAACAAGCATGAAAGAGTAGGCACATCAGGGCTCAAACAACTCCTAATCATGCTAGTGGGTTTCATCTATTTACTGTGGCAATGAAAGGTCATGCAAAGGATAAAGGGGTTCAGCTACCGCAGCAAGTAACAAATATGTCGTTGTTGTCCTAATGCAGTAAAAGAGAGCAGGAGCGAGAGAGTGGGGTTTTATCGGAATGAACAAGGGGGTTTTGCTTGCCTGGCACTTCTGAAGATAATATAGCTCTTCATCGGTGTCATCGATCACATCGTCGGTATCACGTCTATCGAAAGGGGGCAATCACCGGCAACTGAGGAAAAACACAATCAAATGCAATGCACAATATGATGCATGAATGTGACATGGCAATATGCTGTGTTTTGTGCTAATGCAACTAAAACCAGATTAAATGAAGTTGGTTGAATCCAAGATTCAAATTCAAACTCCACATGTGGTTATTTAAGTGCCATTTAATTGAATTGTACTAAACAGCAGCTATAAGTTGTTCTAACATGCATGAAAATGGTACAGATGGATTCCTTGAATTTTTCTGATAATTTTTCATATATAAATTATTTAATTTGGAGTTACGGTTGAATTTCTATGAATTTTAGAAGTTTAAATCATTTTCTGGAATTTCCTGAATTAACATAAATCCAGAAAATGATTTATTGCGTCAGCCTGACGTCATTGTGACATCAGCAGGTCAGCAGGGGCCGGTCTAGGTCAAACCTGACACCGAGGCCCACATGTTAGTGAGATAGAGAGTTAACAGGGGGTTATTTAACTTAACCCGTGTTTTTAACAGGAGCGGTCCCACATGTCATGCACAAGGGTTTAATTAACCGAGTGATTAGCACCTAACCTAATGCTCCACGTCAGCTCTAATCGGCATTTAGCCGCCGGCGTAACAGGGCACGGCGAGGTCGCTCGTCCGGCCAACTCCGGCGACGGGAGGTCGCGCGGCCGGGTGCGTTGGAACACCCGCAGCAGGGCGCGTATGATGGTGGTGGTGGCTGGAGCTGATGCGGGCTGTAGCGGCACCGGTGATGAGCTCGGCGGCGGCGATGCTCGGACTTGGCCAGGGCGCGGGGCTGCAGCTTGCTAGCGAGCAGGTTGAGCAGCGCAGGAGCACCAGGGGAGCTCCTGGAGCACTACCGCGTGCTCGGATGTGAGCAGATCGAGCTCAGGCCACAGCGGCGATGAGACACGACGGCAGAAGCTCTCGGCGATGGCGGGAATCGAGCTAGCGAACCAAATCCACCACGGGGTATGAGGGGAAAGGGAGAGGGGCTCACAGGGAGTCGTATGGAGGTCTCGTCAGGCTCGGGGACGAACTACGGGCGACGAATCGAGCGGTGGCATCCGGCGGAGCAGAGCTCGGAGACGGCGATGGTGGCGTCGATGCGGGGCCTTTGGGCTCGCGTCCTTCGGTGGAGAGGTTAATCGGGGCTTGGCGAAGCTTTTGGACAGCTGGTGGAAGCGAGACGACGACGGTGGCCAGCGCTGGGATTTGGACGGCGGCGACGGGCGCGTTTGGTCCGGGCGAGAGAGAGGGAGCAGAGGAGAGGAGGGCCATGGGGAAGAGTGAGAGGGTTCGAGGGGGGGGGTGTGCATGGCGACGTTACAGGAGGCCAGGGGAAGCAGGCAACCAGGAGGTGGTGGGGCGCGTCGGCGCTCGCCACCGAGCTACTTTGGGGCGAGGGGGAGGAAGACGACACGGGGAGGTGGCGGTGGTGGGCTGGGCCAGGCCTCAGCCACAGTGCCGGGCCAGGTGGGCTGAGAGGTGAGCGCCAGGTAGTCCTTCTGCTCTTTTTTAATTTTTCTTCTGTTTTGTTTAATTTACTTCCTTTTGCCACTGTTTCTAAATAAAACAAATTCAAAGACAGTGACAAAATTCCCCTGAACATTTTATTTAGCACAATGGAATTATACCAAAGCACATAAAAATGTTTCAGTTATTTGAACATATATTGAGTAATATTTGGATATAAGTTCAAATTCAAAATAGTATTGATTTAAATTCAAAGTCCCAAAATAATTCCTTTAAAATGTTCCTAAATTTTGGTTTGATATATAGCTCTTGCCAAAATTCTCAAACATTGCAAAAGGACATCTTGGAACATAGAATGAGATTTCTAGGGATCTTTGCCCTGCTTTTAATTAAGTTTTTGAGGCTTTCAAAATTCCTCAATTCAAGTTTCAAAAATATAGACATGATGCACACATGAAGCTAGCCTAGAGCACTACCAGCAGCTAGGGATGTGACATGTGTTGACATGGCTCTTGCGGCTCAACGCATCGGCTACTACGTTCGCCTTTCCGGGGTGATAATGCAATCTCATATCAGAATCTTTTATGAGCTCCAACCATCTCCTTTGCCAGTGATTCAACTCCTTTTGTGTGAAAATGTACTTCAAACTCTTGTGATCCATGTACACCTCACAATGGTTTCCGATGACAAAATGTCTCCATGTCTTCAACGCATGCACTACGGCTGCTAACTCCAAATCATGTGTAGCATAATTCAACTCATGGGGTTTAAGTTGTCGTGAGGCATACGAAAAAACTCTTCCCTCTTGCATAAGCACTGCTCCAAGTCCTCGGCAAGAAGCGTCGCAATAACTTCATAATCCTTGCACTGATCTGGCAGGATCAATACTGGTGATGTAACCAGACATTTCTTCAACTCCTGGAAACTAGCCTCACATTCCTTAGTCCAATTGAACTTGGTTTCCTTCTTCAACAACTCTGTCATAGGCTTCACAATCTTCGAGAAATTCTCAATGAACCTCCGGTAGTATCCTGCGAGTCCAAGAAAACTCCGGATCTCTCCAACTGACGTGGGTGCTTCCCAATTTGTCACAGTGACAACTTTGGTGGGGTCTACTACTATTCCTTCTCCAGATATAACATGTCCGAGGAATCCAACTTCCTTCAACCAAAACTCACACTTGCTGAATTTGGCATATAGCTGATGTTCTCTGAGTTTCCCAAGTACCAAACACAAATGCTGCTTATGCTCCTCTTCATTCTTTGAGTAGACCAGAATATCATCAATGAACACCACGACGAACTTATCCAGAAACTCCATAAACACCTTGTTCATCATGTTCATGAAATAGGCAGGTGCGTTAGTCAGACCGAATGACATAACGGTATACTCATACAGCCCGTACCTGGTGGTAAAAGCCGTCTTAGGTATATCCTGCTCTCGAATCTTCAACTAGTGGTATCCTGATCGTAGATCGATCTTGGAAAATACCTTAGCTCCTTGCAATTGGTCAAATAAATCATTGATCATTGGCAGTGGGTACTTGTTCTTGATTGTTACTTCATTCAATCCTCGATAATCAACAACCATCCTCAATGATCCGTCCTTCTTCTCCACTAGAAGCACTGGCGATCCCCAAGGTGACGAACTTGGGAGAATATAGCCTTTATCCAGTAACTCCTTAATCTACTTCTTAATTTCCTCCAAATCCTTTGCGGGCATCCTGTACGCTCTCTTAGATATTGGCCCTGTGCCTGGCAAAAGCTCAACCAAAAACTCAATGTCTCTGTCCAGTGGCATGCCTGGCAACTTTTCTAGAAATACGTCATGGAAATCCTTCACCACTAGTACTTCCTCCTGTACAATTACTGATAAGGAATTCACTTGAGTCCACTTCGGCACATGCCGGGATACATACTTAATCCTTCTTCCTTCTGGGGTGGTGAGCATAATCGACTTACTGGCGCAATCGATGTTTCCTCCATACATCGATAGCCAATCCATAACCAGAATCACATCCAAACCTCGCGACTCCAAAATGAATAAATCTGAGGGGAAAACATGCCTACTTATGGTCAATGGCATCGGAAAACATCCTTGATTGGCCATATACTCCGGTCCTGGTGAGCTTACTAACATAGGTGTTCTAAGAACCTTGGTGGGCAGTTTGTACTTATCCACAAATCCCCTTGATATGTATGAATGCAATGCACCAGTATCAAAAAGAACGATTGCAGTAAATGACTTAACCAAAAACTTACCTATTACTACATCTGGCTGAGCTTCAACCTCCTCCACGTTAACGTGGTTCACCTATCCCCTGTTGAAAGGGTTAGGCTTCTTATCAGAGCTTCCATTGCCATTTCCATTCTTAGCTTCTGGACATTCATTGGCATAATGTCCAGTCTTCTGGCACTTGTAGCAAGTGACGTGGCTCAGATCCTTCTTGGCTGGGGTTGATGGGTTGGTACGGTTCTGGCCGTTGCTTCCACCATTCCCATTACCATTCTGGGGCCACTATGGTTGTGCGAGCTCCCTCCTCCATGGGTATGCTAAAAAGGTCCTCCCGAGTTCGGGGTAAAACAAGGCTTCTGTTGAGCTCCAGAATTGTACTTCCCTTGTCCATACTTCCTCTTGCGGCTGTCAATCTGCTGCTGCTTCCCTTCAATCATGAGAGCTCGGTCTACCAACTCCTGATAGTTGTTGAAGGTTGCCACCATGAACTGCATGCTCAACTCATCATTTATTCCTTCCAAAAACTTCTCTTGCTTAGCTGCATCCGTAGTAACGTCATCTGGGGCATAACGTGCTAGCTTACTAAAGTCATCCACATACTGGCCAACTGTACATCCTCCTTGGCGCAAGTTGCGAAACTCACGCTTCTTCATGGCCATAGCTCCTGCTGAAACATGGGCAGTATGGAAAGCTTGCTGAAACTGGTCCCATGTGACAGTGTCGATGGGATAAGTGGCTGTGAAATTCTCCCGCCATGATGTTGCGGGTCCATCAAGCTGATGTGCGGCAAAACGCACCTTGTCCGCATCTGTGCATCCTGCAGTGGTCAACTCCCCTCCCATCACGGAGCCAATCATTTGCAACTATCGGCTCGGTGCTACTGGAGAACACCAGCGGATTCGGCCTCAAGAAACTAGCTAAGTGATCAACAGGTGGTGGTGGTGGTGGGTCGTCGTCATCGTCGTCGTTGTTGTTGTTCCATTGATTCTAATTCTGGACTAGCATCTGCATCAAGGCATTCTGCTGCTGGATCAACTGAGTGAGCTCCGATGGGAAACCAAATCGATTGTCACGTCCCGGAGGCATCTGAGGGTTTAGAAAAGATGATAATACAGAATAGAATTAGGTCTATTGAGAAAAACACTACCCATATGCACATGAGACAAACACAATCATATTACATCAATTGATTCAAACAAGGGCTTACAACGGTCCAACTATCATCACAAAAGCGCTCATACTATACTATATACATGGGGGAATACTACTACTGTTATGGTGGTCGACTAGAAAAATTGATCAGTCAAAGACTCCATGATATCTGCTCCAGCTTCATCAACAAAGTCATCATCGCTATCTTCTAGGTCCGAGTCAGTGTCGTCGATGATGATGTAGTTCTCCGGGAAAGTGCAATCATCGTCTTCTTCTCCAGTCGATCATCATTCTTCTCCACGAGTGTCGTCATTTCCTCCTCATATCCATCGCGTGTAGACTTGAGTTCTTCTTCCAGTTTCGTGATCTTGGTCATAGCCTTCTTCAGATCTATCATGTCTGCGCACATCTGGTTCTCCTGGCGACGAATGTGCTAGTTTAACTCCTAGATGAAATCTGCAATTGATCTATCCTTCCTGGTGCTGATCATCTCCCATTGCTCATCTCGGCGCCCACAAATCTGGTAAATAGTATCCTTAAGATCCTTGTGGTAAACTTCACCAATGCGTCCCATGGTGATGTGGGCTGCCATGCTCTTTCCTAGACTCCAGGTTGGTGCACCAAAGGAAAACTCTATGGGCTCAGTGACTGGCATGAACGTCCTTCCTGGAACTTGAACTTGAATCATCCAACGCTCCTCTTCTGGTAAAGTGGCGATGTAGGTCCCGGTGAAGCTTGGTACTTCGATGTTCAGGTACCTAGTGACTTCCTTCAAGTGGCATCCAAAGGGTGTATCTTCATCCGGTTGCGTGAACTTGTTCCTTTCATCTGCCATCCTAAAGAGTAGAGAAGGTGAGGAGTCAGAAATGAGAAGAGAGTAGTGATCTAGGGCTTTAGCTCAGTGGTCGTGTCCTACAGTCAGCGTGTGCTCTAATACAATCTTGTAGCGACCAGACCTCAAACAGTCTGATCTCTATGCATCAGTGTCATCCTTGGATCAGTAATGCTGACACGCACAGTACTTGAAGGATTTATAACAGAGTAGAAATCACACACTTATTAATCGAATGTCTCAAAAGAGAACTTATTACAATAAATATGGCTTAAGGCCATCTAAATAAGATAACATCGGAAGGCTTGGAAGATAAAGTGAGTCCATCAACTCCAACGGCATCACAGAGTGAAAGATCATGACCTAAGGCACCTTACTCGTTGTCTGAAAAGTCTGCAACATGAATGTTGCAGCCTGAAAACAGGTTAGGACATGGAATATGCTAGCAATGTAACACATAGAGAGTAATGAACAGAAAATGCTATGACTACATGCATATATGGCTGGTGGAAAGCTCTATGGTTATAGTTTTGCATAAATCCAATTTTTCCCTACAACAAAGGAATAAATTTTATTTAACTATCATGGTGGTTGTTAAACATTGAGAAGGTTCACCCAACTCAATCCCAATTAAGCATCATCATTAGACCTAACAAATTAAATTAAGGAACATGATGAGATTCACATGATAATCCAGGTACTAGATAATCAAAACGTCCATAACCAGGGACATGGCTAACCATTATTTGTTTTACACTCTGCAGAGGTTTGCACACTTTTCCCCACAATACTCGATCTCCTCCATTGGATTTCTCGCACTACATGGTGTTTCAGAAACCGATGACCGAGACATAGTCTTTCAGAATCGTTTGCACCTTACGATGGGTAGACAGTTACACCTACTTTCCCCTACATCTGCTAGTCTACCACCGTAAGAGTTCACATGACTTAATCAACTATGCTAGAGCACATAGTAGCTTGCGGCTGCACATGAAAGTATCTACCATGAGTAATCTCATGATCCTTTGGAGCCTGGGTAGCGGTCCATAGGAGAATCACACGGTACCCTGGGATTTCCAAAAATACAGGCAACACTGGATTTCCCAGGTGCCTCAATCCACCCAGATGTGTATTAAAGTTGCCACCTTATGTAAACCATTAATTAACAATCTCACATCTGTCATGGATACACTCAACCAATCCACGTCTACTAGCATAGCATAGCAATTTAAGCAAACGTAGAAGTAACTCCCAAAGGTTTGATAATAAACAGGTAATAGGTACTAGCTCATCTACTTCCCAGAACCCACATATTAATCAGATCCTAACCATGCAATTGTTTGAGGATTGATCTAATGCAATAAAAATCGGGTAGTAAATAGGTATGATCAAAGTGTTACTTGCCTTGCTGATGATCCGTGAAACCTAGAGACTCGTAGTAGCAAGCTGCACACTCCAGGTACTCTATCACAAACAAACAAGCATACAATAAGCACTCATCTAGTGCACTGGTAAAACTCAAATGAGAGATCTAACCAGAACTTTCAACTCAAGAACTCCGGTTTGCAAAAAGAATCAAATCAAATGAAGCAACGAAACTCAAAGGGCGAAAGAAACAAGCATCATTTACTAATCTGGACCTAAGTCAAATTTTACAGTTGCAAAAACTTGTTTGAGTGAGTTAAATGGAAAGAGGGTTTCGTGACGAAACTCTAGGCACTTGAATCACGTGATTCCGATAAACGAGCGAAAAGTTATACTATAACGAAAATCGGATCAGAAATCGCGATCGAAAATAATCGCTGAAAATCTGAGAAAAAAGAAAAACTAACGAACAGGCTAACGAACGAACATTCGCTGCCTGTGGCTAAACGACGAAAACTGTTTGTTAAAACGAACGTACGGACATATGTCCGCAAAATAACTAAACCGGAAAAAAACTAAACCGATCTATAAAAAACAACCGCGTTTTTTTAAAAACCGGGCGGTTTTCTAGAGAAAACCGCCGGCGGCGGGCGGCTACCTCTGGCGAGGTCCGGCGAGACGGGGCGGCGGCGGCTCAGGTGGTGGGCTCCGGCGGCAGCGGTCGAGGGAGAGACCGCGGTGGCGGCGGATGGTGGCGTCAGGAGGCGGGGCGATGGGCCGCGGCGTCAGCGGCGGCGTCAATCGGCGGCGGAGGCGGCGCGTAGATCGAGGCGCGGCTAGGTTTAGGGTTTTGACGGCGGCGGTGCTGGGGTGGGCTGGGCGGCTCGGGCGGCTTATAAAGGTTGTGCAGGATGGAGTCCGGGTTGCCCACGGCGGCCCATGTCGGTTGCCTTTTTTTTAAATAATTCCAGCGTGTAGAAACAGAAAGAAAAGAAATACTAATCGGTCTCCAAAAATCTCGAAAGAAATTTTGCCCGTCCTCTAAAAATAAGTCGGACAAGATGAACATTTATTTGGGCCTAAAATGCAATTTTGAAAAACGCGTATTTTTCCTAATTTAAATAAAATAGCGATAAAACTCCAAAATAAAATCTTATTTGATTTTATTATTAAATCTCCCCTATTTCTTTATTTTTGGTAAAGTAATTTTATTCCCTCTCTTTTATTTTTATAATATAAATATTCAAAGATAAAATACTTAAAATCAAATGATCCTATTTTCAAAATTGGAGAAAACTCAAATATGAAAATAATGAAATCCCCAACTCTCTCCGTGGGTCCTTGAGTTGCGTAGAATTTCTAGGATCTAGCCAAAATGCAATAAAATACGATATGCAATGATGATCTAATATATAACATTCCAAATTGAAAATTTGGGATGTTACAACCAGGTGGCACGTGCGCTGGCCGTCGGGCCGGCCGGCCGCTGTCCGCGTGCCACGCGGCACTAGCCGGCTGGATTAGCCTGCCAGCCCACACGCGCGACGGGACGTCACCGCAGGCTGGGGCCCGCCACTACCGTGCCTCGGCCCACGCGCTGATCCACTGCGGCCGAGGCGGGCGGTTGGCATTCCGGGCGCGGTTAATACACGCTTATATGGCGTGGTAAACGCGGGGTTGTGGGGGAGTGGGCGCAGTTAATCCCACGACCCCCATGCCCTGCCCCCTTCGGCTTCGCCGTTCTGGGGCTATAAATAGCGGGAGGAAGGGAGTAGCAGACGCACACGCGCCCACCTCCTCCGCCATTTTCTTCTTCCTCCTTCTGCTGCTGCTGCTTCCGCACCGCGCTTCTGGCTACCCTGCTGTGCTGGTGCACGCCATCGCATGGCTGCACACACGTCGTAGCCGCCCCTTCATCAAGCTTCTCGAACCCATGGCACGTTCCGGAGCATGGGATGGCTCCAACATCCATGAAGACCACATCGACTTCCTCCGCCGGACGTGACGGCTGCCCGGCAAGGACTACATGAAGGTTCACCTGGCGCCCGAAAGGGAGATCTCGCCGACGCCGGAGGAGGGCGAGCGCGTCATCTTCCAGTCACATTGCCTGCGTGGCCTCGGCCTGCCGGCAAGCGGCTTTCTCCGTTCCTATCTCGACTTCTATGGCCTCCAGCAGCACAACCTCACGCCAAACACGATGGTGCTGCTGTCCGCATTCGTCACCCTCTGCGAAGGCTTTCTCGGCATCCTCCCCACCCTTGAAATGTGGGGCGAGTTCTTCTACACAAAACTCGGCGCCAAGGGAGTTTCGGCGCAGTGCTGTGCCTTCATCACGGTGCGGAGGCCGGTTGCCGACAACCCGTTCCCATCCATCACGTTGATACAACTCGGTGAACATGTGGCAGCAGTCGTACTTCTGCGTGAAGAGCGTACACCCCGAGGGCGAGTGGGTCAATCTGCCAGCCTACGCAGCCGGCCCGCCGACTGGAACTCGAGCCAATTGGTCGTACCAGACCAAGACACTGTCGGTCGCTGGTGCTGCCAACATCGCACGACTCAAGGTGATGGTGAAGTCGGAGGGCCTCACCGGGCCCGACTTGTTGACCGCCTTCGTGGCGTGTCGAGTGCTCCCCCTCGAAGGTCGGCTCCACCTGATATGCCAAATGAGCGGGCACCAGGACCTAAGCCGGATGTGCACCAAGGAGATGCCCCACGTGGAGGTGGCTCACTTGGTTAATTACATCTCGAACTGCAAGCTCTCGAAGGCGGAATGGCAGTTTGGCAAGGAGCCGTACTCGCGCGCGCATCCACCGCCTTCGGTAAGTCTTCATTTCTTCTTTTTCCTTTTATCACCGAGTTATATTTAGACGCCTTGACCAATCGGTTATGAAACAGGGCTCTTCGTCCAACCGGCAGCCACCGCCTCGGGGCTGGTCCGCGAGTTTCTTCCCGACCGGGCGGAGAGCTGTATGGACAACCCCGACTTGGGGGCGGCCGCCCAGGAGGACGACACCATGGGCGTAGGTGGCGAGGCAGGCGGCTCCGGAGCTGGAGGCGGCCTCGAGGACTGCCTTGACGTTGATGACGAAGAAGCCATCTTGCGTCGCCAGCCGGCGTCTGACCAAGTGGGCACGAGCTCATCTGCCGCGCCGGCTGCCTGAGGCCGCGCGCAAAAATGTCGGGCCACGCCGTCGATGTACGGCAGCCGGCCGGAGAAGCCCAAGCGCTCGGCCGAGGCGACCAAGCAGGAAGAGGCAGCCGCGAAAGCGAGCCGCTTTCAGAAGGTCGTGAAGGAGCCCCCGTTGGTTTCCACGTAAGTACCGGCTCCTTATCGCGGTTTTTCTTCCTTTTTGTTTTCAAACATCCTTCTAAGTTTTCTTCTTCTTGCTTAAATAGGGCCCCGCTCTCTCTTGAGTGGTCGGCCACCGCCTCCGCGGTTGAGATGGCGGGGGGCTGCACCAGCGCCCACCACATGGACCCGCGCGCCGAGCTCCAGGCAGCAACGGAGAGAAACGCCAAGGCGGCGCAGGAGGAGGCGGACAAGGCCATGAAGGCACAGGCCGACGCCGTTGCCAAGTCCTAGGCGGACGCTGAGGGAGTCCTGGATTGAGGGGTCCTCGAACAGCCGGCCTATATGTGAATGCCGGATTGTTGGACTATGAAGATACAAGATAGAAGACTTTGTCACTTATCCGGATGGGACTATCCATTGCGTGGAAGGCAAGCTTGACGATTCAGATGTGAAGATTCCTTTCTCTGAAACCAACTTTGTGTAACCCTAGCCCCCTCCGATTTCTATATAAACCGGAGGGCTTAGTCCGTAGGACAAGAACAATCATATCCATAGCCTAGCTTCTAGGGTTTAGCCTCTACGGTCTTTTGGTAGATCTACTCTTGTAATACTCATATCATCAAGATCAATCAAGCAGTAAGTAGGGTATTACCTCCATCGAGAGGGCCCGAACCTAGGTAAACATCGTGTCCCCCGCCTCCTGTTACCATTAGCCTTAGATGCATAGTTCGGGACCCCCTACCTGAGATATTACAAGAGTAGATATTACCACGGCAGGGTTTTGACACCGACATTAGTGCTTCCATTGAGAGTTCCACTGTGTCGTCACCATAAGGCTTGATGGCTCCTTAAATCATCAACAACGTAGTCCAGGGTGAAGTTTTTCTCCCTGGACAGATCTTCGTTTTTGGCGGCTTCACAATGCGGGCCAACTAGCTTGGCCAACTGGAGCAGATCAATAGCTACGCCCTTGGCCATTAGGTCATGTTTGGAAGCTTGAACTACACCGCCGACATCCACGGAGACTTGATCTTTGACTGGTTCGAGCCCATGACACCCACAGCCCGCCACCACGATGAACACGAGCTAAATCTGTCATCAGATGATATGCGGGAGATTGCACCTGTAGCCGCACTGGCCCTAGATCTGGAGCAGAGGGCGCCAACCGAGGACGGGAGGCTCAACCCTGCCGTGGAAGCCGCGGACTCGACGACGCTAAAGCCAAACACAGATTTGACCTCCAATGAGGCCTGTGTCATCGGAGCCTCGGACTCGTCTCTGGTTACAGGCTCCGAACCACATGAATCCGCACCCATCGAGTCTAACTGGGCGCCGATCTTAGAGTTCAACTCTGTGGACATCTTCCAACACTCGCCCCTAGGCGATGTGTTAAACTCATTAAAGTCTCTCTCCTTGTTAGGAGATTCCTGGCCGAAATATGTCCGGCTCGAGTGGAAAGCGGACGACGAAGAACTTGGTTGCCCACCCACCACCCATTTGATAGCCACTGTCGATGATTTGACCGACATGCTTGATTTCGACTCCGAAGACATCGATGGTATGGACGACGATGCTGGAGAAGAAAAGGAACCACCGCCCACAGGGCGCTGGATAGCCACCTCCTCGTACGACATATACATGGTGGATACACCCAAAGAAGACAATGGCGACGACATACAAGATGCAACTGATGACAAACTTCCTGAGAAGCAGTCTAAGCACTAACGTCAGCGGCGCCACTCTAAATCACGCCATGGTAAAAATAGCGATACCGACACAAGAGAGAACAGCACTCCAGACAATGCCAGAGAAAATGAAGACCCCGCGAAGCCAAGTTTCGAACAGGCCGAACGGGAAGATGGGCAAGCCAGACTCGATGAACAGGCCATGAACGAAGACTCGGAGGACAGCAACTACATGCCTCTCTCCGAAGACGAGGTGAGCCTCAGCGACGAAGAATTTACCGTCCCAAAGGATCCCGTTGAGCAGGAGCGCTTTAAGCGCCGCCTTATAGCCCCGGGAAGAGGCCCGAAGAAGAAGAAGAAGCAGCTTCAAGCTGATCAAGATCTGCTCACAGATAGATGGGCTGAGGTCCTGGGAGCCCAGGAATACGTACTCGAGCGCCCAACCAAAATTTACCCGAAGCGCAAATTGCTGCCTCAATTCGATGACGAGGCGCTGGAGCCAGCACTGCCAGTATATAATGCGGCCGACCGACCACCGCGTGGTCGAGACAAAGCGGCAATTCAGCCCAAACACCAGCGGGCACCATGTCGCCGAACAAATAGAAACACAACAACTCGGGGATGCACACATGACCTGCGGTATGACTTGGAGAACAGAGCAGGCTAGACCAGATAGATCTATGGATCACGGGGGTGCGCCCCAATGTGCAACGACGACCACCACACCGGTCATAATAAATATAGACCTGTCCGGGCTGAATACCGCAGACCGACTCCATCCGAGCCGCGTCGCTGCGTAGCCCGACACAGAGGCGCCATGCACCCCCTATGCTTCACTGATGAAGTAATTGAACATAAATTCCTAGAAGGGTTTAAACCCGTAAACATTGAATCATATGATGGAACAACAGTCCCCATGGTATGGATCAAGGACACCCTTCTCCATATACATATGGCCCGTGGCGACGATCTCCATGCCATCAAGTATCTCCCGCTAAATCTCAAGGGACCAGCTAGGCACTGGTTGAACAGTCTGCCCGAAAACAGTATTGGCAGTTGGGAGAGCCTGGAAGATGCATTCCTTGACAACTTCCAGGGCACTTATGTCCGACCTCCGGATGCCCATGACCTAAGTCATATAATCCAAAAGCCCGAAGAGTCAGCCAGTAAATTCTGGACTCGGTTCTTAACTAAAAAGAACCTAATCGTTGACTGTCCGGACGCTGAAGCCCTAGTAGCCTTTAAGCACAACATTTGTGACAAGTGTCTTTCCCGATGCCTCGGCCAAGAAAAGCCAAAGTCCATGGCATCCCTCACGGCGCTCATGACCCGCTTCTATGCGAGCGAGGATAGCTGGCTAGCTCGTAGCAACAACACCTCAAGCAAACCCGGCACTTCAGAAACCAGAGATAGCAATGGCAAGCCCTGACACAGTAAACACAAGCGTCGAAATAATGGCGACAACTCCAAGGACATGGTCATCAATGTCGGATTCAGTGGCCGCAAGTCCGGGTGTCGGTGTGAAAACCGGCGGATCTCGGGTAGGGGGTCCCAAACTGTGCGTCTAAGGCTAATGGTAACAAGAGGTGGGGGACACAATGTTTACCCAGGTTCGGGCCCTCTCTATGGAGGTAATACCCTACTTCCTGCTTGATTGATCTTGATGATATGAGTATTACAAGATTTGATCTACCACGAGATCGTAGAGGCTAAACCCTAGAAGCTAGCCTATGATTATGATTGTTGTTGTCTTACGGACTAAACCCTCCGGTTTATATAGACACCGGAGGGGGCTAGGGTTACATAGAGTCGGTTACAGAGAAGGAAATCTACATATCTGAATCGCCAAGCTTGCCTTCCACGCAAAGGAGAGTCCCACCCAGACACGGGACATAGCCTTCAATCTTGTATCTTCATAGTCCAACAGTACGTCACAAGTACATAGTCCGGTCTTCCGAGGACCCCCTAATCCAGGACTCCCTCAGTAGCCCCTGAACCAGACTTCAATGACGATGAGTCCAGTGTGCAGAGTGTCTTCAGCATTGCAAGGCGGGTTCCTTCTCCGAATACTCCATAGAAGATTTTGAACACAAGGATCGTGTCTAGCTCTGCAAAACAAATTCGACATACCACCGTAGAGTGCACAATATTCCACAAATCTAATCTGCTGACAACTTTTTATAGCGTAACATCATGCCGCAGCCCGGTCATTATACGAACCGTTTTTCACAGCCTGCTACTGCACGTATTGCGAGGCGGTTTTATTGGCACGTCTTGTCGAGGCAGAGATCATGTCCCCCTTATCACGAGATTCTCATCAATACGGGTGTGGGTAACCCAATCGTGCTGTTAGTATGACTCCTCGGTTGTAAGCAAGTTCCAAACGGCCAAGCGGAGGACGCTTGATATTCACCCTCTTTATAAAGAGGTCTAGACACGTCCTTTTCTTTCCATGCCCAATCCTTCCCTTCCCCTACCTCGAATTCAAACACCCAGGTTCAGGCTAAGCGCTCCGGACCTTCAACCATGTCTGGATCCAACCTTCAAGGCTGGTGGATGTCCTCTTCTATCAGAGTGGAGGACATCAGGAAGCTTAGGAAGGCTAGGTATCTGACCGCCGAAATCCCCCACAGGCTACCTGCTCAAGGGCAGGTTATCCCCACTCCCGAACCCAACGAGAGTGTTGTATCTGTTTCCCACTTCCTCCGAGGGCTAGGCTTTAGTCTTAATCCCTTCGTAAGAGGGCTCATGTTCTATTACGGGCTAGAATTCCATGATCTAGCTCCAGATTCCATCCTTCACATCTCGTCGTTTATCGTCGTGTGTGAGGCCTTCTCCGCATTACCCCACACTTCGTCTTATGGCTCATGACCTTAAATGTGAAGACGAAGATGATCGACAGGTGACACGCGGAGTACGGAGGCGCTATAATAAGCAAAGGTGTCGACCCCCTATGGCCAAAGGGTTCCTTCCCGGAGGTGTCCAACTTATGGCAACAGGAGTGGTTCGACATCACATCACCCCAAGGTACAAAGCGGGCAGCTGCCCCAGTCTTCCGCTCGGGCCCTCCACCCCAACTAGCATCATGGGTCAACAAAGGGCTGGACTGGGGGCCAGTTAATGATGTGCTGGCATTACAAAGCCGCATCTGAGACCTCCTCAAGAGGGATGTCAGTCTCGTTAAAGTAATTCAAGTAGTGCTAGTTCGTCGGGTCCTTCCATGCCAACATCGATCTCTCTGCATGTGGGAGTTCAACCCGGAAGGACCGCGAACTATTCAACACTTCTTTGGTATGACGCTCGAAGGAATGTATCGATTATTCTTCGGATCACGAATAAAGTGTCCGGACACCATCGAGGATGCGGGTTTGAACTGCAACCGTCCAGATACCCAAGTAAGTAACACCACGACCGAACATGCTGTTATTATACTTGTCACAACATCATTCTGAAAAATTGCCCTCGGGCAGGACTGGATAAGAAAGGCAGAGAGGATCAGGTGTTCGGCCCCTCTTCCCGAAGGCTCGCCGGATCCTGTACTAACCAGGATGCTGGCTCACGCACCCTATCAAGTGCGATCAGTTGAAGATGAGGGGAGGAATAGATAAGCCGAAAGCGGGCTTCATACGTTACACATCCAAACCGGGGGAATTGGTGCCTCCGCGAAGGAGGGTGATCGGGGAGGTGAATCTAAAATCCCTTCCCCCCACGGGAAGAAAATGGCCGCCCCCGAAGACTTATAAACGGAGGTTTACAAACGAGGGAAGAAACCCTCACCAAGGGGCCCTGCCCCATAGGGCATTCTTACCACAAAGCGCCCACAAGGGGGCCAGCCGTCAACCGAGCTGTAAGTAAACAAAGGTACAATAGTAAATATGCCCTACTTTTTCCTAAGAATAATAGCCGAGACGTATGTTTTGCAGTCCGGCTCATAGTCCTTCACAACAAAGTTCGTCTTCGGAGGATCTTCTTCCGGAGATGATGGAGAGCGAAATGCCTCCTCCTGCCTCCCCGCCTCATGAGGCGGACAACCCTGAGGTGTCATCCCGGAGGATCTCTCCTGATCCGCATAGGCCAGAAGGTAACTCTTCGGCCACCCAAAGTCCGGGGTTCTCGGCTCCTAAGGAGACCAACAGAAAAAGGCCAGGATTATCCAGTGTACAACTGGACACATTGATGGGTCTTCTGGAGCAAGTGGTTATCTCAGAGGCACACCGTACCTTAATGGGTACGGTGGTTGAGAGGATTTCATCCGCGAAAAGCTGTTTGAATGAAGCTTTTACGAGCCTACTAAGAGGCTTTGAGGTACGCAAAGTAATATATGTATTTTTGGCTGTACCGCACATGCTAGGTGTGCTCTGTATAGGTAGTAGCCCCTGAGACTCTGGTTGCCATCCAGAGGTGGCAAGCAGAGGATCATAGTCTCAGGTAATGATAGCGCTGCTTTTATGCGTAGGCGACTGAGGTTCCGGTGGCTCGCCGGATTGCTGATTTTGCCGAATTGAGGTGGTAGCTTGACGTGGCGAATGCAGACATCACGCTTGTAAACAAGCCGCTTGACGAGGCACAGGTTATGTATATTCGGGTGGTCAACAAATATTAAGAGGAGCATGATGCTAGTATTTATAATATGCTTTGACTGCAGATGGAGCTGCCTCCGTGGAGACTCTTCGGGCAGAACTTGCCCGAGCCAAGGAACAAGCCAGGAGAAGCGATGCGGCCACCCTTAAGGCAGCCAAAGAATTAAAAGCCGAAAAGGCTGCTCATCCCCAGAGCAAAGATAAAGTCTAGCAAAATGCCTCCAGCCGATATGAGCTCCTCGAAAGGGAAAGCCAAGCGAAAGCGGCTGACCTGAAGAAGGCCTTGGAAGAGGCCACGGAAACACGCTCTGAAATTAGAGCAACGCGGGAGGAGCTTCGTCAAGCCAGAGATATCACAGCTGGGAAGCCCTTCTTATTACGGATGAAGTTCAGCAATTCGAAGTATGCCCCTCTTGATCAATTGTGGAGCTCGGCAGACAAATACTTGGATTTGGCAAAGAGTGCTACTGATGCGACTGAGTATTTCAAAGATCAGAAAGATCATGAGGTGGAAAGATTGTTCTGGTTGCAGTTCAGTAATCCAAGGCGTCCGCTGCTGTTGAATGGGCAAATGGCCGAGTGGGCTAATCTCCATAGGTTGTCCGGGCTTGCCATGAAGTCTGTCGTGGATCATCTTTGTCCGAAGGAACCAAGTCCGGATAGTTATTTTGGTTTAATGCAACGATTTCTTCGTGATGTGCCGCATATCGATGCTGTCAAGAGGTCGGTGTGCATAGAGGGTGCGCGGATGGATCTTGCCCGTGTTAAGACATATTGGGTGAAGATGGAGGCCACCGCTGTTGCAACCAGGGGTCCGACCGGGGTTCAGGACTCGCCCGAGCACTATTTTGAAGAAGTCCTAGAAGGTGCCCATTTAATACAGGCTCAGTGCTCAAAGAGTACCATGTTCCAGTGACATGTATCTTGATTGTAAAAACAATGCTTTTTTGATAATAAAAGCTATATTTTATACTTTTGCCGTAAAGTATTGTAGTGCCTCCTGTGCGGCTGTTTATGTATGTATATAACCTGAAAGTTTGCAGTCGTCGGCTTCAGCTCCCACGCATATAATGCGTGGGTGTTCGGGAAAGTGCATAATCACACTTGATCCAACGTCTTGGTCCGTTAAGGAGGTGATAGTGGGGCGAACAAGGCAATCGGACTATATAGCTTTAACACATTCATTTAGCCATAGGAGTTTGACGGTGGGGCTACTATATAGCCCCTGGTATGTCCGTGTTCATCTGAATATGGTGCGCGTACATATATGACCGGGAAACCAGTCCTTCATTAATGCGGAGGAATCGCGAAGATTCCGCTGAGTCATCAAGTGGTTGACCAGTCTTCCTCTTTATCATGACAGTCAGTTTTTGGCTTTCTCTACTGAGGTGCTCATCCAGATGAAACAGTGCACAATTGCAGTAGTTCTCCCGGTGCCACCTTAGCTGATAGAGCGGAACGTAAGGAAGCAAAACATGGGAGTCGGGCAAACCCAACTATTGACCAAAGACATGATTCGATGCTGATGCATATAAGGCCAAACTCACGACGCCGAACACTCCCGAAGGTATTCGGACTTTAAAACATATGTTGGGCTGAGTACCGCCCTCGATAATGAGCCCTGAATATCCAGGTACGTGCATTAATCTGGCATGATGAAATGCCAATAATGCTAGGATCCGTCTCGGTTGTTTTAAGTGCCCGGAGGGTGTGAAGCAACAAGAGACAATAAAAAAGGTTTACACAAGGTCTTAATCTAAAAAGAAACCTTTGAACGGGGCCTTGCCGCACGTCTGCGCCTTTGTCTCTGTTGTGCCGTATCCTAGAAGGGTGTAGCACGATGATCATCTGTAAAAAAGAAAAATCCATGTGAAAGAATCTCGTGTGATCATGCAAAAAGTTGGTCATTCTTAATGAAGCATGAAAAATGCAATCTATTATTTTATTAATAGGGTCAAGCCGAACTATGGGCCCTTTTACATGTGGGTAGCCCCTAGCACCACATATGGGGGTATATCCATCAACCCAAGCTTAGGTTTATCTGGGCTGCTACAACTAGTTGTGTGCCGGACACGTCTAGCCGTGTCCGTGGTCTTGATGACCAATCATTTATTCGGGTTGGGCAGGTCGTTCAGTGGTTCGGCAGCTAGAGCCGCCACATATTCTTCCGCATGCACAGAATGCTCTGTATTTCCGCTAATGGTGATGACGCCATGTGGACCGGGAATCTTAAGTTTAAGATAAGCGTAATGCGGAACAACATTGAAATGAGCGAAGGCCATTCTTCCGAGTAGTGCATTGTAGCCGCTTCGGAATGGAGCGATGTCGAAGATTAGTTCTACGATTCAGAAGTTGTCGGGCAAACCGTGCAGCGGGCTTCTATGCCTGTTATTAGTCCTTTGAAGGTAGTATTGCTCTGGCTAATTCTTGACGGGCTATCCCCATCTTGCAGACAGTATCCTGATATATCAGATTAACACTACTGCCGCCGTCCATGAGGACTCGGCTGAGATGGTATCCGTCAATTATTGGGTCGAGCACCAAGGCAGCCGAACCTCCATGCCGGATACTAGTTGGATGATCCCTGCAATCGGAAGTGATCGGGCAGGCCAACCATGGGTTGAATTTGGGGGCAACGGGTTCTACAGTGTATACATCTCGGAGTGCGCGTTTGCGCCTCCTCTTCGGTATGTGGGTTGCGTAAATCATATTCACGGTTTTAACCTCTGGTGGAATTTTTTTCTGTCCCCCAGTGTTCGGCTGGCGAGGCTCTCCCTCGTCTTCACTTGGCGTCTCTCTCCCCTTGTGTTCGGCGTTTAGCTTGTTGTCCTGCTTGAAGACCCAGCATTCTCTGTTGGTGTGATTTGCAGGTTTCTCGGGGGTGCCATGAATCTGACATGATCTGTCTAGAATTTTGTTTAGGCTAGACGGTCCATCCCTGCTGCCTTTGGATGGCTTTTTTCGTTGACCGGGTCGAGAGCCCCTGAATTCGGCGTTTACTACCGCATTGTCCGGGTTGTCTTCATTAATTCTACACTTGTTTTTTTGTGTCATGGCTTCCCATTGCCATCCCTGATTTTGGATGTGCCAGGGTCGCTGGTGCCGCTGCGGGCCAACCAACTGTCCTGGCCCGCACAAAAGTGGGTCATAAGGCTTGTTAGGGCTGCCATTGTCCTCGGCTTTTCCTGGCCGAGGTGTCTGGTGAGCCATTCGTCCCGGACACTCTGCTTGAAAGCCGCTAAGCATTCGGCATCTGGGCAGTCGACGATTTGATTCTTCTTGGGGAGAAATCTGTTCCAAAGCTTACGGGCTGATTCTCCGGGCTGTTGGGTTATGTGACTTAAATTGTCAGCATCCGAAGGTCGGACATAGGTCCCTTGAAAATAAACCCTGAAAGAATCCTCATGTTCTTCCCAATTTCCAATTGATTTTTCGGGGAGGCTTTTCAACCAGTGCCGAGCTGGTCCTTTGAACTAGAGGGGTAGGTATTTGATGGCGTGGAGATCATCTCCGCGAGCCATGTGGATGTGAAGAATAAAGTCCTCAATCCAGACCACAGGGTCCGTCGTTCCGTCGTATGCCTCTATGTTTATGGGTTTAAATCCCTCTGGAAATTCATGATCCAGTACCTCATCGGTGAAGCACAGGGGGTGTGTAGCACCCGTGTATTTGGATGTGTCATGGCATGCCGCCGACGGTTGTGGTGTTTGGTATTGATTCCGAGCTGGTATTAGATCAGTATAGTCATTTTGGTGGCCATGATCCTACGCCGGAGCACGCTTCCAAGATCCATAGATGGACCTGGCCATGCCGGCTTTTTTGTCCATGTGCTCACGTAAATCATGTGCTGCCTTGTGTGCGGCGTCATTAGCCGCCCTGTCGCGGCCACAGGGTGGTCAGTCCGACAAATCGCTCGTATTATTTTTCGGCGGAATGGGCTCTATAGCCTCGTCGTCGAATTCGGCCGCAGCTTGCGCTTTGGGTAGCTCTTTGTGTGGCGATCACCACCGTATTTTTCGTTAGTGTCGAGCACTTTGTTCCATCTGCGGTTGAGCGTATCCTACATGGCCTAGAGCCTTTGCTTCTGCTTCTTCAAGCTCCTCGCGGTGGCGATAAGCCTTTTGTGGAGGTTCTCTTGTTCAAAGTGCTTTTCCGAGATGATGAATGCATCATCGTCCGGACTGTTCTCCTCTCCGGAGACAGGTTGATGAGTTTTACCCTCGGCATCGCTGTGATCTGACAGCGGCCCTGGACTATGTTCGTCGTCCCCTGGCTCATCCTGCTCCATCGCTGGGTCCATGGGGTCGTCGTTGCCTTTAGATTTGTCCGGTGTATTATTATTTCTTGTGCCGTTATTGCTGTGGCGGGATTTAGAGCGGCGCCGACGTTGGGGCTTTGGTTGCTTCTCAAGAGGGTTATCCTCCGTTGCATCCTTCCGTTCTTCGCCATTGTACAATTTGGGTGTGTCCACCATGTATATATCATATGATGAGGTGGCTGTCCAGCGCCCTTTGGTCGGTGGTTCCTGTTCTTCTCCGGCATCATCGTCCATACCATCGATGTCTTCGGAGTCGAAATCAAGCATGTCGGTTGAGTCGTCGATAGTGGGTATTAAGTGGGGAACGAATTTCTTCGTCGTCCTCTTCCCACTCAAGCCGGACATAGTTCGGCCAAGAGTTTCCTGACAGGGAGAGAGATTTCAGTGAATTTAGCATGTCTCCCAAGGGCGAGTGCTGAAAGATATCCACGGAGGTAAACTCCATCATTGGTGCCCAATCAGATTCGATAGGCATGAATGCACGTGGTTCGAAACCTATGGCGGGAGACGAGTCCGAGGGTCCGATGACACAGGCCTCATTGGAGGCGAAGTCTGTGTTCAGCTCTATTGCCGAAGAGTGTGTGGCCTCTATGGCGGGGTATATCCACCCGTCCTCGGATGGCGCGATCTGCTCAAGATCAAAGGCAAGGGCAGCTGCAGGTGCGCTCTCCTGAACACCGTCTGATGGCAGATCTAAGTCATGCTCATCGTGACTGTGCGGCGCACCTGCCATAGGCTCGAATCCGTCAAAGATCAATTCTCCATGGATGTCAGTAGTATAGTTTAGGCTCCCAAACTTGACCTGACGGCCAGGGGCGTAGCTATCGATCTACTCCAGATGGCCAAGCGAGTTGGCCCGGAGTGCGAAGCCGCCGAATACGAAGATCTGTCTGGGGAGGAAAACCTCACCCTGGATCACATTGTTGTGGATGATTGAAGGAGCCATCAAGCCTTATTGTGATGACACAATGGAACTCTCAATGAAAGCACCAATGTCGGTGCCAAAATCGGCGGATCTCGGGTAGGGGGTCCCGAACTGTGCGTCTAAGGCTAATGGTAACAAGAGGTGGGGGACACATTGTTTACCAAGGTTCGGGCCCTCTCTATGGAAGTAATACCCTACTTCCTGCTTGATTGATCTTGATGATATGAGCATTATAAGAGTTGATCTACCACGAGATCGTAGAGGCCAAACCCTAGAAGCTAGCCTATGATTATGATTGTTGTTGTCCTGTGGACTAAATCCTCCGGTTTATATAGACACTGGAGGGGGCTAGGGTTACACAGAGTCGGTTACAGAGAAGGAAATCTACATATCCGAATCGCCAAGCTTTCCTTCCACGCAAAGGAGAGTCCCACCCGGACACGGGACGAAGTCTTCAATCTTGTATCTTCATAGTCCATCAGTCCGGCACAAATACATAGTCCGGCTATCCGAGGACCCCCTAATCCAGGACTCCCTCACCGGGCAGCGGAAAAGACCATTTAATAGAAACAATCTAGGCCCTTCCAGCCTGGACCACATACTCGATCATCTGTGCCAAATCCACGGCACCCCCGACAAGCCAGCCAATCATACCAACAGAGAATGTTGGGTCTTTAAACAGGCCGGAAAGTTAAACACCGAAAAAGGAGAAATGGATTGCAAAGTTACGACGACGAGGAACCCCGGCCGCCGAATACAGGGGGACAGAAGAAGTTTCCTCCTCATGTAAAAATGGTGAATATAATATATGCTACCCATATCCCCAAAAGGGAGCGGAAGCGCGCACTAAGGGACGTGTACGCGATGGAGCCAGTCGCCCCAAAATACAACCCGTGGTCCTCTTGTTCAATCACATTCGATCAAAGGGACCATTCGTCCAGTACCCATCACGGCGGTTCAGCCGCACTGGTGCTTGACCCTATTATTGACGGATTGCACATCACACGCATCCTGATGGACGGTGGCAGCAGCCTGAACCTGCTTTATCAGGATACAATGCGCAAAATGGGTATTGATCCATCAAGAATCAAGCCCACCAAAACCACCTTTAAAGGTGTCATACCAGGTGTGGAGGCCTGCTGTACGGGATCAATCACACTAGAAGTGGTCTCCGGATCCCCGGATAATTTCCGAAGCGAAGAGTTACTCTTTGATATCGTCCCCTTCCGCAGTAGTTATCACGCACTGCTCGGACGAACCGCATTCTCTCGTTTCAATCCGGTGCCGCACTATGCCTACCTTAAGCTCAAGATGCCCGGACCTCGCGGGGTTATAACAGTCAATGGAAATACGGAGCGCTCCCTCCATACTGAGGAGCACACCACGGCCCTTGCAGTAGAAGTACAGAATTGCGCTCTTAGGCAAAAACCCAATTCGGTAATAAAGCCCCCGGACACCATTAAGCGGGTCCGCACTACACTGCAGCAGGACCATCCGGCTCGTTCACAGGTTAGCTAGCAATTCGGCCTCCGTCCCACTCCTAAGAGAGCGGTGAAATTCGTACCGCGCGTACATAACTACACACTTAAAATACCATGGGAATGGGCAGAGGCACCGCTAGACCACGGTCAACAATGCGGCTCAGCCGCTCCTGGATCCGCATACCTTTAGTTTTTCTCTTTCTTTTAGGTTTCTTCTCTTCTCGAGGCCGTTTTTATAAACCTGCTCATCAGACCCATAGCGGGACGGATACGCCAAGAAAGCTAGGGGCTCGGACGTCCAAGGGAATACCCAGGTGGTTTTTGCTAATGATCGTCATACCTGCTTTAACTACCCGCAAGCAGCTCGCTCTTGGTCATGGCATGTTAAATAGCCTTATTTGCTTATTACACTGCTCATACGCCTTGACGTATTAATCAAATCACAATGAAAATTAATTGGCAGCGTTTGCATCTTTACTAACTTTTCCCTGTCTACTTATTTTTCATCGCAGCCGTACATTTTGGTACGCCTTAATTTGCGAGGGGCTTCATTGTACCCCATAACACGACACGAAAGTCCGAACACTTTTACATTGCACTTCGGTGCCCCGAACTTATAGCATTATATGCATTGGCTCTGAATCATGTCTTTGGTCAATAGTTGGGTTGCCCGGCTCCTGTGCTTGCTACCCTACGTTCCGCTATATCGGCTAGGGTGGTAAAGGAGAACTACTGTGATTGTGTCCCGGTTCTTCCGGACGAGCACCTCAGTAGAGAAAGCCAAAAACTGACTGTCATGATGCGGCGAGAGCTGGTCAGCTATTCGAGAGGTCTCAAAATCCTTAATGATTTCTTCTCCACTATGCGATAACTAATGCATCGTGCGAGGGAGCAGTTTTTATCCGATCAGGTGATTTCTAATGCCCCAAGTTCGGTCTTCCGAACACTAGGGGTTGCGCCTACCTTTATTTTGTAAAACTCATATGGCTAATTGAGGGTGATAAAGCATTCTAGTCCGATTGCCTGGTTCTTCGCGCTAAACACCTCCTATAAGGAACAAAAATCTAGAGTAAAGTGTATTTAGATTCATCCCGAATACCCCCGTACTTCCTACGTGGGGGCAGAAGCCGACGACTGGCCAACTCTCAGCATTACTTTAAAAACGGCCGCACAGGAGGTAATAGTTGAAATAACAAGAATTATTTTACATAACTTGTTTCATATTACAACATAGGATAACACGCATCCATTCATGGGAAGATAATATCCTTGGAAAACTGCTCCGCCACAAGGCGGGATCCCTTCAGGACACTGTCATAATATAGCTCGGGCTTGCGGTGCTCTTTCCCTTTGGGCGGTCCCTCGGTCATTAGCTTCACATCATCCATCTTCGCCCAATGCACCTTGGAACGGGCAAAAGCCATTCGCGCACCTTCGATGCAGACCGACCGCTTGATGGCGTCCAGCCGAGGACAAGCACTAACCAGCTGCTTCACGAGTCTAAAGTAGCTGCTGGGAATAGGTTCGGCAGGACATAGCCGGATAATCAAATCCTTGAGGGCTAGTTCGGCCGCCCTATGCAGCTCGACCAGCTGTTTCAGTTGATCGGTAAAGGGTACTGGGTATTCTGGCACAAGATATTGCGACCAGAACAGCTTCTCTGCCGAGCTCCCCTCTTTGGCTCGGTAGAATTGTTCGGCATCAGACACGCTGCACGGCAGATCCGCAAACACCCCTGGAGGATGGAGTTGGCATGGTTGTGGAGCGCTTGGAGACCATAATGGTCAAGCATGGCAAAGAAGAAGGGGGAGAACGAAGGTACCAGCCCGGAGTAGACGCTGTGCATGGAGAAGGGGAAGAAGTTGTTGCCCGCAGGCTCCGAGGCAGCGGTGGGGACCTGGAGCGAGGTCTCCCCCCACTCATTTTTGTCGCTCACCGTCAGGAGGAGCGTCGTCTGGAGCTTCTCCCCGGTCACGCAGGGCGCCATCAGCCCTGGCTCGTACCAGGCGGCGTCGGGGGCCAAGGAGGAAGCCGTGGCCTTTTCGGTGGCCATCAGGCAAAGGATTTGGTGGAGAATCTGCAGATTTGGTGAGCTCTTCCACTGTGAGGAGAAGGGGATCTGGAGTAAGACGAAGAAGAAGCAATGAAAGACTGGCGGCAGGCAACACCCCTTTTGTCAGATGGGAGCAGTTGCCGAGGCAGCATGGGGAAGTGGAGTCACCCACGTCCAATCAATCGCCACGCGTCATCAAGGCCACAGGTGGTTAGGGCCCGCGGTGCTCCGCACTTGCCCTTTGGCTTCTCCTGGAGGCCAAGTCCGAGCACGCCTTGGGCCCGGGGGCTACTGTTGGCCTCCTGGACTTGGGGGTATCCAATACTGCCTGCCTGCGGCACACCACATAGGCCCATCAATGGCCTGATACGGCCCAGCTTCGACATGAACACCACAAGACCCTCGCGAGGCGGACAACGCCAAGACCCCTGAAGGAGTTGGCCTCCTTAGGAGGGCTCCTGAGGGGCAGAGAGTTCTATGCAGTTAACTCATGAGGCTCAGCTGACGTGAGCCATGACGACCAAGGCCAGGCAGGAGCCAGGCGGGTGCAGAGCGAAGGTTTCCTCTTTGGTGCAAGGTAGGAAAGCCACCGGCATGGAGTCCCGAGGAATTAGTCAAAGGTTTCCATTCTTGTGCAGCAAGACCAAGACCGCTAGGACGGCAAGACAGAGGTCATCACCGAGCCCACCACAGCGTCACCACCAGAGGCTTTTCGCAGGCGAAGACTACTTTTTTCAGGATAGACTGTACTACTTGTCCCCTTTCAAATCCTGCCGTTGTGGAATCCCTTCCCTCTCATATTTGGGAAGAGGACCAAGGCCACTATATATAGGACTTAGCCACCACCATAGAGGAGGGCCGAAACCAGAGCAAGTAAAGCACCACACCAGCTCAAGAACACCTTACCTCCTGAGGCTTGTTCATCCTTTGTACTAGTTCATCCATAGCCCCTCGAGGCAATCCAAAACACCACACTGGAGTAGGGTATTACACCACAATGGTGGCCCGAACCAGTATAAATCTTTGTGTCTTTGTGTCTCCATGAGCTCAACGCGCTAGGCTAGGGAGGATCGCGAGTAGCCAGGCTGGGCGGGTTGAGATCTCTACACGCACCCCAGTGTTAGAACCTCTCACGGGTTGCCAGATCCCGAAATCCGATAGGCCCCTTTACTGAGCTCCCGAGGAGTGCCGCAGATGCTTCCAAGCACTATGCGGCTCAGGAGGGTGACTCTCAGCTAATGCTATTTTGGGCACAGTTCCAAGCGGTTGAGCACCCTTACCTCCTTGTTAATCAAATATGATGGAGCTGCATCGAATGGCAAAGCCAGCCATGAAGGACCTTTGTGTCCGGCTTTGGCCCTCTGAGCCCATACCGAGCAACTACTTTTTCCTGGTGGCGAAGTTGTGTGATCCTGCCACCAACGTGGATGACGTGAAGTGCTCAGTATGCATCGAGGGGGCTCGGATGGCATTCTCGAAGACCATGGTCCGCTAGCCGAAGATAAAGCCCGTCGAGATGGCCACTGGACCGCCCCAACTGGAAAGGAGCACATGCGCTCAGAGCAGTACTTCTCCGCCATTATGGATGGTGCTCGGGCCGTAGAGGTATTATGTTCCAAGGATGTAGTCCTTGAGTAGTTCTGCCGTGATGTATTAAACTATGGTTTGAACCTTTATGTGTTACTCTGCAGTTGTTCATGTATGGTTATATCATACACATATGCGTTTATGTTAATTTTGACTCATGTGCAACCGTTTTTATTATGAAAGTTACCAGTCATCGGCTACAGCCCCCACGTAGATTCTACGAGGGGTGTTCCATCCTCCGCACTATAACCCTCGGCTGACGTCTCGGTGCCTGGAGGCGGTGGTGTAGGAGGAGAACAAAGCAATCAGACTATGCGTCTTTATGACTTTCACATAGCCATAGGATTTTGACTGTGGGGGCTCGTGACTAGTCCTCAACCTCGTGAGATGTTAGGCGAACCCTAGGGCCAATCATCGATCACTTGATTTGTTAAAATCCGAATCCTTCATAGTACATGGGACAATCGCTAACAATTTTTTGGTTTGAAGACCAGTCCTCGGATGGCCAACCATTTCTCGCGTATTATGATAGTCAGTTTTCGGCTTTCTTCATTGAGGTACTTGACCGAGTGAGGCGGAACTACAATCTCAACGGTTATCCCTTTACCTTCTTAGCTGAATGTGTGGAACGTAAGGAGATAAACACAAGAGCGGGGCAACACAACTATTGACCCAAGACATAATTCGGAATCGGTGCAAATAACGCAATATCCGAGATGCCGAACACAGTGGAAAGAAAAGGTGTTGGTCTTTACTGTATAGGGCGAGCGTCTAGGCCAAGCCCCCTGGTCTAATAACCAATATATATATATATATGAATCCGAAGTGTATAACACTTGGTTGCAGAAGATTCAAAGTGTGAAGAGGGACCAACAGGCAAATATACAACAGAAATAACTATAGAAGAACCGTCAAAGGTTTTGCTTTCTTTCCAATAAGCCCATGACGTCTAGCCGTACAATTCGAACTACCGGACACATAATAGGAAATGGAAAGTTCCTTTTAAAAGAGGAAGACATATTTTTACAGATGAAAGGCCTTGATGCGTGGGTTAACTCCTGAACTGTGCCCTACTGCATGTCTGCGCCTTTGCTTCTTTTGGAGAGAGGTACTCCATGGGTTGATTGTCTGCTGGCGGGTCCCTAAGAGGGAGACTTCAACAGGTCACTGTATTAGTGGGGCTTGATGCCGAAGTGGTCCTAGATGGTATCTATTCGTCATCCGAGGATGCACTATTCCAAGGTGTGGTCGAACCGAACTCTTGGTGATAGACCCTATAGCTTCCCATGGTACTTTGAGCATGAAGTTGTGGTTTCGAGGCATGTGGTGAGCTTCTATGGTGGGCAGGCCATGCAGGCGTATTATTATGTACGTCGAACACAAGGAAGACCCTTGGACGGAGATAGGGCCCATGCTTGCTTGTTTACCTCTCGTGCCTTGATGGCCAGCTGGCACTTTGGACCTTCATATTCGGCCGCCAAGGCCGTGGTGTGTTCCTCCGTCCGAAGAGAGTGCTCTATGTTGCCACTGACTGTGATGACGCCTTGTCGTCCGAGCATCTTCAGTTTGAGGTAGGCATAGTGGGGGACAACATTGAAATGAGCGGTCTAGGAGGGCATGATAGCCGCTGTGCAAGGGGGCAATGTCGAAGATTAAGGCTTTGCTCCGGAAGTTATCCTAGGAGCCGAATACTACTTCCAAAGTGAGAGTGCCCAAACAGCGGGCCTCGATGCCGGGGATGACCCCCTTAAAGGTGGTGTTGCTTTATTTGATCCTTACTGTATTTTCATAGATTAGGCTGAGGCTGCTGTTGCCGTCCATAAGGACTCTAGTAAGGTGGTAGCCTTCAATAATTGGGTCGATGACCAAAGCCGCCAATTCTCCATGACGAATGCTAGTCGGGTGGTCCTTTCAATCCAAGATGATCGGACGTGCCGACCATGGATTGAATTTCGGGGCTACCGCCTCTATGGCATCGACGTCCCTAAGTGCACGCTTCCTCTCCTTCTTGGGTATATGAGTGGCATAGATCATATTCACTGTCTTAAACTCAGGAGGGAATTATTTCTTGCCTACATTGTTCGGCCTGCAAGGATCCGTGTAATCCTCGTTGTGGGGGCTTTTGCCCGTGTTTTTGGTTGTAGCGCTGCTGGCTTGCTGGTCGAATGCAGCAAACTGGACAGCCTGAGAAGCGGAAGAAGCGTAGCCGCTACGAGAGGTACGAGTGTAAGAACTAGAATCAGAACTGGTGCGCAGAGTAACCACAGCGTGATACTCATACACTGAGTCAGCTAGGCGCTCCCGGTACACACGATAGACTAGATCGTCTCCGTGATGGTACAGCCGACGCCACATGTTGTGAAGAAGATGCGGCAACGTGTACGGCATCAGCCGCAACTGGCACGGATACAGCACCGAAGCCATCTACACTCACAACCATCAGCAGATTAGCATAGAAAAATAAATATGACCAGTGCATGCAATGCAGCAACCAGCTACAGTTATTACCGACACTCAGCTACAACTCGTATCTAGGGTCCAGTTAACTCAGCTTAGTTTAGCGTGGCCTGCAGTCAGCGCGGCTCTGATACCAAGCGTTGTGGCACCATGGCTCAGAGCGACCCATTTGCCCTGCATTGCCAGCCTAGAGACCGTGTCTTTTGGCAACACACAACAACATGGTACAGAATACAACCGCTTTATTCATGCTAGCGGAACATAGTTCATATTACAATAGTTAGCGAGGCCAAGCGGCACACACGGTGCGGCTGAACAATATGTACATTATTTAGTGAACATAAAGGGGCCTCGATCATGACAACTACTCGGCAGCGGAACAATGTCGTAGAGGAACTCCATAGCACAAGGACACTGACGTGGACACGGTCTAGACTCGGACAACACTCCTTTCCAACGGGACTTTCCTAAAATCTGGCATGACACGCCAGGTCAGTACATTGAATGTACTTGCAAGCTCACAATAAGCATAACATGATGACAGACAATATTATGATACTTATCCAGTTTTAATCAGCAATACAGCTACATAACCAACATGATGCGACTATGCTCAACAGGTACTTATTCTCCCAACTTGCTTACCAGATGTGACCAACAAACATAATATTACCAACACATACCAATGATCCTTACGGCGATCACAACCCGACCAACTCGTGGCCCGTGATCCTTGCGGCGATCACAACCCGACCAACTCGTGGCCCGTGATCCTTATGGCGATCACAACCCGACCAACTCGTGGCCCGTGACCCTTGCGGCGATCACAACCTGACCAACTCTTGGCCAACTCAACACGATGACCTCACTGTCATCCGTAGTGCAAATTAGTGTGCATATTTATTAAGTGTTGACCCATGGTGTACCTTACTTTCGAGCGTGTCCGTATCCGTGGACTCGGCTATCGATAGATTAAATACACTCTGCAGAGGTTAGTACACTGTACCCACACTACGGAACCCATGGCCTCACTCTCCCATCCGAGTGGACCAATTGACGAAACCATTTCACTATCATGACACTCTCCCAGCCCCTCCAACTCAGACCCCACTTGGCTAGTCCTGGGTGGCCCCGTGTCTACCTCCAGACACCTCGACCACCATCGTGGCCACAATCCACACTGGGATCCAGTACCAAACTTAACTTAACAACGGGATCACAATGTTATGATTGCCTACCGGGACAATGTACAACACGCCCATAACCATCCCTAATATGAGGTACCGACCAGAGGCACGACAATGAAATGCATTAAGGCCGTCCCACACCGGCAAATGTGGTTGCACTGGGAAAGACTCGTTTCAGCGGCACCACGACCTGGTCAACAACATGTTCAAGTTGAACATTAATCAGGTGCAACTTTTTAATGTGAAAAGAAAATAACCGGTGTCGTACTGCCATATCATGCATCACTTAACATATGCATCACATAACCGTGCAAAACTGCACCAACTACGCTCCCACAGAGCCAACATAAATTCAAGCTACTATACAGGTAAAAACCTTTCTTCATTTATACCAGAACCATTTCTAGTAATTATCATTATTATACCTCATGCAAAAATAATATCCAAATTTCCCATCAATTCTATGACCATATTATTTATTTAACTATAACAACAATGTTCTCATCATCTACCAAAAATATTTACCACAAACCTACTAAAGTTCAAGCATTTTAACATAACAAGCATATAACAGAATATATTTATTATATAACTAATTAAAATTCATCAATATTCATAAGTTCAAGTATGAAAATCAGTAATATTGTAATGGCACCATGAAAATGTTATTGTGGCTTGCCTTAGTACTGATGAGGGTCACAAGGCTCCTGGTGATCCTCAAGACAAGCTGGATCCTCTGAAAACATTCAAAAACCACAAAAGAAAAATATCAAGAAACCTTCTGAAAATTGTCAGAAAATCTAGACAGCAAGGAAAAATCCCATCTTTTTGGAGCCGTTAGTTTTTTAGACAAAGAACACAATGCAAAAAAGAATCACTGCATTTGGACTTCTAGAATAAAAGTTATGGCTGTTTGAATGCTCCTGGCATTTGAATAAATTTGAAAAAAAGAAAAATAGAGAGGGGGGTGACGTCGATGGCGTATTTCCCCGGGGCGCCACCACTCATACCGCTTCGCGTGCATTATGAGTGGCTGACTAGCGGGCCCCGCTAGTCAGGCCGGAGGGAGGGGGAAAGAAAACAGAGACGAGCGGCGGTTCGCCGGAGCGTTCGCCGGTGTTGAGGCCTCTTGGGGAAAGATGAGAGGGAGGGATCGACGGAGGAGGTTCTTGCGCACCTGCCCATACCCGTGGCATGGCAAATGGTGGCCGGACGGCGTCGGTTTCTTCCTCGCAAGCAGAGGAAGAACACGGTGGTCACCGGAGATGAGGAAGACGGCGGCTATGGGCGGCTCCAGGGGCTGGGGCTTGGCTCGTTGGCTTCACGGAGGAGAGGCGGAGGCCCTGGCAGGGTCGCCTCGGCTTGGGAGTGGCTGGAGCTGCGGGGTCGATCCAGAGGGGATCGCAGGCGAGCTCGTCTCGGGGACGTCAGCCCGCGGCCTGCCTGGCCGGGCTGCGGCTTCTAGTGGCTATAGGAGGGAGGTGTGGTGAGGGGCGGTGCTCCAGGAGGCTGCGGAGGGGGCTATTTATAGGCGGGGGCGGCGAGGAGGGCTTCGGGCTCCACCGGAGGACAGCTGTCGTCGGCGCCCGGTGACGAATGGTGCCAGAGAGAGAGAGGGAGAAGGCGACGGGGTTCACGCGGGAGCTGTGCACGGACGCGGACGAGCACAGGATCAAGGATGAAGAGGACGAACACAGTGCGCGGGCACTGTGCCATTGGTCGGACTGTGCCCGTGCTTGCTGCGGTCAGCTCCTGCGTCAGCGAGGGGCAGGGAGGAGTTAAGGGGGTGAAGACGAGGATGGTTGTGCGGGGGGGCACGCCCAGGATGGCCCAGCAGCGGGCACGCGCGCCACAGCCACACTGGCGACGCGCAGAGTGCGCGTTTGGCATGCCAGCACCCTCGGACAAATGCGGTCACCATGTGGACTATGACATCAGGCCGCATAAGCACTAACCATGATGTCTGGCGTGTAATCCTTAGTAACTTTAGGTGTTACCATGACTCGGTTGGTTTCCAGGTGCCTTAGAAGTGAAATGGTGAAGATATTTAGTTACTGGATAGAAACTTTGAATAGTTACTGTGGTCAAACCACAGTGATTCAAGGGCTGATCTTTGGGGTTTTACTGACTCTTACTAAGGTGAATAAGCACAGGGAAAACCAGCTGCATTGGAGCTAGTAAAAAGGTAGTTGCTCTAGAAACTACCATTTCAGCCCAAAAGTGAAAATATTTTCTGTAGCAAAAATATTCCAAAAAGTGGTGAAATATTTTTGCTAAGAAATGTGCCCTAGGGTCCAAAGAATATTAGGGATTTTTCTCAGGATTTTTGGGCCAACAGAAATGAGGGTTGCTTTGGAGGTCAATGATTTTAGCTAGGGTTTAGGAGGCAAAATGAATATTTTTCATTTAAGAAAAATATTCCAAGCAATTTTGTTGGGTTGGCCAGGAGTGAAGTGATGGAGTAGAAGAGGAGAGGAGGCACTTGGGTGAAAATCAAGGGGTGCCCAAGTGATCAAGTCCAAATGGAATGATTCAAAACTCCAAATTCAAACCAACTCAAATGAAAATCAGGCAAAGCAAAAGAGGGCAAAAACCAGGCTGTGACAGTCAAGGAGTGAAGTGACATGATCTTGACAAAGTTTTGAGAATGATGAGCCACTTGGGAGGGGAAATGAGGATGATTTCCAGGTCGCAAAGCCACAGAACCACTCCAAAAAGAAAAATACAGAGCAACAACCAAATAAATGAAAAGAAAAAGAAAAGGGCCAAAACCCAGGCTGTTACAACCCTTACCCCCTAAAGAAATCTCGTCCTCAAGATTTGGTTTCTCAGGGAACAAGTATGACTTGAGGACACCGTTTCCAACTCGAGTATCCTTTTCCTTTGTTTATTGTTCCCACGAGAATTTCATAATATCCATTTACCTTGTTCTGGGGTGGTTTGCTTTACTTTTCCCCAGTTTCTGACGGGTTTTTGCTCACATACCAAATCCTTTTACTAACATTGATTCCCTTATATCTGCGGTGATATCCAATGGATCTGAGCATAAATTTTCCTTTTGTCATGAAAACCTTTTTACTTCAGTCATGGGGTTGGTTCAAATAAATGCAGGCCTTCTGGGTTCAATAAATGCTGAGAATCATGGCCATTCTCCTGAAAGAATCTGACTGCTCATAGGTGGCACTGATTTATCTCGATTTATTTCCTTGTCTTGAGCATGAGATATGTACCAAAGATTCGAGTGCCTTCTGTCGTGAGCGATATAACGGAATATGGATTAATTATTGTGTCATATCTCAAATATTAACACCTTTGGGGGGGTCCTGACGAGAGTGCTGGCGGGAAAAATACTTTTCATGACCCGTTGTCCATGCACTTGGTTCCACCAGTGAATATACCTGATCTGAGGTGATGGTTCGGCTCTTGACTTTCTCATTACCTATCTGTGGCAGAGGCTGTGATATGCTTTAACACTGCCGTTGAGGTCAAACTGCTGAGGTTGCAAAGCAATTTTGGATTAGACAGACATACTTGGATATTCCTCACTAACAATTTCAATTAGGTTAGGGGGATATGAAATCCTTGTAAAACAGATTAGGCCGCTGAGGGTATGCCTTTGTGGATCCATATGTCATCATGGCCTCCAACTGACTTGGGTATCCGGACCCTAATGGTCATGCAAAAATTATCATACCTTTGCTGCCAGTCTCACCCTTTAATGGTCAGTATCTTATTTGCTAGGGTATCATACTGAAATAACATGAGCACACATGTCCTTGATTCTTCATATGACCATGTATGTGTTTAGTGCAATATTTTTGGCATTATTCCTTGTGCTTGTTTTATGATCTGGATCCGCACAGATATGACATATATTCGAGGTTTGTAGTTGTACGAAGCTCATTGATGAGGCCAATCAAAGAAAGGTTACAAGGTTTTATGATACCACCTTGTCTGGTGCGGGAATAATGACCTTGATGACCATTCCCAAGACTGTTGATTAGGTGATGTTATCTCTAGATCTTGTCAATCCTTGTAATCCATGAGATGTATCTCTGCTCATCTTCCTTTGCCTGACTCGTGAGGTTATTAAATCCTTACTTCTCTTAGGTATATCTGCTTGATTATTGTTGCATCTCGTATGAGTGACTGATATTGTCGGCATTCTGGGAACGGGGGTACCCAGACTTGCCTGCCTGCGGCCTGCGGCGTGGCTCAGGGAGTGGCCCAGTACGGCCCATCTTCATCAACACATACTCAAGACCCTTGCGAAGGGCCAAGCCTCGCGGGGCAGACGACAAGAAGCTTCCTCGGGCACAGCCTCGTCGGGCTAGCTCGCGAGGAGGCGGAGAGATCAAGGCGGGGTACCTCACGAGGTGCCCATGACGCAAGCTATGACGACAGAGGCCAGGCGGGCGCCGGCCTACACAGAGTCCTTGTTTCCTCTTTGGTGCAAAGGGGGCAAGCGCAGACAAGAGTATCAAGCAAAGGCAACCATTTCGGTGCAACAAGACCAAGACTAGCAGGGCGGCAGGATGGAGGTCATCGTGGAGCCCAAGCCAGCATCACTGTCAGGGTCTTTGGCAGGCGAGGACTGACTTTAGTCAGGATAAGTGTACTAGATGTTCCCCTTCAAAATGGCCAATTGTTGGCACCCTTCCTGCTCAATATTTGGGAAGAGGCCCAGGGCCTCCCACTATAAATAGATCTAGCCACCGCAGAGTGGAGGGAGGAGATTTTGCGTAAACTAGTGAGAGAGAGAGGCGACTGAGCTCACCCAAGCAGTTCATCGCACCAGCCAAGAACAGCCCCTCGCGAGGCTATTCTTCCTTGTACTATTCATCATCAGCCCCTGGGGCAATCCACCACACCACAAACTAGAGTAGGGTATTACACCGCAATGGTGGCATGAACCAGTATAAATCTCGTGTCCCTTGTGTTGTTCTTCGTGTAGTTTAGATCCTTGCAAGGCGAAGAGACGTGGGTAGGCAGGAGGTGTGATCTCCGCGTGCACCCCAGAGTTCAAACCTTGAGGGTCTGCCGGAACCCGAAATCCGACATTTGACGCGCCAGGTAGGGGTGCGCCGGAATGCGCCTTCCGTCGCCTCGTGTTTCGCTGCCCGTCGCATCCATGTCAGACGCTCGTCGAGCCCGCGCCGAGCGCTGGGCCGCTCTCCCACTCGCTCGCCCAGACGGCCCCCATCGGCAGTCGCCCCCATCATTCCCCGTCGCCTGCCGTCAACGCCGCCACCGGCCCGGCGGGGAACGAGCAGCAGGCGTCGTCCCTGCATCCTTCGGTGCGGCGAGAAGGCCGCACCGCCACCCCATCGCTGACTCTAGCCGGTTCCTCGTCCCATGCCCGTCGCGCTCCTGCGGATGCGCACGCCGCGCTGCTCCTGGCGCGGGAGCTCCTGCACTACCGTCCCGTCGATGACCTCTACGACAAGGGGCTCGCCCGCATCACCGAACTCGTCAGCGCCGCTGGGGGCTCCCCTGCGCCATCCCTCTCGCTGCACCGCGCCCCGCCCTGCGCGGGCGACGAAGCTCCGGGGGCGCCTTGGCCCCAAGGTGTGTGGACCCTAGGCGGAACCCACTCCGTCTGGCGCTAGCACAGCAAGAGAAGAGCGGCCAAGAGATCCCTCGCCCCCAAGAAGCTGCCCGTGTGCTCCCCGCACTGGCCCGACACGAACGCGCTCCTGCTCCAGCGTGTCAAGATCCCGTGCTGCTCCTGGCGGCAGCGCATAGAGACTTCCAAGATCAAGCTCTCCGTCACCCAAGGCCTCCCGCGGGCATTGCAGGCTGCCGTGCCTTCACTGCCGAGCTGCGCAGCGTGGCCTGGCTGGGCAAGTTCAAGCCAGATCTGCCCCCACACTACGATGGCACGGCTGACCCTGCGGAGTTCCTCCAGCTCTATGAGCTGGGCATCGAAGCCACCAACAGGGACGAGAAGGTCATGGCGAACTGGTTCCCCATGGCGCTTAAGGACGGTGCCCGCACGTGGCTCCTGAACCTGGCTCCTGGCACGATCTCCGCCTGGGACGAGATGCGCACCCGATTCATTGCCAACTTCCAATGCACCCGCGACCGGCCACTGGCCATGGGCGACTTGCGCCGCATCAAGCAGCAGCCGGGAGAGACCCTGCAGAAGTTCATCCAGCGTTTCTACAGCGCTCGCCTTAAGATCCCCGGGGTGTCTGAGGAGGCCATCATCTCAGCCTTCTCTCACGGCGTCCGTGACGTCAAGATGAAGGAGGAGCTTGCGATCCATGAGGACCTGTGCACCTCCTTGGAGCTGTTCAATTTGGCGACCAAGTGCGCTAGGGCTGAGGAAGGGCTCCTTTCCCTCCTTGAGCTGCCAGCTGCCGACCCAGAAGAGAAGAAGCCCAAGGTCTAGGACGTGAAGCGCAAGGGGGCTGCCTTGCTTGCAGCAGAGCCGGACACCAAGTGAGGCATGGATCAGCCTGAGTCATCCAAGGGCAGCCGGTACTGCGTGTACCATGACCTCCACACCCACAACACCAACGAATGCCAAGAGCTCAGGGCGTGCCGGACCTGCGTGCATGGCCGACGCCCCGAGCGCAGCGACCGAGGCTATGTTCGAGGAGGAGGAAGAGGTGGAGGAAGATGGGAAGACCGTGCCCCTCGCCAAGGGTGGCGTGACCGACCTCGCGAGGACCGCTGGCAGGACCAGCCTCGTGAGGGAGGTTGGAGGGTCCCGGATCACGAGGGAGGTTGGAGGGATCAGCCTCGCGAGGATCACCCACAAGGCATCGCGTGCCTCCCTCCTCTGCCACCATAGCTGAGGAGGAATGAAGACCATCATCAGGACGAGGGGGCTGGAGGCTTCTAGGAGCCGCGCGCAATCGCTTGCATCTTGGGCGGTGCACAGGCCCCGGCCTCTCAGCGCATCTTCAAGCAGTTTGCTCGCGAAGTGAATGCAGTCCTCCCCAAGCTTGAGGCCACACGCCCTCTCACGTGGTCAGCGTGCGCCAGCACGTTCAGCTCAGCGGATCAGCTCAAGTGTGTGGCCACAGCCGGAGTCCTCCCAATGCTTTTTTCCACAATCATCAGCAATGTGCAAGTCACCAGGACCCTCATCGATGGCGGAGCAGGGCTCAATGTCCTATCCGTCAAGACGTTCAACAATCTCCAAGTGCCATACAATCAGCTGCAACCAACCAAGCCTTTCTCAGGAGTCACTGATGGTTCCACAGTTCCGATAGGGAAGGTCTGCCTTCCTGTTATCTTCGGGAAGCGCGACAACTACCGCACCGAGCTCATTGATTTTGACGTCGTGCACATTCGCCTACCGTACAATGCCATCCTCGGGTACCCAGCCCTGGCCAAGTTCACGGCCGTGACTCATCACAGCTACAATGTCCTCAAGATGCCAGGAAGTGGTGGAGTCATCACGGTGCCTTGTGAAGAGAGAGACGCTATGTGTTCTTTGGAACATGCTTTTCAAGCCGCGTCAATTGAAGACCCAGATCACAGGAGCAGAAGGCTTCCTGAGGCAGCCCCTAAGAAGATGAAGACATCGCCTGGTCTGACCCCTCGAGAGGCAGGCCCCTCAGGGTCCGCGCCTGTTTAGGGGGCGCCTCCCTCTGTGACATAGGAAGGCGCGCCCGGGGCCCTGCTCGAGCAAGGCTCAGGGGCTCTCTCCTGGAGGGCCATCGACTTTGCTAGGATCACGAGGGAGGTGCTCGGGCACCACTTGGAGGCGTGTTTCAAAGCACGTTTCCCTCAGAAAGGAGCAAGGCAAGGAGGGCCAAACCCTCGGGAGTTCGTCAGTGAGATCATTCAGGAGCTGCAGGAGTCAAGAGTCATGAGTGGCAGCCGCCGCTTACCCGCCGTAGCTCCCCATCCAGGCGAGCTTGGTGGGCTGCGCGTCTGCATCGACATACCAGGACTCAACCGAGCCGCCTCTCAGGAGCGCCTCTGGCCCTCACGCGTGGGACGCTGCAAAGGTCCACCCCACAGCTATGTTCGCATGCCTTACGGCCTGCCGAACGCGGCTGCTATGCGTCAACGCCTCATGAGGAGCATCCTGGAGGCTCAAGCGGCCAAGCATTCCATAGTCCTGGCGGAGATGGAGACGGTCGACAAGGAGCCGCCAGCGCCTCTGGAGCCTCCAGAGGCTCCTGGGCCTGGGGGCTCGTGACGATCGGCTTCCGCAGCGCATGCCGACCGCTACCTCAGCATCCCTTCATCTTCAACATCATCAGGTGGCAACCTTCAGGTTTCAATTTCAGCTGGGAGCGCCCCCATAGGGCTGCATCATTCCCAGGCCGCGTGGGTCCATCCCTGCAGCATGTATCCCTTTGGTTCATGTTTTTAGTTTATTTTGTCGGGGGCGCCCCTCGGGCTGCATCATCCCCAAAGTCGCTCGGGCCCGACCCAACGGTGTTCGCCTTTTCCTGCGCCCATCTAAATGGATTTGCTCCTTCATGATTAACGTGGTTGACTTAATCTCCCGCTTGATTGACACCAACTGATGGAGCTGCGCCCTAACGGCATGATGCTTGCGCATGGGTCCGCCCCTACAACGTCGACAAACCTGAATGGGTGAGCTCTAGCCGCAGCAACCCCGCAGGGCGCCACCTCACCAAGCCTTCAGTGCCTCGTCACCCTCCCGGAGCAACCAGCAGCTGGCCGGCAATTGTAACGGCGAAATCTCACTTTTCTCATGATGAACTCGCAGGATCACTTTAAGGAGCAGCGTCGGGCAAGGCCTTCGCAGCATCTCCTTCACTCTCATCCGTGTGAACCGCTTGCACATTAAAGGGGGAGTACCTGAGCATCGCGACTCATGGACTCTTACTGGCTCTCCAGCCCTCACCTCCTGGCCTTGTCCACGGCATCGCGACTTGGCATACCAGCGACGGCTGAGCTCGCTCGAGGGACGGCACCTGAGGACGTAGAGCGCCAGGCAACTCCTTAGCTGCCAATGCGCGGGCCTGGCGCTGTGCCAAGGAGTGGCTTCTGACCCCCGAGATAAGTCATCCTCCGGAAATACTAGCTATCGCAGCACCGACCTCGCACCTAATGCAATCCCGTTTTGGCAACGTCGCGCTCCTTTCTCACCAAACAATGGTTGCTTGAGTGCTAAAGGGGACCTCCTGAGCATCGCGACTCAGGGGCTCTTACTGGACCCCGGGCCGCTCACCTCCTGGCCTTGACCACGGCATTGCGACCTGGCATACTAGCAATGGCTGAAGCCTGCCTTGGGACCGGCACCTGTCAGCACAGAGCGTCAAGTCCTCGCGAGGTTCGAAAGGAGGAACTAAGCTAAGATGGGGCGAGCATCTCACACCACTTCATGATAAGGATCATATTAACAAATGGAACTGTAGGCACCTTACAAACACCCACGGGGTGTGTTCTTCGATTCCTTGCAGGGAACAAAAGGAGCAAATCCTAAAGACCTCTAACTACACGCGCCTCCGCTAGAGACGCCATCATCAACAGTGGGCCGCCAGGCACCTGCGCCAACCCCATATAGATCAGTGGCGACGGCGACATGACGAGCCCGCCCTACTCCGAGAGCGACGCAAGCTCGGGGGCTCGCAGCTGTCGTTGCTTGTCTCCGGAGTCGCAAAGAGCTCGGTGGAGTCGCTGGATCCTCCGACACCTCCGCTTCCTGAGGAGCTACTGGGGGAGTGATTGGCGAGCCTAGTCCTCGCCACGGCAGGGCCTCGGTCGCCTTTCATAGGGCAGCACTCCAGCTGGCGTCCCTCCGCGTCGAAGACCTTGAAGAACATTACGGAGGTGCCGTCGTACTCCAGGTGGATTACGAGGGTGCCACCCGTCCTGCAGATCCGGGTGATCTCGCCCCAGCCATGGGTCATGTAGACCTTGCCCGGAGCGACGACCTCAACCTCCGCTCCGGTCGCAGGGGTACTGCAGTTAGCATGCTGCAGCCAAAGCTCGATAGACCCCCTCGGCGGGATCTCGAAGGCGAAAGAAGTAGGGAGGTGAATCCAAGACCGAGGAGGCATGGCGGCGTGAAGCACGAGCTCGCGAGAGGAGCCCTCAGCATGAATTCCAGGAGGAACGATGCGCACCGCCGTGATCCGCCGGCGGCGACGGCGCCTCTGGCAGTGCTGCTCGGCGCCTGCGCCTTCAGGACCCTCGATTCGAGTGTACAAGGGCAACAGGAATCCAGGCAGCGACCGCTCAAACCATGGCCTCGACACCTCCTGCCAAGCACACCCTTCTCCGTGGCAAGAGACTAGCCGTTTCTTCGGAGGAAGCGGGACAGGACCCTCTCTGGGGGCCTTCCCCTTCTCTTCGACAGAAAACTAGTGGATCGGTGACATTGGCGTAGGGTAGAGCGAGGACAAAGAAGAAGACGGAGAGTAGCAGGAAGATATGGACTCGAAAGGCCCGCGCCGTTTCGTACATATAGCCCGGGGAGGCCAACCGCCGGCCTCCATGATCACAGGTAATCATGAACCATTTTGCATGCAGGGACTTGTCAATTCATGCAGTTGCCGAGGCGTCATGGGGAAGCCAGGATGCCCACATCCAATCAACCGCCACGCGACACCCGAGGCCGCAGGCTGATGGGGCCTGCGGCGCTTCGCACTTGCCCCTTCGCTTCTCTGATAAGCCAAGTCCGGGCGCGCCTTAGGCTTGGGGGCTACTGTCGGTGTTCTGGGAATGGGGGTACCCAGACTAGCCTACCTGCGGCCTGCGGCGTGGCTCGGGGAGTGGCCCAGTATGTCCCATCTTCATCAACACATAATCAAGACCCTCGCGAGGGGCCAAGCCTCGCGGGGCGGATGACAAGAGGCTTCCTCGGGCACAGCCTCATCAGGCTGGCTCGCGAGGAGGCGGAGAGATCAAGGCGGGGTACCTCATGATGTGCCCATGACGCAAGCCATGACGATCGAGGCCAGGCGGGTGCCAGGTGGGCGCCGGCCTATGCAGAGTCCTTGTTTCCTCTTTGGTGCAAAGGGGGCAAGCGCAGGCAATAGTATCAAGCAAAGGCAACCATTTCGGTGCAACAAGACCGACCAGTAGGGCGGCATGATGGAGGTCATCGTGGAGCCCAAGCTGGCGTCACCGTCAGGGTCTTTGGCAAGCGAGGACTGACTTTACTCAGGATAAGTGTACTAGATGTTCCCTTTCAAAATGGCCAATTGTTGGCGCCCTTCCCACTCAATATTTGGGAAGAGGCCCAGGCCCTCCCACTATAAATAGAGCTAGCCACCGCAGAGTGGAGGGAGGAGGTTTTGGGTAAACTAGTGAGAGAGAGAGGCGACTGAGCTCACCCAAGCAGTTCATCGCACCAGCCAAGAATAGCCCCTCGCGATGCTGTTCTTCCTTGTACTATTCATCATCAGCCCCTGAGGCAATCCACCACACCACAAACTGGAGTAGGGTATTACACCACAATGGTGGCCTGAACCAGTATAAATCTCGTGTCCCTTGTGTTGTTCTTCGTGTAGTTTAGATCCTTGCGAGGCAACGAGACGTGGGCAGGCAGAAGGTGTGATCTTCGCGTGTACCCCAGAGTTCGAACCTTGAGGGTCTGCCGGAACCCGAAATCCGACAGATATGACTCGGGATACATGCTCACCATATATAAGAATAATATGCCACTGAACACTCGATCCTTGCGGTAGTCATATGTTTTGACTGCATCCCTTGACAAAATTATTGCAAATCTGACCCTTGAACTGCACTATCATATACTACCAACTCACTGTGTCATCTCTTGTAGCAATACTGAATATGACATGCAGTGTCATACTGAAGAAGGGAAGGTGTCATGGGTTGAAAGCTATCCGAGTAACTTGCGTGTCCGACAATACATTCTCACCATATATGTGGAAAGATATTTAACCGAACACTTGATTTCTAAAGAAGACCTATGCCTTGACTGATTAGTGCTTCTGACAAAAACATTGCTAGTCTGATTTTTGAGTGGTGTTGCCATACATTGGTAACTCATCATATAATCTCTGAGGAGGGTGCATGGTGTGGTACTAACATGGACTGAGTGGCTTATGAGAGAGGGCATCCGAGTAGCTTGCTGAGGAAGACTCATTAGCTTCTGCTCGAAGCTTGGTAGGGTGCAGAAGAGGGCTCGATAGTTTACACACAAAACATGAACTGAGTATTGTGCTGGAGAAGCCTGGGTTCCGTATGTGAGAAGCTTCTCCTCTGGTTTGCTGGTTGGGATAGATTCAATTCCTTCTGTCAGAAGCTTTTACTGAGGTATCTTGCTACGAAAGACGAGGTATCGCGGGCCAAAAACTGTTCACATATCATGTTGAGGAAAATTTGAGGAGCCTTGCATCATAAATTTCTTCCGATAGCGTGTGGAGGAAGACTGAGTTTCTCATATTTAAAGCTTCATACTGATATGTAGACTAAAATCCATTCACACGCCCATAATATTTTGTGGCTGATTATTTGCATGAGAAAAATGGTTTGACTATCTTCCTTGAGCATATCACATTCTTACTTTATTTTGGATGATAACATATTTCAGGCATCATTCATTGCTGCGCCAAAACTTTGTATATGATCGATACCTTTGACTGAAAATATACCATTGGTCTTGCAACTCACTTATCTTTCTACAGGCTGGATCATTACTAATGTGAGGATTTTGTACTGATGTAGACTCTACACTGATAATCAATCTGAGACACCATTGGTATTCTGAGCAGATATTAATGCTATAATGTAGTTGACTGGGTAGACCATAATGTTTAGCTGAGCTTCTTCCAAATATCTAAAATCCTTATTGCTTCTTCAAGTCAAGTGTCGGTGGGAGAGCAACTATTTATACGGGAAAAATAATGTAACACCGGGGCCCAAAAGAAAGAAGAAAAAGAAACTCAACTAAACAAAAGCACACCACAACAATCAATGTCACATATTATTGCTATCCACACAATATGCATGCCTACTTAAGCACACAAATCTCACGGGATCTCCGGTTCTACGATCTAGCATGTTGTGACGATGTGCACAAGGATGAATTAATGTGTGGAAGAGTTGGTGTAAACATCATTACGCCAAATGCTGGCTTAGCTAGGTAGCAACCTGGACTAGCTCGGAGGTGAGGACGCACTCGATAACTATGTAGCGGGACACGAATGTCGCGACCAAATTATTATCAAGTAGACGGAAAAAGATCCGTACTCGTCCAAGGAATAGGATATCAAGGAAAAACAAAGGCTTCTGACATTGCCCTTTCTTGATAACTAAGATCATTAAGGGTTGCCAACACAACAAAATAAAAAGGACGATCCAGGATGGAAGCATGTCCATCACCGAAACAATAGGCGAGGATGAAAATAAGACATCCACGCGATACCTAAGCACCATTTCCGCAAACAGTGTCGGGATCACTTGGCATCACTCTACTAGGACAGAAATGACAGCAAATACCGAAAGAAAATGGAAATTGGAGAAATATATAGGCTGAGTTGTAGTGGATCCGAACCGATGCTAGCTACACTCACCAGATAAACCGTCAGCAATAAATAATGTCTATATGTCTGCTATGCAACAAACAAATGCAGCAACCAATGCAATAAACAAGCCAGACTCTATACTATCGATTACTACAGCTCGCGCTGACTAGGGCGTCCTACAGCCAGGCCTGCTCTGATACCAACCCTGTGGAAACCCGGCTCCGAGAAACCGGAACGCCCCGTATTCTAGCCTAGAGATCGAGATGAAGTCTTCTGGAATACGACACAGCTTGACATAGAACAAATCAGCTCTCATTTCAAAGGACAAATACAATGGTCTATTGTTACAAAGAATCACATCATCACGGCGACACTATGCCTGTGATACTACACTTGCACTATGCTAGCAATGGAATGAATTGTAGCAGCAGAAATGTTCTAGCAGCAGAACAACAATGAAGGTGGTGAACTCCACTCCATAGGGACTCTGGCTGGGACACAATCTAGCTCACACGCACCAAAACCTGGACAAGCAATCAAGGAATCACGACATCTCTTGCAATCTGGCATGACATGCCAGGTCAGTACATTGAATGTACTTGAAAGCTCACAACAACCAAAAGCATCAAGGCAAGACAACAACATAACATTTAACAGGTTAATTAAATTAATAGCTACCATGATCCAAAAACAACAACTACATAGGATATGAAAATACTACCGTATTGATAAACCAATAGCTCAATCCCAAGAACAATCTCACTCTTGGCTAACTGGCCAAGCAGTTTACCATCTTGATCACCTCGTGATCAAAACCAAACGGTGATCATTCACGGATCACAAACAGTACCACACTTGGTTTGACGGGTTACCTCATAACCAGACGATGAAAATTCATCGATCACAAATGGAACATCCACATGATCACCTTGTGACCACATCACAAACTGAATTATTATCCTCAAGATCGTCGCATCATCATTAGTAACACTACAAAAAAGGCACATTCGTGACATTTTGGGCCGAACGAAATTTTTTTCTGTCATACTTATGACACTTCTATGACGATAATTGTGACAAAACCCGGTATCATCATAGATGTGGTGGGCTCCTCTTCTATGACAAAAAATCATGACAGAAAATGGGCTTTTCGTCCTGGGCGGGCTGGAGACGCAGCTGCATGACATTCTTTGGGCCGTCCATGACGGAAAAAACCATGGTAGAAGCGAGGGCGAGGAAAATTTCGGGGAGTTCCCGGTTACGGTGGGCGGTCGGGGGCCCAGCTGTGTGTGTTTCTCTCATACACGTACGCGCGTGTGTGCGAGGCGTTGGCTCTAACTGAACCCGAGCGAGGCGTTGGGCTCTAACTGAACCCAAGCGATTGCACTGCAAACTACCCGTTACTGAACCCGAGCGATCGATCGATGGCTGTTAACTGAACCCGATCGAGCGATTCCTTCACTACTGCTGCTAACTGAAGCCGATCGATGTTGCCTCTCTGGATGAACAGTGAGCGTTGCGGGGGGGGGGGGGTGAACAGTGAGTGGTGGCGGTTCCTCTGGATGAACAGGACCCCGTGGTGTAGAGGGATGGATGAATAGGACGACCCCATGGAGGGCTGGATGAACAGTAGATGGTGGAGGGTTGCCCGTGGAGGGGTGGTTGAATAGTGACAGTGGAGTAGCGCACGGTGGAGGCTGGATGAACAGGAGCCCGTGGAGGCTAGAGGAGGTCGATGGTAGCCCATGGAGGCAGGAGGAGGCCGACGGTGGAGATGAACAATATCCCGTGGAGTCCCGTTTTGCGGTACGCCACACCCCTCCCGCTGAACAGGACCCCCGTTTTGACCGTAGCGCTCGAACACAAGTCCGTTTCGTCCGTTTTGCGGTACGCCACACCCCTCCCGATCAACAGGACCCCCGTTTCGACTATAGCGCTCCAACACAAGTCTGTTTCGTCCGTTTTGCGGTATGCCACACCCCTCCCGAGCAACATGACCCCCGTTTCGACCGTAGGAGGTCCGTTTCCTCTGTTTTGCGGTACGCCAGACCCCTCCTGATGAACTGGATCCCGTTTCGAACATGGCTGGTCGAACAGAAGGCCGTTTCATCCGTTCTGCGGTACGCTAGGCCTTGTTTCCATCGCCTATTCCGTCCAAGCCGGTTGGCTCCCACGCGTTTGGTTGCCTCCCTATGAACACGACGCATTTCGTTGCCTCCCCATGAACATGACAACGACGCTGTTTCTCCATTCCGTCCCAATCATGTACATGAGCCCTGGCCGTACGTATGCGTGAGTAGGCATTCGAGACCCCCCCACCCCGTATGTACGTACGTGGCCGTATTGTCTTTCTTGCACCCTGGCCGTTGTACATACGTGTACATGCTACGTGCGCGCCTCTACTACGACACGTGCGTGCCTCTACTACAACACGTGCACGCCTCTACATCGACCAGTATGTACGTCCACATTCGCGACCAGAATGACAACGCTACGTACGCTTCGACTAGGTGGGTCCCGACTGTTAGGCAATTCCTTGCGTGCGAAGATGTAGCTGGTGGGTCCCAGCAGTCAGGGGGGTGAATCGTTTTTTTGCCCGGACGCACTTCCTTGCGTGCGAAGATGTATCTGGTGGGTCCCAGCAGTCAGGGGCGAATCATTTTTTTGCCCGTAATATGGACGCACTTCCTTGCGTGCGAAGATGTAGCTGGTAGGTCCTAGCAGTCAGGGGGGAAACTTTTTTCGCGAAGGTGGCCCATCCTGTGGGTCCCTGCTGTCCGGTGGAGGAATCATGTTTTTCCATGTAATAAGGAGGCATTTCCTTGCGGCTGTCGTGGACCCAGCTGTCAGCCTCTCCACGTACAGTACTCTTCCGATGGAATTCGGTCGTTGACCACATTGACCACGCCGCGTCGAGAGCACCACAGTGGTGGATGACGGTGAGGCCTAGGAAGGGGACGACGCGGAGCCGGGGAAGACGTAGCAGTGGATGCCCACGCGAAGAGGAGTATGAGGGTTCGCTGGTTCGGCTGTGGTGTGAGGCTGCTGTCGCTGCAGAATAACAGGGGGTGTTGGTGAGTAGAGGGATGGCCTGGCCAGCGGTGGGAGTAGTAGGGGGCGGTGAGGCCTTTGCGGCATCACAGCTGGCCACGGGAGGGAGGAGCACACGGCACGACCAGCGCTGGTTTGGGTGGCTGGAGCAAGAAGACCAGAGGTTTAAGAAGCACTACGGCCGTTGGATGAACATCATATGGTAACAGGAGCTAGAATCGTTCATATTGACTAAGTTGACAAAGCACTCCGACGATTCAACTTGGTAGGCCCACAAGTCAGCCTCCTACTATGTTGGGTTCCAGCTGGTAGGGGAGTATTCATTTTTTGTGCGTAATAAGGAGGCACTTCCTTGCATGCGAAGATAGCTGGTGGGTCTGACCTATCAGCGGGGGGCACGTTTTTTTCACGAAATACAGAGGCCCTTCCGGTGGTTCCCAGATGTCAGGTGGAGGAATCATTATTTTCAGCGTAATAAGGAGGCATTTCCTTGTGTACGGCCGTGGACCTAGCTGTCACCTCTCCACACACAGTCTACTTCCGATGGTGTCCTTCGTTGACCATGTTGACCACGCCATGCCGAGTGCATCCAAGGTGGTGGACGACGGCGAGGCCCCGGATAGCAACGAGCCGGAGATGGGAAGACGCAGGAGTAGAGTTGCAGACGGAGAGGTGTACGAGGGTTAACTTTTTCTAGTGCAGTGTGGTTCGGCAGTCGGTGGAGAAGAACAAGAGGTGTGGAGGGGTTGAGGGATGACCTGGACAACGGTGGAGTAGCGCTTCATAGCGAAGCGTGCTAAGCAGAGCTGCCAGCAGCAGGAGGCGGGATGTGGTCCCGGCGGCGCTGGAGGAAGAAGACAAGAGATTGAAGATAGATGCCAGTCATTGGATGTAAATCCAATGGCTAACATGTCAGAATCATTTGTTGACTAAATTGACAACAACTTGCGTTGGCTTTGACCTATTGGCCCACATTTTAGCCTCCAAAAATGTGGCACGTATTCAACCCATTTTTTTCAAAATTTACAGTCTTTTTTTGCGCTCTAGAATTTACAGTCAATTTGATCTTTTTTTTGAATTACAGCCATTAGCTGGGCTGGGAGAACAAATAATGTAGCATCCATGCGGCCCATTTATTTTATTTCCTAAAAAATTACAGGCCATTTGCACTTTCTCGAAATACACGATTTCGTTGGGCTGATTCTAATTGTAATGTTGGGTTGGGCCAGCAATGTTATCAAAAAATAAAAAGGGGCTCAGCATTTGTTTATAAATATATTTAAATAATAAGTGATATTATTACATTCGTCCTTAAATCTTTTGTACACAATCACTAGGATTTTCGTGCCAAAACAATCCAGGATTTTATTGTTAAGAAATTATTTTTGTAAGTTAATAAGATGTGGGATATTGTTTTCTTACATATGTAAGTATCTATTAAGTATATGATGACAATAAAAATAATATATAATAACATATAAAATAATGTAAATATATATAATATAGTTAGAAGGGAAACATAAGTTGGACCTGGCGTTCCTATTCTTATATACAAAAATAGAACAGACCTCTGTGTTTTCTTCAAAAAAAATACATAAATTCGGCAGCCGATATTCAGGAAAAATAAAACGTCGGATGGGAGGTGCATAGGCCGGTCGATACATGACGGCCCTCAAGAAAATACAAACATGCCTATGGACCTCCCATCCGAGGTCGTGGGCTGCGCATGTTAAAAATGAAAGCCTAGACGGGGCAGCCCAAAACCCAGCTGATACTTGCTAGCCCAGTGATAATGAGTGATACCTACCAGCTCCCCGGCTTCGTTGTGAATTTAACTCCTATAGTAACTACGTTGAAGCACCTAAAAAATGTAACTATGTTGACAAACCCGTGGGCCCCACTGTCAGTATAGCATTAGGAGGAAGTATTTTTTCGATGAGGCACTTGCCTGTGTACGGCCATAGACCTGGTGGATCCCGACTGCCCGCCTCTCCACGTACAGTCCTTTCCAGATTCCTCTCATTTGTTCAGCATGTTCACAACGGCAGACAGCGGCGTTGCGGCGAGCGCACAAAGGCGCAGGAGGGGATCCGACCACCTGAGGAAGTGCCTTATTATTAATGAAGCTACTAAACTAGCCTAGTGGCCAAGTGACACTACACGACAGTTGTTCCACTCGGGTTCGATTCCACCTTATACCTGTGCAGGGAAAATATCTCCAAATTTTTTTGCCTCTGCCTTTGTTGACATGTGGGTCCCCATTGTCATCTACGCACACCACGTCCAACACTTGTCAAAACTTTGTCCCTTGTTTTCTCTGTGTTTCGCACACTCGACATTGTGTGGGCATTTTGACTGTGCATCATATGATGATGTGCTTTGCATGAATGTTGATCAACATGATGTTAACTGGCAGGTAGTTCCATTTTCGACCATGAATAAAACTTCCAACATGATGTTAACCTTGTTTGAAAAGGCCATGTTAATATATATGCAGTTTCTTATCTGAAATTGAACTTGCAGTTTCTTATCTGAAACTGAAACTTGCAGATTCTTCTCTGAGAATCACATTTTCTGCACTTTTATACTCCTATGAAACTACATTTTTTAAGTGCTAAAAATAGATCTCTAGAATTCATAAAATACTTCATATGCTCAATACTGCAAACCTGAAATTCAAAAGACATTCATATTTGAAAGTACTCTCAAAATACACCACACAATACACAATTCACAACCTGCAAATACTGACAACCCTAAGCTCCTCCTAACAATTCACAACATGCCCGACTATTGGGCTGGGGGTGGGGGGCAGTCCCCTCCTATTCCTTGGCGGCAGACAGCCGCCCCGTGAGACGATGTGAACGGTGAGCGAGAGGATGGCCGAGAAGCGTCATCGGGCCAACTGCTTTTCTCCTCTTGCAGTTGGGTTCGATGGACGAAAACTCCACCAGCTCGCTCTGACAGGACACCCTCACAAACGGCACCCTGTAGATGCTCGATCCTTCAATCTCTAGTGGATGCTCCATCCGTGTTTGATACTCCCACCACCGCTCCCTCACGATCGGATTCAGTGAATCTGTTTGCTCCATGGCCCAGAGGAGAAGCTCTATGTACTCCGGCGCGACTCCCTCTCGGAGTATCATCGCCTTTTCTCTCTGTTGCAGATATTTGGCCATGGATGTCGCCATCGCCGCTAGTTGGTCCTTGTTGTCAAACATAGACTGTATCTCCAACATCCTAGCTTGCTTTATAGGGTCGCCGTCTGCAATCCTCACGTATAGGTTGTATTCCTCCATCGATCTAGTTCTCCACAACACCTTCACTCGCCGGCGGTGGTTTTTGAATGGAAGAGGAGAGGATCAGTGCTGGTTTTGTAATAGAACGGGAGAGGAGTGACGCTGGTTTTGGACTGGAACAGGAGAGGAGGGGCGGTGGTTTTGAAATGGAAGAGGAGAGGAGCGGCGCTGGATTTAGATTGGAACAGGAGAGGAGCGGCGGTGGTTTAAGAGGAGAAGAGCGGAAGAGCGGCGCTGGTCTTGGAAGTATTTTTTGTTGTTTTGCGTATTTTGGGTCAAAGTTTGACCACGTATTGTATTTGACAAGCAAAATGTGAATGCATGTCACCAAAAATTGTATCGTTTGGTTCATATCTGAATGTACGTTCAAATTATATTATTTTTGCAACGTATAACATATATTTTATGTGCGAAAATCATGGTCAATTATGACCTAGAATAAAAGGGAGACTAGTTAACGTGGGGTCACTTTCTTAATTGTAGGGTAAATTGATTTTGATTTTGATCCAGTCACAGCGCGCCGGCCCTCTCGTCTAATCATAAAGCACTGCCGCACGCTCCTCTCCCTCTTCTCCATTGCAAAACGACCTCCTCTCCTCTCCATCATCTCCATTCCAAAACCACCATCTCGCCTCTCCCTCTTTTGATCTTCTCCATTGCAAAACCACCTCCTCTCCTCTCCATCATCTCCATTCCAAAACAACCGTCTCGCCTCTCCCTCTTCTCTATTGCAAGACCACCGTCTCTCCTCCCATCTTCCAAAGCTAGCACCGGACCACTCAGAAGGACATCTATGGAGAGGATGCAGCAACGAATCAGGTAGATCACCGGCGGCGACCAGGAAAAGTTAGCCAGGTTGAAGAAGATCCTTACTTGGTTTGACAATGAGTGGGAGATTTCGAGGACGGTGCGGGCAGCGGCAGTCACGCCGCAGTCCTCCGAGTTCATCGAGTATCTCCTCTGGGCGATGTAGCAAACAGATTCACCCGAGGCGATAGTCAAGCGGAGGTGGTGGGGGTACAGATAGAAGGTCGAGCACCCAGAGGATAATGAATCGATCGAGTATGGTGTGTCGTTCGTGAGGGTGCAGAGCCAGCCGGAGCCACAGGAGTATTCGTTCTCCCATCGCAAGAGGAGGCTGGATGGTGCGACGTTGCTTCCCGACGTTCTCCACGGTTCCCTCGACGCTCGCCTCGTTTCAACGGCGGCGGTAGGGTTTAAGGTAAGCTTCGCACTAACCTAATCTTCCACCTGCTCATGCTTACAATCAGTGTGACAGCTAATGAAACTCATGCTTACAATCAGTCTCCGAGTACTACACCAATCACCCTAAAATAGCTCTGGACCTTTGGGTCAAAGTTGTGACACAGTGTAAAAATAAAGAAAAATAGTTGGTGCTTCTTTCAGAAAAGAGTACTCCCTAGAAAACTGCCAATATAAGCTACTAGTATTTGGTTAGAGGATTTGCTGTCGAGAAAGATCTGTCCACAGAGAGCGCCACACATCCCTCTGGTGGTGCTGGATGCCAATGCGTGCATGCAGCATGGTTGGTGTTGCTAATTTTTACTTGGCACACCTCGCACTCTGCTTATATGCTGGTTCCATACGTACATTTGTGCAGTTCCACCAAAATGCAGCTGAATAACCCTGTTTGCACAGATAATGAAAAAGTGTGATTACATTATAGTGGCACTAGTTTATGAAACACACAAAATAAATAGAAGAAAATATAGCGATAGTATCATAGTATGCCATGCTGCGAGGGCAAGATGGGCTCTGCGACGCCTCATACGGTACGCCTCATACTGGACATCATCCCAAGTCTCCCAGATACACCTTCTACCAGTGATGAGCATCAGTGTACAGCGGTAGTACAAGGAGGCGCCTCGAGACATTCAAATCTCTATTTTTGTACAGATCAACTAAAATTAAGCACCCCAGTTTGCAGAAACGCTTAAACATTAACAATGTGACTAGTTGATGATACATACATTAACAAAGAGAAGCACTTTCTTTATCTACATTGGAAATGAAATGATAGAAATGACACTCGCTCTATTTTAATTGTATTATTACTTTATTTTATCAGTGACACTATGGTCGAGCAGGTGGCAAACGAGGTGTACCGTGCGTCGCAAGGATGGAGGCCGGGGGTGCTTAGACTGGGATGCCTAAGCTGGCTCTTTCAGTCACCAACATGGATGATTCAATTCATGGGACCTTTTGGTGCAGTTCACCTAAAATGAAGCAATGTCCCGTGAGCTAGCAGCTTCTTCTTCAATTTTTTTAAGAAAAGGGCTCCAGCCCCGGTTCCATTTCCATCCGAAAATGAAGCCCACAAAGCTTCTTCTTCATTAGTTGCAATAAAATTGAGCAAAATCAAGGTTGGTTGTGAAGCTCCTGGAATGCTCAACTATAATTTGGATATCATTTGTGTAGTTCAACTAAGATCGAGCGTGAAATGTATATCTCTGTTTGCACAAAAAAGGTGGAAAGGAGGATGACTAACAAGTGATGAAACATGCATCAAATGAAAAGAAGCATGTTCCTTATCTGAATGGCAATCCTACAAGGACAATCGCAATTTCTAAAGAAGTGGCATTGCTAGATATTAGTGTGGGCTTTAGGATTAACAATGACAACCGTTAAATACGACATTACTTTGGGCACGAGAGAGTAGGCGGACCAGGACAGTTGCATTTCTAACGAAAAGAACCAACTTATCTTAATGGGAAATTTAGCAGGACATGTAAAAAAGTGCCATTGATTCATATTACTGGAGGCATTACATTGAAAACAACATTGGTTTAACGTGTCCTTACTTTTAACAGTGCGACTGCTACATTTACCAATGGCATTACATAAGAGTGGCTCAGGGTAACAAACATCAGAACAGGATATCTGGGTTGGTCCCATTTTTGCTCGGTATAGCCACCTTATACTGTGTGAGGCTAACAAATCTAGTGCTGGACTTACTCTGTTGACTTGTCCCCCAGTCCCCACTTTCTTTCCTTTTTCAACCAATAGATCGGGTGTTTATATTGAGTTTGTACTGTGTTTCCCTTTATTTCGCTATTAGACCTAGAGACCAGTTGGATAGCCAGTCTCTGCTACTTTTCGCCCCCATTATTTCCTCTTTCGACCAAGTCCTAGATTCAGGTAACAAATCATCCCCCACCCCCACCCCCTTTCTTCCTTGTTTGAACCAAGTAGTACTAGATTCGAGTGCATGAACTAGTTTTACCTCTTAAACGTAAAAAAATTAGGTGGTTTTTGAATAGCCGATCGATCCTATCTACGAGGGGGCCTGAGAAATAGTAAAAGATACAAATGTAGCAACGTTAGGAGCTCGGGAAGTAGAGCAAGGCCGGTTTCGATGGAAGTTATACCTGATGGTTGCCGGGATGTCGCTAGGTGGGCGGCGGGAGGCCGGATCTACCCACACTAGGGCAGCGAGGAAGAAGGGGTCAGAGGCCCTCCCTCGCCAGCGGTGCTTGGGAGGGAACGACAAGGCAGGCTGATCGGGACATGCCAGCAGTGGGTAAGAGCCGTCGCCGAGGACGACTGCGTGAACATTGCACCTTCTCACCTTCCCCGGGAGAGAGGATCCGGCTGGATCTGTGACCAGCGGTGAGAAGAGAGAGATAGTGTGGCCACCGCTGTCGTGTTTAGATCTGGTGAGGCCGAGATAGTGTGAAGAGAGCAACACTAGCAAGCAAGCGCAGAGGCTCCTGCCTATATAGTGAAGTACTACTAGTTTTGTTTTGTCTACCGGAGCCGGCTTGACCTCGTCAATGACTGTCGAGAAGTCTTCATGCACGAGGCCCGGAGGCACAGTTTTCGTCATTTTGATCTGAAGCGCCGGATTATAATATATAACACGAAAAAATGCCACATGACAAGAAATCATAACCTCACTGCCCAAAGGAGACAACATGAATCCCAACGGACAAACTAGACGAGGAACAAAGCTCAAATTAAAGATAAACTCGTAGAAAAGGGGTCTGTCAATAGATGTCCTAATTAACATAGCCGGCTTGACCTAGATGGCAGCCGAGTAGTCTTCGTGCATGTGCCCCCAATGACTAGCCCAACTCAGTTGTCACTGTTTAACCCTCGTAGTGATCCGAAGCACATGACACCTAATTTTGCGAGATGACAAGAAACCTTTTTTTAGATTTCTCACCACAACTACAACCATGTACAACACAACCTGCACGATATGTAGATGATAGCCTATCTAGGCGTGTTTGCTGGAGTCTGGTCACATGCATGGACTAAACTGATCTTCCATGTCTTGCAGGGATCGTCCAGGCACCAACGTAGTACAACACTTCTCTAGTACTATCGCCCGTCTCCCTCTTCTATTAAGTCATCCGACTTGCGGGGCCGGGGAGTGTGCCTATGGTCGGTTCTCAATTGCTGTCCCACATATGTGTGCAAATGCAATATGACGCGCGCTCCATTCGTAGAGCAGCGTGCCAGACTAACCGACCGTCCGGGGTGCGTCGCGAACGCGACGGGCGTGCTGTATACTCTGTACATGTGTACCACTGTTTTCTAGAGGCTTTGCTCCATGTCGCAATCCATGGATACAAAATTAGTATATTGTACTATTTAAAAGTCGAGGGCGGGGCTTTTCCTACGCGGTAGGCGGCGGGGCAGTTCCGCCTAGTCGGTTCGATAGAGATGCGAGAAGACGAGGGAGTAGGCTGCTGCAAACGTAGGGCTGTGTGATTTGACAGCGAGTTACTGCTGGACAGGTGGGGCCACGTGATTTGACTTGCCATTATCATTTTAACTGCGACGCTACGACCGGCGTGAGTCTCCCGATTCCCGACCACCTCCATACAGGTGCCTCTCCCAATGCTCCACCAGGTAGTAGAGGTTGGCTCTTGCATGAGAGCCCACTTCTCCACTTTTTCCTTGCCTCTCTTTCCTCCACATATGCAAAAATGCCATGTAAAGCGCACTATTGTACTTACTTGCTCCTACATGTGCTAAGCTTGCCACATAGACATAAAGTCTGATGTGGCAAGTTAATCAAGAAGAGAGAGACTAGTTTGGTGACCCAAGGAAGAAACGGTGCTAAGCGTGTGTACCTAGCAGAAAAGACAATTTTGAGTCTATAGCTAATTAAATGAAGCAAACTTAGCAACAAAAAACTAATAAGCACACCATTTCATTGGAAGAGGTCACTCCTTGGCACATGCAATAAATACTAGTACTCCCTGTGTCCCATAATATAAGAACATTTTCGGCACAACACGGAGTACGAAGAAAGAGATAGAGAGAAGTTAAAAAACACACTTATAGCCAAACTTATAGCTAACCTTTGTGTAGTATGAGTGACTAAGTGATGATTATGTATGATATGCCAACATCAGATAGCCTAAAGTACCGTGTTAAATCTATAAGGGCCCGACTGCGCGTGCGACGCGACGGTCGTGGTAGGCGCGACCATGATACGGACTGTTGGCAGCCCTTGGATCTGAGGTCAAACGGTCGCTTGCTAAGTTGCTGAAAATTTGCAGAATAACCCTCCCGCGGCAACCGACAAATTTCCTCCCGCGGTCCGGAGTAGGTATGTCGGTTTGCATCCGGGTTTAACGGAGGGGTTTGATGGAGGCGAGGAGGCGTGTTCAGCTGGGCATGCAGTGGATGGTGCAGTACTATTCGGTTTGACAACTACAACCAGTATATTATAAAAAACAAAGAAGAGTAGTAGAGATAGAGATAAGAATAGAGACTAGGGAGGAGCACCATCTACTGCTTTGTGGGCTACTCATGTGCTCCATTCGGCCGCCGCAATGTCCCCTACAGCCACTCCCTCATGCGCTCCATTCGGCGGGCATTGTTGACATTTGGGGAGCGCACTCTAGCGACTGCTAGCAGCGATGACTTCACCTACGACGACTTCTTCCCCGACCTCGGCAACCTCTTCCTCAACGACATGGGTGACAACCTCAACGCCAATGGTGCTGCTCCCGTTGCATCGTATGTGTTTCTGTCCTTCCTGTTCAAAATTGTGGTAGAATTCATGTTCCTACTCTGTGCCCTAGACTCGATCTGTTCATCTACTATGCTAGTCCTTATGATTAGTTTAATCTCTATGATAGCCGTCATGATTTATTTTGTAGTAAATCTTGTAGTAAATTGCTCATATATTCAACTGGCGGACCGTCCCCTACAGCCACTCCCGTTTCATGGTCTACTGCTATGAGTGCCCGGTGCCGTTTTTGGGCTCGCCGGCGGACATCGTGCATCACCTAATGCAGGCATGCGGCGATCACTACTTGCCCTTGGCGAATAACATCAAGTACGAGACGTGCTACCCGTTCACCGTGCTGGAGTCGCTGGAGGATCAGCGCCGCCTACTAGTCTCGGAGGAGGACGACAGCGTCTTCCTCTTGATCGTGGCCACTGGCAAGGTCTGCGCAGGCCGCCGCCACATCTTTGTAGTGTGCGTCAGGGGCGACGCCGCTGATACTGACACTGACACGAGGCCGATGTACGGGTGTGTGCTCACTATTACTAGCCCTTGGAGGTACGTGGGCGGCAACACTGGCTACGTCAAGCTGACTTGGACTCTGCCGAGCTGGGACCTTCCCGCCGATGTGGACTTGGAAGACCCATGGTATTATTTGACCCCCAACAATGTGCATGGGGACTCCAAGGAGGTTCACCTGGACATATCCATTACTAAGTTAAATGTTGATCATTAGTCTTCGCTCAATGTAATCTGCTGCCTAAGCATGTGGAGACTTCCATGCATGATCTTGCTCTATTGGAGTATCGTGCATGAATAAAAGTGTATCCATTTATGGTTTACTCTAGAATCTTCCATGTATGAATTTTTACTACAGTACTGGTGAAAGACTTATGATGAACCATTTCCTGCAAAGCACAATAAGAGTTATTTATTCACAAGTTTTGGATGCATGTTGAACAGTTGAACACTTTTGTTTGCAAAAGATACTTTTTTCATCTATTTCACCTGGATGTTTCTGAGCTCTAGAGATGAAATAATATCCGAAGAAACCTATCGATACCTGTTACACATGAGATTAACCCCACATCCTTTGTCAAAATAAACAACACCCCGATCAATGCATTTCACTCTTTCGTGCAACGCACGGGAACCTTACTACTATAGATTAGTATGACCAAAAATTGAACCAACATTATATATAGTACGATAAATAATGATGCATGTCACCTAAAATTATATCATCGAAAACTATGTTCAAATACGATATTGTTTTTGTTGACATGCACTAACATTTTGTCAGTTAAATCTTCAGTCAAATTCAATGGGGGATAACCACGACTGATGTATTAGTACTAGTGTAGAGGGCGGTGCTGCACGGGAGTCTCACCTCTCAGCTCGGTCGTGGCGCGGCAGTAAAGCCGTCATATCACAAAACCCAACCACTCCCAGTAATAAGTGGCTTAGTAAAATAAACAGACAAGCAACCATCACATCCCTCCATCTTTTTGCATTTCATCTCTCTGCATTTACTTTTTCCAATTCATCTCGCACACTCGGTCCCTAGATACTACTCCTAGGGCCAGTTCTTTTGGCAGCTTCCCCAAATTTTCCCGTAAGACTAGTCACAGTGGAGAGTAATGCTTCCAATGCATTGGTGCTTACGTGAGGTGCTAAGCGCATTTAAAACCTTAACAACTAGTCTCCCCAGTGCATTATTGCTTAGCTTTTGTAGCCAAGCCTCCCTCATTGAATTGTTTAACAATTAAACTCCATCATTCATTAGTTGATAGTCATTTTGCATAGGTTCACACGCTTAGCATCGTTTCCTCCCAGGGTCACCCTAATGCTCTCTCTCTTCTTTAATTGCTTTACCACATCATTTTCTTGCCTATGTGGCACCCTTAGCACCTGTACACCGTGGAGCACTGGGAAGGGCCTAAAACAATAAGGCACCTCACTCATTTATTTGGGCTTCTAAATTAGTACTAGTAGTACAGTACCTCCGTCCTGCACCATTGGAATTTGTGCTAAAATTTGACCAAAGATTTAACTGATAAAATGTCAGTGCATGTGACATGCACTAACATTTCATTAGTTAAATTTATAATCAAAATTTGACACAGATTACAATGGGGACCAATAAACCAGGACGGAGATAGTAGTTATGGGATTACTAATCTAGAATCCTAAAAGAACTGGCCCCTGGTACTCCTACTAGTAGTAGTACTCAAGTTGGAATTCCAATTGCATGGCACAACTTGTTAGGCAAAAAATTCGATTCAGGGTGTGGGAAGCGGTTTGGGAATTTGCATGCCTTTCCAACCAGTGAGATACTCCGTACAAAGAGATAGAGAGAAGTAAAAAAATAAATACACTTATAGCCAACCTTATAGCCAACCCTGTTGTAGTATGAGTGACTAAGTGAGGACTATGTATGACATGGCAACATCAGATAGCCTAACACACCGTGTTAAATCTCCAAGGGCGCGACCGTGCGAGCGACACGACGGTCGTGGTAGGCGCGACCATGATACGGGCTGTTGGCAGCCCTTGGATCTGAGATCAAACGGTCGCATGCTAAGTTGCTGAAAATTTGCAGACTAACCCTCCAGGATAGGATATTCACCCATAGGTCTAGAATCATGCCATGCAACCGTTCGATCTCATATCCAACGGCTCTCGGAAGCCCGTACCATGGGAGAAAGGAAAGCCACTACCCTGTCGTTCGCACGTTGGCAGTTTGCTCCTACTCATCCCCGCACATCCTTCAATACTACGGCGGGTCGCTCCTAGTCGTCCCGTCCATTCACATTACGGCAGTTCCACTAATCTTAACCCTCCTCCCAAATCCATGGCGTCCCAAATCTCCACCATCGGCGATGAGTACAAGGTTAGAACCATCACCGGCGATGAGTTTGACGTCATCTACACCCGTTCTTCCGTGACAGTGAAAGGATGCCTTTCTTGCTTCAGACGCATGTTCGAAAACTTAGATGATGAGTGGGTCGCTGGGATAGATGTTGAGTACACCACAGTCCTGGGACGAGAGAAGGATCTAAAGGACGAAGAGAGGAAGAAGCCCGCCGTGATCCAGATTTGCGTGCATTACTTATGCTTGGTCTACCACATATGCCATGCCGACGTTGAATGCCTAGATTTTAAGGACTTCCTCGAGAGCAACCTAGTCAAATTCTTTACTGTAGACTTTGGTAACGACAAAGAAGTCCTGGGTCGGATAGGCCTCATTGTAGGCAACACCTTCGACCTCCAGAAGAATCGGTTGGTGTCCTCTCGTCAGCCTTCAATGCTGACCCTGGCAGGAGCCATGGTTCATCCTTCGTACGGTAAACTGGAGAAACCTCCATACACGTTTCATCGTTATGCATGGCAGCAGAATGTACTAGATATAGACTACATCCACTACGCTGCAATGGATGGCTACCTTTGTTTCAATATCTACAAGGGTTGGATGAAGAGCAAGAGCCAAGTGTGCGGTTCAAGCAAAGAAGTATCAACCAAGAGGAAGAGGGACAAGGACGAAGTCGAGGACGTGGACGAGGACTGCGAGTAAGGTGGCAGTGTTGTTGCTCATGGAGGTTCTAATGCAGTGTCTACCGGAATAGTTGCAAAGTTTAATTTCAGGTGTGCTTAATTTAATTTGAGGGGTGTGTTGTGCTGAGCCCCCAGCAGAACTATGTTATGTTTCTTCTCGTTACTTTAACTCTTCAGTACGTACATACTAGTATTTCTTACATTTCATCTTTTAGTTGGCATAGTACTACCACTCGTTTCTTCACATTATATATGTACAATATATATGGCCAACATCATATAGCCAGTAGTTTAGTTGTCAAATAATTCCAGGGTGCTACATTTTGTCAAAGAATTCCAGGATGCTTAGTTTTATTTGAGGGGTGGGTTGTGCTGGACACCATTATTGTGACTAGCCTTTCTAATAGTACTATATGCATAATTTGGCGACGAGCGCTCTCTATATGTACCACCTTTTTTTTAATTTCAAGTTTTGCTCCATGGTGTAATCCATCGATACTACTACTGTACAAAAGTATAAATTTTTTAAAAGGCTCGAGCGTAGGGCAGTCTAGCTTGGTTGGTTTCATGAGAGGCGAGGGCCTTTGTGATTTGATGGCTTATTACTGCTGGAAGGCGGGGCCTTGTGATTTGACTGCTCGTATAAATGTGCCGACGACCTGAGGAGGAGCAAAGAACCATGCAATATACTCAAGTTTTCCACTAGAGTAGTACTGCGATGGAGGAGCATGAAACACGGCAGCCCAGTGCCATATGGCGATAAAAAATGATCTAATTTGCTAGTCATCTGACTGTTAGCATTGTTCTATTCATTCCCTCAAAAAAAGCATTGTTCTATTCATGCCTCACAAAGAACGTGACACGTGCGACGAAACAGCCGAAGCAAAAAATGAAACACAGGAGCAAAAGAAGAAGGAAGAGTATCACCCCAAATGATCTAATTCACCGCGGAGTCGTAACTGCTTCTTCAGCGCCTCAACGACCTCCATCTCCTTGCATGTCTCCTCCGCCATCTTCTTCATTCTGTCCATGACACGGGATTTCTCAACGCGAGCCTTCATCATCTGTTCCACGGCCGCATTATGTACCTTGACAGCAGCCGGGTGCTCGAAGCGGAGCTTCGCTAACTCCTACTTCTGTTCCATGATGAGGGCATGCAGCATCTTCATCGAGGAACTACTATTCTCATGCATCTTCTTCCAGCCGGCGTTCTTCTGCTTCAAAAGGTCGATCTCGTTGCAGAGCTTCACCTTCACCTCCTGAAGTCGCATGATTTCGCCGGTCGCCTTCTTCTTCGAGGCAATGCTCTTCTTCAGCAACATCATCAAGCTGGCGGTCAACTCCCCGTGCTTATTGAGATCAGAGGGCATGTCATCGAGGCTCTCCTTCAGCAACTCCATCAAGCCTTGGATGAACTCCTTTTGCTTATTGAGGTTCTTATTGAGCTGATCGGGCATGCCGTCGAGGGATAACGACTCTAACGCCGGCGGCTCGGCATATTCGCCTCCGCAGCTAGGGCGCTCCTGGGAGCCATCTCCTGCCTGTGAGAGATCTTTCGAGGTCTCTTCATGGTGGCGAGCCCTTTCTTTTTTTTCCGCAGCCTTGGTTGCCGCTCCCTTGTTATGAGTAGTTCTCGACCTAGAGCTCTGCTCACCGGCCATGGCAACGACGGAAGAAGAAGAAGCACTTATAAGGAGGAAAGGTAGAGTAATTTTCGATTAGGTAGTTCCCCTTTTTATAACCTAAGTACTAGCACTAGTACTAATACCTGCATAGTGGGAACACGTTCAGGTTTGGTACGTACTAGTAGGTGTGAGCAGGCTTTCAAATGTGATGGGAACAAGGTAAATATTAATTGATGGTTTTGGTTTGGAGGCCCGAAACGGCTCCCGATGAGTTTAGCGGAACATAAATTTCAAGTACTATACTGCTCAAATGCGTAAATATTATGTTATTGTCAAAAATTGGCACAAAATACGAAGGAGACCAATGGAAGTACTACTAGCAACCCATGATTTAACTACTCGCATGCGCGCAGTGGAGTAATAATGTCTTTCTTCCGCCCTCACGTCCACTCAATTTGCATGCATTGTATTAATTGACCATCAATGAAGTGAACGACTTTACATGCGTCAATTTATCACATGGGTGGATCTTGGTACAAAATTGCGTCCGCCCGTGTACCCGCATGTGCGTGCGAGGGAATGAGTGCGTGCGTGGTCTGCATGCACATCTTTGCTTCGTGCATGTACCGCCAGTATGGCTCAAAGAGGATGAGTACATTCTTCTGGAACCAGCAGCACGTCACTATGATCAATCCACACAAGGAGGTCACGAGAACGCCTCCACATGTGCCACATGGCTTCATGAACTGTAAGGGAGACACTGTGTAGCGTGCCATTGGTATTCTAATTTACATGTTTTGCACATACTCGAAGTACTAGTATGGTACACGTGCATTGCACGCATCAGATTTTGCAACCAAATTATGAATAAATACCACACTATAGCATGTAAGTTCTGAGTCATATATGCCTGATGTAGCCCTTCGTTTAATTCTTATAGTTCATCTAATTCAAAATCAATTAGTTTTTATAAAAAACCTAAGAACGCGGGAATAGGAAAAACATGGGATTATAGTGGAATGTTATCTTGAATCCTACAGGTTTGTACGAGTGTTTGATTGTGCATAGAAAAAAAACGTAGAATTCTTTCAAAGAGGTTTGAGTGGATGGGATGTTTCCTATGAAATCTAGTGCAAATGAATCATATGGAAAAATTCCTATGGTTTACAATCCTACGAATCAAACAACCAAGATAGGAAAAATTCCTAATGATTAGAATCCTCCAAAATTCCTTTGAGAATCCTTTGAATCAAAGAAGCCCTTAATCTATTTTATGATTCATGGAATTGTGCGTTGTAAAGCATAAAGTAAAAACAAATAATGGCAATTCAACTAGAAAAAAAGTTTGGGCAGTTATGATACAGAAGATTCTAGAACAAAAGAGAACCACTGTTGTTTTGAGGTTTGTGCATTATGCTTAAGTTCAACCATGGAGTCTGCTAGATTGTACATGTGGCAAAATCCGGTGGGGGGCTAGAAGATGGTATGAGGGGCCGAGTGGAGGGAGACTATGAAGGAATGCACAAGTGCGAGATCGATATTTAGAGAGAGGGGGAGAGAACGTGCGCTGTTGCACGCAGTGGCGGAGCCATGAAAAATAAATGAGCTAGGGGGCCAAGCATTGATAATCCTTTACGAGGAGGGTCAATTCATGAACTTAAAACATTTTTAGCAGAAATTGTCTAATGATCATATTCATATTAGCCTCGATATATAGTGATGTTGGGGGGGGGGGGGCAGGGCCCTTACTGCCCCCTGTCTTCGCCATTGTGCACGCGTCTAAGAGATGAAGTGGAAGGCATGGATGATGAGAGGGTGTCGTTGGATATATAATTAATGTGGGTGTATTAGCTATATATGTTAATCCTATATAGAGAGGTATAGATTGATCGATGTGGACATGGGAAAGATGGTGAGACCTCACTGGATATATCGATTGATCGGTTTGTGTGGAAAACTATAAAAGACCTAGATATATGCACACATACATAGAGGAACATCGATCGTTGCGCATGCATGCGTGAGAGATAAAGAATGCCCAATATGATGGAGAGGGGGATGTGTGTGGGTGTGTGCCTTCATGGGAGACCAACCGGAAGAAAAAGATTGCATGTGTGCGATGGATAATGCCGACTGGTAGTGTGTGTGCATGCATGCACGAGAGAAAGTTAGTGGTACAATTATAAAGAGAAGACGATTGTGTGGGTGTAAAAGACTAGGTGAGGTCATAATCAATGTAAAGTTGAATTCAAATATTTGAATAAGATGTTCTGATGTTTGAAACCCATGCATGCATGAATATAACGGAGATCTGCGTGGTGTGGTTTGGAAACGAGCATGTTGTAATGTATACACATTGAACAAGGTCAGACTAATTTGAATTTAAGATACCGATGGCAGACATCATTTGGCCACGTCGCATCCTTGCATGGACACAATATTCTAATTGGATATGACGGGCGGCTTTTGCATCACATATCTATATCTATACCCCTATATATATATTATATTTTATATTTTTTATATTGTGTGCGGGTAAGTTTAACTTTGGAAGATGCTCGTTGGATGAGGCGAATCCGATGGTCCAAAGATGGCAAATTTGAGCACTACTGGCCGTTGGATATCATCTAGATTCCACCAGATTTTGCCACATGTATAATCTATAAGACTCCATGGTTGAACTTAAGCATAATGCACAAACATCAAAACACAAGCACTTCTTATTTTGGGACCGAACAATCGAATATAGGCTAGCCACCACAATAGCAGGGGACCGAACAATCGAATCCCATCGGTTCACATCCACACTAGAGTGGACCTCCTGAGGTTGTTCTTCCCTTATACTAGTTGATACGTCTCCAACGTATCTATACTTTTTGATTGTTCCATTGTATTATATTACACCTTTTGGATGTTTATGGGCTTTATTTTACATATTTATATCATTTTTGGGACTAACCAACTAACCGGAGGCCCAACCTGTATTGCTATTTTTTTGCCTATTTCAGTATTTCGAAGAAAAGGATTATCAAATGGAGTCCAAACGGAATGAAACCTTCGGGAGCGTTATTTTTGGAACGAATATGAACCAGAGGACTTGGAGTGCAAGTCAAGAAGCAATCGAGGCGGCCACGAGATAGGAGGGTGCGCCCACCCCTCCTAGGGGTGCCCCATGTCTCCTGGGCCCCACGAGCGGCCACAGACGTACTTCTTCCTCCTATATATACCTACGTACCCCGAAAACATCCAGGGAGCCAACGAAAAACAATTTCCACCGCCGTAACCTTGTGTATCCATGAGAACCCATCTTGGAGCCTTCACCGGCGCTCCGCCAGAGGGGGAATCAACGATGCAGGGCTTCTACATCAACACCATAGCTGCTCCGATGAGTTGTGAGTAGTTTACAACAAACCTTCGGGTCCATAGTTATTAGTTAGATGGCTTCTTCTCTCTTTTTGGATCTCAATACAATGTTCTCCCCCTCACTTGTGGATATCTATTCGATGTAAACTCTTTTTGTGGTGTGTTTGTCGAGATCCGATGAATTGTGGGTTTATGATCAAGTTTATCTATGAGAAATATTTGAATCTTCTCTGAATTCTTTTATGTATTATTGAGTTATCTTTGCAAGTCTCTTCGAATTATCAGTTTGGTTTGGCCTACTAGATTGATCTTTCTTGCCATGGGAGAAGTGCTTAGCTTTGGGTTCAATCTTGCGGTGTCCTTACCCAGTGACAGAAAGGGTTACAAGGCATGTATTGTATTGTTGCCATCGAGGATAAAAAGATGGGGTATATATCATATTTCTTGAGTTTATCCCTCTACATCATGTCATCTTTCTTAATGTGTTACTCTGTTCTTATGAACTTAATACTCTAGATGCATGCTGGATAGCGGTCGATGTGTGGAGTAATAGTAGTAGATGCAGGCAGGAGTCGGTCTACTTGTCATGGACATGATGCCTATATACACGATCATGCCTAGATAATCTCATAATTATTCTCTTTTCTATCAATTGCTCGATAGTAATTTGTTCACCCACCGTAATACTTATGCTATCTTGAGAGAAGCCACTAGTGAAACATATGGCCCCCGGGTCTATCTTTGTCGGTGGGAAACGACACCTATGGGATCACTGGAATCCCTACTACGGTTGTGGGGCGTGGGGATCATGCGAAGAGCGGGAATAGTAGACAGCACAAAGGGGATTTACCCAGGTTCGGGCTGCAAAGATGCGTAAAACGCTACGATCCTTCTTTGGTGGATGTATTTAGTGTTCTTGAGATCTTGAACTAGCTCTAGGTGCTGCTAGGTTCGAAAGAGCCGAATCCTTCTCCCGTGCGCTATGGGCCTCCTTTTATAGGCAAAAGGAGCTGCCACAGTGGCACACAGGAGGTGGAAAGTGCTACAGTGTTGTGAGCTTATCGCTGGTATTACAGGAAAAAGTGCATTTAATGCGGGGCTTAGGAGTCCCTTGACTTTATCGGGGATGGGGGCGAGGCCCGTCCCATCCGTTGCCGCTCCTCCTTGCTGTGACAGACGCCCTGGCCAGCGACACATACGGCGCCATGTAGGTAGGCAGGCAGCTGAGGTGGAGCGGTGGTGGAGCCTACACGAAGGGTTGCATGTTGCCACGCAGGTGCCTGATAACCTGCAAGTATACGGAATAGTTGTAGCCTCTTTCGATAAGTAAGAGTGTCGAACCCAACGAGGAGCTAAAGGTAGAACAAATACTCTCTCAAGTCCTATCGGCCACTGATACGACTCTACGCACGCTTGACGTTCGCTTTACCTAGAACAAGTATGAAACTAGAAGATCTTTGTAGGTGTTGTTGGATAGGTTTGCAAGATAATAAAGAACACGTAAATAAAAAGTAGGGGATGTTTAGATAAAGATGCAATAAAGTAAATGAAGTGAGTGTGGAAAATTGGTGGTAGGTGTTGTGAAATTGTCCCGAAGCAATTGACTACTTTACTAGACCGGTAATCACTATTGCAATTCTATTTGAGGGAGAGGCATAAGCTAACATACTTTCTCTACTTGGATCATATTCACTTATGATTGGAACTCTAGCAAGCATCCGCAACTAATAAAGATTGATTAAGGTAAAACCCAACCACAGCATTAAAGCATCAAGTCCCCTTTATCCCATAGACAACAATCCCCTTACTCGAGTTTGTGTTTCAGTCACTCACGCAACCCACTATAAGCGAATCATGAACACATTGCAAGACCCTACAGCAGGAATCCCTCACGCTTCCGCGACACGGAGGGTACCATAGGACAACACCAATAATAAAACAGGCAACTCAAACCAATCATAGCAATTCATCAATCACCGATAGGACAACGGAAATCTACTCAGACATCATAGGATGGCAACACATCATTGGATAATAATATGAAGCATAAACCACCATGTTCAAGTAGAGGGTACAGCGTGTTGCGGGAGAGTGGACCGCTGTAGATTGAGGGGGGGAGGTGATGGAGATGTTGGTGAAGATGACAGCGGTATTGGTGAAGATCGTGGTGATGATGATGGCCCCCGGCAGCGCTCCGGCACCACTGGAAGCAAAGGGGAGAGAGTCCAACTTCTTCTTCTTCTTCGTTGACCTTCTCCCTAGATGGGAGAAGGGTTTCCCCTCTGGTCCTTGGTTCCCATGGCTTGGGAGGGGCGAGAGCCCCTCCGAGATTGGATCTATCTCTCTGTTTCTGCGTTCTGGAATTCTGCCCTGGCACCATTTCCTTTATAGCTGGAGATCCGTAACTCAGAAAGGATTGAAACCTTCGCCCAGATTGTTTTCCAAAAAGTAGCTTTCTTGCGGCCAAAGAAGGGCATCAACCGCCTTATGGGTGGCCCATGAGAGTGGGGGGTGCACCCACCTGGAGTGGTGGCGTGGGCCACTCTCGTGGCCACCTCGGGCACCGTTTCATGTTGATTCTTCCTCCCAAAAATCACAAATATTCCAAACAAATTCTCCGTCCATTTTTATCCCGTTTGGACTCCGGTTGACATGGGTTTTCTACGAAACAAAAAATATGCAACAGACAGGAACAGGCACTTTGCACTGGATCAATATGTTAGTCCCAAAAAATAGTATAAAAAGTTGCCAAAAGTATATAAAAGTTCTAGAATATTGTCATGGAACAATAAAGAATTATAGATACGATGGAGACGTATCAGCATCCCCAAGCTTAATTGCTGCTCGTCCTCGAGTAGGTAAATGATAAAAAAGATAAGTTTTGATGTGGAGTGCTACCTAGCATAATCTCTATGATATGTCTAATCATGGCATGAATATTAAGACACGAGTGATTCAAAGCAATAGTCTATCATTGACATAAAAACAATAATACTTCGAGCGTACTAATAAAGCAATCATGTCTTTTCAAAACAACAAGGCTAAAGCAAGCTTATCCCTACAAAATCATATAGTTTGGCAATGCTTCATTTTCGTCACCCAAAATGCTCCCATCATGCACAACTCCAATGACAAGTCAAGGAATTGGTTCATAAATTTTAACGCGCTTTAGCTTTTTCAACCCTCACGCAATACATGAGCGCAAGACATGGCTATAGCACTATAGGTGGAATAGAATATGATGGTGGGGGTTATGTGGAGAAGACAAAAAGGGAGAAAGTCTCACATCGACGCGGCTAATCAACGGGCTATGGAGATGCCCATCAATTGATGTCAATGTGAGGAGTAGGGATTGCCATGCAACGGATGCACTAAGAGCTATAAGTGTATGAAAGCTCAAACTGAAAACTAAGTGGGTGTGCATCCAACTTGCTTGCTCATGAAGACCTAGGGCATTTGAGGAAGCCCATCGTTGGAATATACAAGCCAAGTTCTATAATGAAAATGCCCACTAGTATATGAAAGTGATAACATAGGAGACCCTCTATATGAATAACATGGTGCTACTCTTAAGCACAAGTGTGGAAAAAGGATAGTAACATTGCCCCTTTTCTTTTCCCTTTTTTCTTTTTTTTCTTTTTTTCGGTGGGTTCTTTGGCCCCCTTTTTATTTAGGCTTCTTTGTCCTTTCCTTTTTTTATTTTTTTCTTTTTTTTTTCTTTTTTTTTCATGGGGCAATGCTCTATAATGATGATCATCACACTTTTATTTACTTACAACTCAAAATTACAACGATACTAGAAAAAAGATATGACTCTATATGAATGTTTCAGGTGGTGTACCGGGATGTGCAATGATCTAGCATAGCAATGACATCAAAAAACGGACAAGCCATGAAAACATCATCCTAGCTATCTTACGATCATGCAAGGAAATATGACAATGAATGCTCAAGTCATGTATATGATGATGATGGAAGTTGCATGGCAATATATCTCGGAATGGCTATGGAAATGCCATGATAGGTAGGTATGGTGGCTGTTTTGAGGAAGATATAAGGAGGCTTACGTGTGATTGAGCGTATCGTATCACGGGGTTTAGATGCACCGGCGAAGTTTGCACCAACTCTCAAGGTGAGAAAGGGCAATGCACGGTACCGAAGAGGCTAGCAATGATGGAAAAGTAAAAGTGCGTATAATCCATGGACTCACATTAGTCATAAAGAACTCATATACTTATTGCAAAAGTTTATTAGCCCTCGAAGCAAAGTACTACTATGCATGCCCCTAGGGGGATATATTGGTAGGAAAAGACCATCGCTTGTCCCCGACCACCACTCATAAGGAAGACAATCAACGAAACACCCCATGCTTCAAATTTCTCACACAACGGTTACCATACGTGCATGCTATGGGACTTTCAAACCTCAACACAAGTGTCTCTACAATCCACAACCACCCACTAGCATGACTCTAATATCACCATCTTTATATCGCAAAACTATTGCAAGGAATCAAACATATCATATTCAGCGATCTCCAAGTTTATGTAGGATTTTATGACTAACCATGTGAATGACCGATTCCTGTCACCTCTCTAAAAAGATATAGGTGAAGCAAGAGAGTTTAATTATTTATACAAAAGATATGCCCACTCTCTAACAAATATAAGTGAAGCAAAAGAGCATTCTACAAATGGCGGTTTTCTATGTAAAGAGAAATAGGCAATCCAACTTCAAATGATATAAGTGAAGCACATGAAGCATTCTATAAAGCCACACTCAAAAGATTTGAGTGAAGTGCAATGAGCATTCTATAAATCAACCAAGGACTATCTCATACCAGCATGGTGCATAAAAGAAAAGTGAAAACTAAATGCAAAAGACGCTCCAAGACTTGCACATAATGCATAAACGAAACGAATACGGAAACATACCTATACTTGTTGAAGAAAGAGGGGATGCCTTCCGGGGCATCCCCAAGCTTAGACGCTTGAGTCTCCTTGAATATTATTTGGGGTGCCTCGGGCCTCCCCAACCTTGAGCTCTTGCCTCTCTTCCTTTTCCTCATATCGAGACCTCCTCGTTTAGACACTTCATTCACACAAAACTTCAACAGAAAACTCGGTAAGATCCGTTAGTATAATAAAGCAAATCACTACTCTAAGTACTGTTGCAAACCAATTCAATTTTTGTTCTTTCATTGTGTCTACTATAATATAACTTTTTCATGGCTTAATCCACTAATATAAATTGATAGATTCATCAAAACAAGCAAACTATGCATCAAAAACAGAATCTGTCAAAAACAGAACAATCTGTAGCAATCTGAACATCCACCATACTTCTGTTACCCCAACAATTCTACCAAAATTAGGAAAAATAAACACGTTGTATAGCAATAGAGTGCAAAAATAATCAGAACCAATTGACGTCCAGTTAAAAATGTAAAATCGCGCACTACAGCCAAAGTTTCTGTCCTGCACCGTACAAACCAACAAGCATTGTAAACATACTAAAGGCAAACCTTAGCACATTATTTTTATAATAAAATGGAATTATACAAGGGGATAATTATTTTTGATGAAAAGTTTCTGTAATCAATATTCACACAGTTTCTGTGAGCATGAACAAAGTTCAAGGAGCTCTCCCACTTCAACAATGCTTGTATTTCTCACTTTCACTTTCCTTTTTGAAAAGTTTTAGGTTCCCCTCTTTTTTTTAAACTATACGAAAGCACTCAACAGAAACAAATGACTCTAAAACTTCCGGGTTGTCTCCCTAGCAGCGCTTTCTTTAAAGCCATTAAGCTAGGCATTTAGTGCTCAAGTAATGAATCCACCCGGATCCCAAGGTATATCAAAGCCAATTTTAATTAACAATGATTTGTAATCAATTAGTGAGCACAAAGTAACATATATCAAGCAACAACGAAGTCTAACTCTCTTCCTATGCATCACATGTCATAAAAGAACAATTCATGCACACATAGTAAAGGCCAATGCATAGTATAAGAAGTTTCTTGCAATTTTATCGTATTGGAAACATAGAGAGGTGGAGATGTAGTTCCTCTCTCATAATAATTGCAAGTAGGAGAAGCAAGCACATGCACATTATATTCATCAAAATCATCATGTGTAGTAGTAAAAGGCAACCCATCAATATAATCCTTAATAAGCACCAACTTCTCCGATATAGTGTGATTGGGAGAATTCAAAAAGATAATAGGACTATCATGTGTGGGTGCAATAGCAACAATTTCATGTTTAACATAAGGATATATAGCAAGTTCATCTCCATAAGCATCATTCAAATTGGCATCTTGGACACAAGCATACCAAGCATCATCAAAAGGGATATTTCAAGAGAATCGATGGGATCATAACAATCATCATAGCAATCATCCTTTGGTAAGCACGGAGGGGAATTAAACAATGTATGAGTTGAAGAGTTACTCTCATTAGAAGGTGGGAACGGGTGATCAATCCGCTCTTCCTCCTTTTGTTCTTCGCTCTCCTCGTCATCTTTTTCATCTAATGAGCTCACAGTTTCATCAATTTCTTTTCCCATAGCTTCCTGGAAAATATTAGTCTCTTCTTGGACAGCGGAGACTTTCTCAATAAATGCATTAATATTGTAATTGTATTCATAATTTTCATATCAATATCTAAGTATAGCAAGATTTTTAGGCCTATAAACACCATCATCATCAAAAGCTTCATACTTTTCACACAAAGATTCAATTTCATAAGCAGCCATAAAAGCAACAAATTCTTCTATTTGTTCAACATCATAGTAATCATATATACCATTAGCATAAGAAGCTAAGGTTTCATTATCATTAAATTTGCATGAAAAGGGAAGGTGTGGAGCCATCATCCTAGAGCAACAAGTAATATCATATCTCAAGCATAGATCCCGAGCATACCAACGCAACATAATAATTTCGTCCCATAATAGTTTCCCTTTTTGTGTAAAGCGATAATCCCTAAAGTATTCACGTTGATCCAACGTGTCTCCCATTATAAAGTTGAATGGGGTTTTCTCAGGATTATCAAAGTAGTACATAATATCTTTCACATAATGAGAATCGAGGGTTTTAGGAGTTACCCCGTCTCTATGAGTAGCAAGTACACCTAATTTTTTTGGTATTTTGTGTTCCATATCCATAACTAAAGATAGAGAACAACTAAGAGCAACAAATAAAATTTACTTAGTGATAAAGAAAACAAGCACACACTAGAATATTCACCCCACACTATGACTCCCTGGCAACGGCGCAAGAAAAATGTCTTGATAACCCGCAAGTATACGAGATAGTTGTAGCCTCTTTGGATAAGTAAGAGTGTCGAACCCAACGAGGAGCTAAAGGTAGAACAAATACTCTCTCAAGTCCTATCGGCCACTGATACGACTCTACGCACGCTTGACGGTCGCTTTACCTAGAACAATTATGAAACTAGAAGAACTTTGTAGGTGTTGTTGGATAGGTTTGCAAGATAATAAAGAATACGTAAATAAAGTGAGTGTGGAAAAGTGGTGGTAGGAGTTGTGAAATTGTCCCTAAGCAATTGACTACTTTACTAGACCGGTAATCACTATTGCAATTCTATCTAATGGAGAGGCATAAGCTAACATACTTTCTCGACTTGGATCATATGCACTTATGATTGGAACTCTAGCAAGCATCCGCAACTACTAAAGATTCATTAAGGTAAAACCCAACCATAGCATTAAAGCATCAAGTCCCCTTTATCCCATATGAAACAATCCCCTTACTCGGGTTTGTGTTTCAGTCACTCACGCAACCCACTATAAGCGAATCATTCACGCATTGCAACACCCTACAGCGGGAATCCCTCACGCTTGCGCGACGCGGAGGGCACCATAGGACAACACCAATAATAAAACATGCAACTCAAACCAATCATAGCAATTCATCAATCACCGATAGGTAAATGGAAATCTACTTAGACATCATAGGATGGCAACACATCATTGTATAATAATATGAAGCATAAAGAACCATGTTCAAGTAGAGGGTACAGCGGGTTGCGGGAGAGTGGACTGCTGTAGATAGAGGGGGGAAGGTGATGGAGATGCTGGTGAAGATGACGGCGGTGTTGGTGAAGATCGTGGTGATGATGATGGCCCCCGGCAGCGCTCCGGCGCCACCGGAAGCAAGGGGGAGAGAGCCCCCCTTCTTCTTGTTCTTCCATGACCTTCTCCCTAGATGGGAGAAGGGTTTCCCCTCTGGTCCTTTGTTCCCATGGCTTGGGAGGGGCGAGAGCCCCTCCGAAATTGGATCTATCTCTCTGTTTCTGCGTTCTGGAATTCTGCCTTGGCACGGTTTCCTTTATATCTGGAGATCCGTAACTCCGATTGGATTGAAACCTTCGCCCGGATCATTTTCCAAAAATTAGCTTTCTTGAGTCCAAAGAAGGGCATCAACTGCCTTATGGGTGGCCTACGAGAGTGGGGGGCGCGCCCACCTGGAGTGTTGTCGTGTGACACTCTCGTGGCCACCTCGGGCAACGTTTCGCGTTGATTCTTCCTCCCAAAAATCACAAATATTCCAAAATAATTCTCATCCGTTTTTATCCCGTTTGGACTCCGTTTGGTATGGGTTTTCTGCCAAACAAAAAACATGCAACAGACAGGAACTGGCACTGGGCACTGGATCAATATGTTAGTCCCAAAAAATAGTATAAAACGTTGCCAAAAGTATATAAAAGTTGAATAATATTGGCATGGAACAATCAAAAATTATAGATACGATGGAGACGTATCAGTGCCTGCCCAGCTAGTTGGGCCGGCAGCTACGTGCGAATGGCAGCGGGGAGTTGGTTGGTGCGGGCCTGGCAGTGGCTCCGCTGGCGCGCTTGGCGAGGGCCTTGCCGGGTGGCCCGGCAAGGGTCTTGCTGTGGCACGCCGCCATCCCCGGTAAGAACCTTGCTGGGGGGTCTTCTGGGCTTCCTCGGTGAGGATAGTTACCCTCCAATCATCATCTGATCTTGAGCATTCTATGTCTTCATAAAGATCTGCACGCCACCACAGAGGTGCCTCCCGAGACCTGTCAGTGTGTTTGTCTAGTGTTGGTGGTCTCAAAGGTGGCTCGCTCAGCTGGTCTGGGCGAGCTGCCCCGGCAAGGGTCTTGCCGGGGCCACTAAGGCTGCCCCGGCAAGGGTCCTTGCCGGGGAAACCTGCTTCATCCATCCGATCTTTGTGGCCTTGGTCCTTGTCGTTGCTTTGTTTGTCTCGTGCCTTTGGCTTCTCTCCGACTTCCCTTTCCTGCCCTGTTATGTGTGGCTGTGGCGGGTGGCTCTGACTACCCGTGCACAATTAAAGGGGTTAAAAGTAGAGCCCCTACTTTTGTACACCGACAGGAGCCCCCGGGCCTGGGCCATACATAAGCACAGCACGTTGTTGGGCCAGGCCCAGAACGGTGCATGGGCAGTTGTGGCGGATTTTACCATGGAAACTGCTCCGTCCGCTGCGCTTCTCCACGACCCGCGTTGAACGCGCGACGTGGGGGTCGTGTGCGCGCGCGTGACGTGGGAGGCATGTGTGGGATAGTGTTCGCACCCATGTGTCGTATCACAGTTAATGGGAAAGGAGGCGGCCCGCGCCTTCCCCATAAAAAGGAATAACCGCGGGCGCGCTGCGCACTTTACCCCCCCCCCCCTTGCATCTTTCTCCAATCTTAGAACCGCCGCCCCCTTTCTTCCTTCTTCTCGAGCCCCTCTGCCTTCGTCCATCGCCGCCGTACTTCTGCCATCCCCTGCTCTTTCGCTTCCCGCTGTCGCCAGGGCGCCGAAGTCCACAAAAAGCAAGGGAGCGGCGAAGCACACTAGGGTGACGGAGGAGCCGGAGAGCGAGCTGGTGGCGCAACGGCCGCAGTTCGCTTACTTCCCCTCGACGGTCGGCTCTGGGATATGTTCAAGGATCTGTGGGGAGTGAAGACAGGGGAGAGAAGACGAGGCATCCAGCCACGCACATCGTGCCTGCCAGCGCCGGGCCCTCCTCAAATTGGTACCCCTTCTTCGTCGACTATTTCTCCTGTGGGCTCTGTCCCCCCTTTTCTGATTTCTTCAAGGATATCATGCACACCTACGGCTTCCGCCACTTGGATTTCACCTAGAATGCCGAGGCGTGCATGGCTCTCTTCGCACATCTTTGCGAGGGCTTCATCGGGGTGGACCCCAGAACGGCGCTCTTCCGCCATTACTTCTCCCCTCTGATTCAAAAAGGGGGCACCATCACTGGCTGCGTCGCTTGGATCACGAGGGCCAAGGGGGCGTACTCGGACGGCGCCATGAAGGAGAGGTGGGAAGAATGGCGGGGCCGGTGGTGCTGGATTGAGGAGGAGGACCCGCCAGCATTCTGCGAGGTTCTCCAGAAGCCACCGGTCCGTGGGGGCGATTGAGGCAACGTCGATGCCGACGACGCGAAGCTTACGGTCGCCACCCCCAGGATTCTTCGGCTCACCCAGGCCGGTCTCACGCTCAAAATGATCGGGGCGGACTTCATCCGCTGCCGGATTGCCCCTCTGCACGACAAGGGGAGGCCGGCCTGGCTCTTCGTGAACGCCGCCGACATCATGAGGCTCCGCCCCGGCCTCGACAACAACCTAACGGTGTTGAGGCACACCCACTCTGCCAACGGATCTTCCAGCTCGAGGTTAATGACGAGGGTGAGGTCGAGCGATCTGGCAAACTTGCCAGGGCCGCCGCGAAGGCCGGCAAGGTCGACAAGGAGCCCATTTCGAAGCTGCCGGTGGGAGTGGTCCCGCTGAGCAACAACTCTCGCTGGAACGAGATCACTGCCATGATGCCGCTCTTCAACGCGCATGGCCTTGACCCGAAGTGGGTTGAGCCGGACGGGCTCATGGAGCAGGAGTTCTTCGACACCTTGCATGAGGTGTACGTCACCGCCGAGCCACCGCTTATCCAGTACACCTCTCCGCGCAGAGCTGGACTATATTGCCGCCAGGGTGGAGGAGGCGAGGCTTGCCGAGGAGGAGGCAAAGCTCGTCAAGGAGGCTGGCAGCACCGGCGGCGTGTTGGACAAGGCCGCGGCGGAGGCGGAGGAGGGGGAGCTCGCCCGGTGGGCAGCAGCCATTGGCGAGGTCAGCGGCTCCGAAGACAAGGAGGAGGAGGGCGAGGGGGCGAAGACCGCGACTGGAGATCCTCCAATCGCCGGAAAAGGGCGGGTCCTGTGGCGGGCCATCTCCGGTGAGCCGTCTGCCTCGACCGGGCCGCGCAGCTGCGGCAAGCCCAGGAAGCGTCCGTGCGCCAGATGAGGGCGTTGGCGATGAAGAAAACGGTGAAAGTCGTGGCATCGAAGAAGAAGACATCTGCTTCTTCGTCGTCCAAGCGCGCCTGGACGCCATCACCTCCCCCCTCGCCGGCAAACATCGGCGTGGGGATTGCGTTTGACTTTCGGCCTCTCAGCCCGGAGAGAGACCTCGGGCCTCTTAGCCCGGAGAGAAAAAGGAAAGCAGCAGAGGAGGAGGAGGAAGAGAACAAAGAGTAAGCTTCTGCTTTCCTCCCTTATTCCTTACACTTCCCCTGATGGCGTTGCTCACTTGTCTTCATCTTGCAGGGATGTGGAGACGCTGGCCTAGAGGATAAAGAGGGCCAGGATTTCGGCGAGTGGCCAGCCCCTGGCAGGCACCTCCAGTACGCCACTGGTGGCGTCGAGCAGGCCGGATAGCAGCCCCCAGCCCACCCCCCAGCACGAGTCCATCACCCATCCTTTGTCAGCGTGCGTAATGCACGACGCTTTGGTACTGATCCTACCGTGGATGTAGGAGGGGAGCAACACCAAGGGGAGCCGCAGAGGGCTTCTCCCATCGTGCCGCCCCCGTCGACCACACCGCCACGAGGGGCGTCCCCGGCAAGGGCACCAAGCGCAGAGGCCATGCGCACAGAGGAGGAGGGGGAGAAAACGGGCACCGGTGGCCTCGCCTCGACGCCAGACCTCGGCGGAGAAGCAACTTCCGCCTCTCGGCCCGACACGGGTAAGCCACTCACTTTCCACTTCCACTTGCGTTCTTTCTTTCCTCTTTTCCTTACTGACTTTCGATCTTGGCTCCGCCCTGTCTCCTTCTTGGCGTCCAGACCGCTCCTAAGAGGACGTCGACACCGTCATCAAGGACGTCACCGCGGATGCCGTGGCGGAGGCAGAGAATATTGCTGACGAGGAGAGCGCTGGGGGCGCCACTGAGGGCGCCGCCAAGGGGCCCGCCGAAGAGCCCGGCAAGGGGCCTGCCGGGGAAGCCGGCAAGGCCACTGCCGAAGAGGTGGCGTTTGACGACCTACCCTCCTCCTCCGCTGCCTCTGGCTCCGGCAGGTACCTGAGGGTAAGCGACGACCTTTTCGTCCATCTCCTTGGCGCGTCGAGCATCGGGGCTCCCTTTGAGGGAGAGGTGTTCGACGAGGAGGCGCTTGCCGCCGGCGGGCTCGAGGTCGTCGATGAGCCGGGCGTCGGTGGTGTCGGCTCCCAGGAGGAGCGGCTGCTCCAGGCCATGGGTGCCAGCTTCCGGAAGCTTCAGGCTCTCCATCGCGCCCGTCTGGACAAGGCCAAGTCTAGGACGGCGATGGTGGAGAAGGCGGAGGCGGACTTTGGAGGGCGCGTCACCCAGGTGCAAGACTGGTTCCGCCAGGCCCAAGACAAGCTGAAGGCCGCCAAGGGCGAGCTGGCCAACCGTGAGGTGGAGCTCACCCGGAAGCAGGCCGATGACGAGAAGGCCAAGCAGACGGCGAAGAAATTGGCCTACGGAGTCGAAGCCGCCCGTACCCAGCACGAGGCCGCACTGATAATCCAGGAAGAGGACCTTGCCACGCGCGAGGAGAAGCTTGCCGCCATGCTCCGCGGCAAGGATGAAGAGGCGGACAAGCTCATCTTGCAGCAGACCCAAGAGCTGGAGCAGAGGCATCAAGAAGCACTCAACGTCCAGGCTCAGGCCTACGCCGGCAGGGTGAAGGAGCTGGAGGGGCAAGCTTTGAAGCTGGCCCAGGAGAGGGATACGCTTAATGGCGCCCTGACGGAGGCGCAGGGCGAGGTCGTCAGCAAGGCCGAAGAACTCTTCGAAGCCAACATCTCCATCAGAGACGACGAGCTAAAGCTAGAAGATCTCGAGAAGACGTTGTCGAAGGACAGAGAAGCAGCTGCGGATGAACGAGACCGCCAACGTCAAGGACCACGTGGCGGGTGAGAAGTGTTGGCTCGAACGCCTTGCCGTCGTTGCAAACTCGGCCGCCGATCAGCTGGACATTATGGGGATGTCGGAGATGAGGTACGCCCCAGAAGTGAACCTGAGCCCCAATGCCAACCTAACCATATACTTTGAGAAGGTCGTTGGCGCCCTGAGGCGGCTCCATTCCAACCGGGCGGCCTCCCTGGCCGAAGAATCCCGGATACTCTGCTGGGTGACCATGACCAGGGCGCTCACCAAGATTGCGCACTAGCACCCAGATCTCGACTTTGAAGTTGTGCTGAAGAGCTCGCCGGAGGATGCCGACATCGCGGCGCTCAATGAGCGTATCCAACACATCCTCAGCAGCATCGAGAAAATCAAGAGGTTGGAGGGCCAGCGCCGGGACTAGGCACCCCGTTCTCCGTGGCCGCTACAGGTTCACGACCAAGACAATGCTATCTTTATTTAGAACCACAGCGATAATTTGTGTAATATAACTCTGCAGTGCCCCTGAAATTATGCATGTTATTTTCCTTTTTGATTTTCCTTTGTATGTCCACCCCATGTCGACCGTGTAGGCTTGCCGGCACGTAAACCCAGGGCGGCGCTAGGAGTACAGATCCTCATTAGCCTGCCGGGTGTGCTTGTTGCCGGGCGAAGCACCTTACCGCCCTTGGCGCGGTCGCTCGCTCTGTCGAGCTTGACTCGAGTAAGAATCGAGAGCGTTGCTGATGGCGAAAGGCTACCCTGCCACTCTCGACGCGGCCGCTCGAACTGTTGAGCAGACTCGAAATAGAACAAGGGCGTTGCCCATCGCAGGAGGGCCCCTCTTCATACAGGTTCTCCATACATAGGCTGAACCGTCGAGGATAATAACCTGATATCTAAGGAGAAAAACTTAAAATTCAGCATGACTTAGCTCTTTCGTCGCCGCCTCCGCGTCATTCAAGCCAACGGGCAGTGCCGCCTTCTTGGCCGCCTTCTCCGCTGGAGCTATGACGATGATGAACTTCTAGGCCTACCACTGGACCCAATTCCCACAAGTGAGCACCCCCTACCTGGCGCGCCAAAGATGTCGGTGGGAAACGACACCTATGGGATCACTGGAATCCCTACTATGGTTGCGGGGCGCGGGGATCGTGACAAGAGCGGCACTAGTAGACAGCACAAAGGGGATTTACCCAGGTTCGGGTGGCAAAGATGCGTAAAACCCTACGATCCTACTTTGGTGGATGTATTTAGTGTTCTTGAGCTCTTGAACTAGCTCTAGGTGCTGGTAGGTTCGAAAGAGCCGAATCCTTCTCCCTTGCGCTATGGGCCTCCTTTTATAGGCGAAAGGGGCTGCCAAAGTGGCACACAGGAGGTGGAAAGTGCAACAGTGTTTTGAGCTTATCGCTGGTATTACAGGACAAAGTGCATTTAATGCGGGGCTTAGGTGTCCCTTCACTTTATCGGGGACGGGGGAGAGGCCCGTCCCGTTCGTCGCTGCTCCTCCTTGCTATGACATGCGCCCTGGCCAGCGACGCATGCGGCGCCAGGTAGGCAGGCAGGCAGCTGAGGTGGCGCGATGGTGGAGCCTCCACGAAGGGCTGCATGTTGCCACACAGGTGCCTGCCCAGCTGGTTGGGCCAGCAGCTACATGCGAACGGCGGCGGGGAGTTCGTTGGTGCGGGCCTGGCAGTGGCCCTGCTGGCACACTTGGCGAGGGCTTTGCCGGGTGGCCCGGCAAGGGTCTTGCCACGGCACGCCATCATCCCCGGCAAGAACCTTGCCGGGGGTCTCATGGGCTTCCTAAGTGACGATCTTGGTGAGGATTGTTACCCTCCAATCATCATCCGATCTTGAGCATTCTATGTCTTCACAAAGATCTGCATGCCACAACGGAGGTGCCTCCCAAGCCCTGTCCCAATGCATTTGTCTAGCATTGGTGGGCTCAAAGGTGGCTCACTCAGCTGGTGTGGGCGAGCTGTCCTGGCAAGGGTCTTGCCGGGGCCGCTGAGGTTTCCCCGGCAAGGTTCCTTGCCGGGGAAACCTTCTTCGTCCATCCGATCTTTGTGGTAGGTCCTTGTCGTTGCTTTGTTTGTCCCGTGCCTTCGGCTTCTCTCCGGCTTCCCTTTCCTGCCCTGTTATGTGTGGCCGTGGCGGGACAAAAGCAGAGCCCCTACTTTTGTACACCGATAATCTTTTATCATATAAGCTTTCAATCTACTTTTATTTGCATCTATATTATAAAATACCAAAAATATATTTATCATATCATACTATCTCTATCAGATCTCAATTTCGCAAGTGGCTGTGATGGGATTGACAACCTCTTTATTGTGTTGGTTGTGAGTTCTTTGTTTTTGTGTAGGTGTGTGGGACTTTTGAGGAGCCTCCTACTGGATTGATACCTTGGTTCTCAAAAACTGAGGGAAATACTTATGCTACTTTGCTGCATCACACTTTCCTCTTCAAGGAAAACCAAAGCAAGCTCAAGACATAGAAAGAAGGATTTCTGGCACCGTTGTCAGGGAGGTCTTTGCTCAAGTCAAGACATACCAAGTAACCATCACAAACTCATCTCCCTCGCATTTACATTATTTGCCATTTGCCTCTTGTTTTCCTCTCCCCCACTTCACCCTTGCCGTTTTATTTGCCCTCTCTTTCCCAATCTCTCTCTCTTGTTTTCGCTTGCCTTTTTCTATTTGCTTGTGTGTTGGATTACTTGTTGCCATGGCGCAAGATAATACCAAATTGTGTGATTTCTCCAATACCAATAATAATGATTTCCTTAGTACTCTGATTGCTCCTCTTAATGATGTTGAGTCTTGTGAAATCAATAATGCTTTCCTGAATCTTGTTATGGAAGATCAATTCACCGGCCTACCTAGTGAAGATGTCGCTACTCATCTAAACAACTTTGTTGATTTGTGTGATATGCAAAATAATAAATTTACGGATAATGATATTGTTAAATTAAAGTTATTTTCGTTTTCACTTAGAGATCGTGCTAAAGTTTGGTTTTCGTCTTTGCCTAAAAATAGTATTGATTCTTGGAACAAGTGCAAAGATGCTTTTATCTCTAAGTATTTTCCTCCCGCTAAGATTATCACTCTTAGGAATGACATTATGATTTTTAAACAACTTGATCATGAGCATGTTTCCCAATCTTGGGAAAGAATGAAATTGATGATTCGCAATTGCCCTACTCATGGTTTGAATTTATGGATGATCATACAATTTTTTTATGCCAGTTTGATCTTTGCTTCTAGAAATCTTTTAGATTCGGCTGCGGGAGGCATGTTTATGGAAATTACGTTAGGAGATGCTACAAAACTTCTTCATAATATTATGGCTAATTATTCTCAATGGCACACCAAAAGATCTTCTAGTAAAAAAGTGCATGCTATAGAAGAAATCAATGTTTTGAGTGGAAAGATGGATGAACTTATGAAGTTGTTTGCTACTAAAAATACTCCTCTTGATCCCAATGATATGCCTTTGTCTACTTTGATTGAGAATAATAATGAATCTATGGATTTGAATTTTGTTGGTAGGAATAGTTTTGGAAACAATGCTTATAGAGGAAACTCTAATTCTAGACCGTTCCCCAGTAGTTCCTCTAATAATTATGGAAATTCCTACGATAACTCTTATGGTAATTTTAATAAGATGCCCTCTGATTTTGAGAATAGTATGAAAGAATTTATGATTTCTCAGAAGAATTTTAATGCTTTTCTTGAAGAAAAATTGCTCAAAGTTGATGATTTGGCTAGGAACGATGATAGACTTTCGCTTGATGTTGATTCTCTTAAACTTAGATCTACTCCTCCTAAGCATGATATCAATGAGTCTCTCAAAGCCATGAGAATTTCCATTGATGAGTGCAAGTAAAGAACCGCTAGATTGCATGCTAAGAAAGATTGCTTTGTAAAGGCGTGTTCTTCTAGTTTCCATGAAAATAATGATGAATATCTTAAAGTTATTGATGTGTCCCCTATTAGATCTTTGTTTTACAATATGAATCTTGATAATAATGGGACTGGAGATGAGTCAACTTTAGTTAGAAGGCGTCCCAATAGTTCGGAGTTTTTAGATCTTCATGCTAAATTTGGTAAAAGTGGGATTGGAGAGGTCATGACTTTAAATAGCATTGAACCCACTATCTCGGATTTCAAGGAATTTGATTATGGTAATTTTGCTTTAGAAGGTCGTATTTCCTTGTTGCAATCTGTTGTTAATTCCCCTGTTGCTTATAGTCAAAATAAAGCTTCTACCAAACATATCGTTGATGCCTAGATGCAATCTTATGATGAAAAACTTAAGTTGGAAGTTTCTATAGCTAGAAAACTTAATGATGAGTCGGAACCTACTAAAAATATTAGAATTAAAGATCATGAGTGTTTTGATTTGTTTGATTTGGGTGCTAGTGTTTCCACGATTCTGAAAACTTTATGTGATATTCTAGTTTTCCATGATCTTGATGATTGCTCTTTAAATTTGTACCTTGTGGATTCCACCATTAAAAAGCCAATGGGAAGGATCAATGATGTTATCATTGTTGCAAATAGAAATTTGGTGCCCATAGATTTTATCGTTCTTGATATAGATTCCAATCTTTCTTGCCCTATTATTCTTGGTAGACCTTTCCTTAGAACGATTGGTGCGATTATTGATATGAAGGAAGGGAGTATTAGATTCCAATTTCCATTAAGGAAAGGCGTAGAGCACTTTCCATTAAATAAAGTCAAATTACCTTATGAATCTAACATGCGGGCTACTTATGAATTTGGTGCCAAAGATGACACTACTTAGATCTATCTTTGCTTTTATGCCTAGCAAGGGGCGTTAAACGATAGCGCTAGTTGTGAGGCAATCCAATTTTATTTGTATTTTTTGTTTTTGTTTCTGTTTAGTAATAAATTTTGCATCTACCTTGTGTTTAGATGTGTTTTTATGTTTTAATTAGTGTTTGTGCCAAGTAGAAACTATAGGATAACCTATGATGATAGTTGATATTGATTCTGCTGAAAAACAGAAACTTTGCGCGCACGAATTTAGTTTTTTTAAATCACAGAAACGTGATTTTGCGTTGATTCGTTTTTCTGGTGATCAATAGAGAAATTGTATAGGACTTCCTATTTTTGTAGGATTTTTAGAGTTCCAGAAGTTTGTGTTATTTATAGATTGCTCCAGACTGTTCTGTTTTTGACAGATTCTGTTTTTCGTGTGTTGTTTGCTTATGTTGATGCATCTATGGCTAGTAAAATAGTTTATAAACCATATAGAAGTTGGAATACAGTAGGTTTAACACCAAAATAAATAAAGAATGAGTTCATTACATTAACTTATGTCGTGGTTTTGTTTGCTTTCACTAACGGAGCTTATGAGATTTCCTGTTGAGTTTTGTGTTGTGAAGTTTTCTAGTTTTGGGTAAAGATTTGAGGGACTATGGAATAAGGAGTGGCAAAAGCCTAAGCTTGGGGATGCCCATGGCACCCCAAGATATTCAACAGTAGCAAAAAGCCTAAGATTGGGGATGCCCCCGAAGGCATCCCCTCTTTCGTCTTTGTTCATTGGTAAGTTTACTTGGAGCTATATTTTTATTCGCCACATGATATGTGTTTTGCTTGGAGCGTCGTGTATTATATTAGTCTTTGCTTTTTAGTTTTCCACAATCATCCTTGTTGTACACACCTTTTGGGAGAAGCCTACTTTGTCGGATTTCGGGTTCCGGCAGACCCTTGAGGTTCGAACACTGGGGTGCGCACGAAGGTCTCTCCCCTACCAGCTCACGTCTCGAAGTCTCGCAAAGATCTAGGCAAGAAAGATGAACACACAGAGGACACGAGATTTATAATGGTTCAGGCCACCATTGTGGTGTAATATCCTACTCCAGTGTGTGGTGTGGTGGATTGCCTCAGGGGCTGATGATGAACAGTACAAAGGGAGAACAGCCTCGCGAGGGGCTGTTCTTGAGCTGTTGTGATGAACTGCTTGGGTGAGTTCAGTTGCTTCTCTCTCTCTCTTTGGTTGATCTCCAGATATCTCTACCTGGTGGTGGCTAGTCCTATTTATAGAGAGAGGCCCTGGACCTCTCCCCAAATAATGAGTGGGAATGGCGCCAACAATCGGCCATTTTGAAGGGAACATCTGGTACACTTATCCTGACTAAAGTTGGTCTTCGGCTGCCAAAGGCTTTGACGGTGACGCCGCCCTGGGATCCACGATGACCTCCATCCTGCCGTTCTACTGGTCTTGGTCTTGTTGCACCGAAACGGTAACCTTTGCCTAATGCCTTGGCCTGTGCTTGCCCCCTTAGCACCGAAAGGGAAACAAGGACACTGCGTAGGCCGGCGCCCGCCTGGCACCCGCCTGGCCTCTGGTCATCATGGCTTGCGTCATGGGCCCCTCGGGAGTTGCCCTCCATTGATCTCTCTGTCTCCTTGCGAGCCTGCCTGGGGAGGCTATTCCTGAGGAAGCTCCCTGTCGTCTGCCCCACGAGGCTTGGCCCCTCACGAGGGTCTTGAGCTTGAGCTGATGAAGCTGGGCTGCATTGGGCCCCCACTTGAGCCACACAGCAGGCCGCAGGAAGGCAAGTCTGGGGACCCCCGTTCCCAGAACACCGACAGTAGCCCCCGTGCCCAAGATGCGCCCGGACTTGGCTTAGCAGAGAAGCGAAGGGGCAAGTGCGAAGCGCCGCGGGCCCCAACAGCCTGCGGCCTTGGGCGTCGCGTGGCGGTTGATTGGACGTGGGCGTCTCCGCTTCCCCATGATGCCTTATTATGTGCCCGGCTAGGTGGAACCGTGATTGCACATAGCTATTCCCCTTTCTCCGCCCGCGCGCTTGCTGCACTTCTTTCTTCCTCGAGCTTCAACCTCTGCCTCCAATCCAACTCGAGCTGTCCCCTTTCCTGCCGGCGATGGCGCCAACGAAGAAGGAAAAAGGGAAGAAGCCCGCGCCTTCATCCCGCTCGCCTCCGGTGGTGGCCCCCGCCGTCGATCGGTCAATCATACTCAATCTCGAGGCCCTGTGCAAGGTCCGCTCTGCTTTTGCCACCATCTTCAACGAGTGTGGCTGGACCACGGCCTGCCCTGCGTCCCATGCTTCTATCAACAGGGTCGTCACAGAGGTCCGGTTCTTTGCCTATGCCTTGTGGGCGGGTCTGGTTCCCCCTTTCTCTGCTTTCCTCAATGCGGTGCTCTCCCATTATCAGATCCACATGAAGCATCTTGGACCTGAGTCCATTACTCTCCTGGCTGTTTTTGCCTTTGTTTGTGAGGCAATGGTGGGCATTCCTCCTTCCGTTGCCCTGCTGCGCCCCTTCTTCTCCTTGCGCCTGAGCGATCCCAATCAATGCTTGGGGTGTGTGGGCTTTCTTGCCATGCCAGAGACAACTGCTTCAGGGATCGACTTCGGCCTTCTTCCCTATGAGGCCAAGTTCAGAGAGCGGTGGCTGTATGTGGACATTGGGGTACCCAGCCCTCTACGCTCGCACCCGACCGAGCCTGCCGTTCCATGTTCAGGCTGGGCTCATGAGGCGCTCGTGAGCCCCCGGCTTGTCTTCGTCTGGCGCCGTTTCGAGACCTTGAGGGTGCACAACTGACGATGCCCAAGGTGGTGAGGGAGTTCCTCCAGTGTCCCATTGCTCCTCTCCAGCGCCACTCTCGCCAAATGCGAGACTATGCGGGCACAAGGACCGCATGCGGCTCTAGGAGGAGGACCTGACGCCTGAAGCACTAAGGACGGTGCTCAAGGTCTTGACTGGCGACCCTTCCCCAGGCAGCCTTAGACATGATGGTGCCCTCCTGTATCTTTGTTCAGGCAGGGCCGATTTCGTGAAGTAGATGCCCAGCTTCGATGAATGGGGACTACGCCCGACTGGCCTCAGGGGGCCCCACGAGAATCCTGTCTTCGTGGTTGCTCTTCCAGTTGCCCAAAGCGGCCCCGTCTCATGAGGCCCGCCCTAGAGCCGCGGCAGGCGAGGAGCTCCGGCCTACGGCTCCCGAGGTTGGGGCTCCCGAAGCTTCGGTCGTCCCTCATGACGCGGTTTCCAGGGCCGCTCCTCAGGCCGGTCCCCTTAGCGTCGATCGTTCCGACGCCTCCAACATGCCGCAAGCCGACCCCTGCACCAAGCACTTAGGCCGGTTTCGAGTAGATTTCGAGGCACTTCGCAAGAGGAAGGAGGCCTTGGGCGGTGAAGGTCGCCCTTGCCGCCTACTAAAGTGTAGGAAGTACTTTGCCATGGATGAGTATGTCCTATTTCTTCTTTGCTCCTTTATTTCCTTGTTCTCGCAGCTGATCGCGGCCTTCTCAGGGTCCTTCCTTCAGAATTCGTGGAGACGGCCAAGGAGCCATCCCCCCAAGCCTCGTCTTTGCTGCTGACCCTGGGCGTGCCGGGATCGAGTGGCGCTCCTGTCGCTCGGCCAGCCGAAGGAGTGGCCCATCTTGCCGGGCATCTTGATCCTGCGCGCCTGCTGTCCTCCCTCCATGGGTTCCCCTAGGGCACAACCAGCTTGCCCCGTGCTCCCTCCTTGATCGTGAACGGCGATTGGTTGAACTCGGTATTAAGCTCCTCTTCTGGGGACGGACCGGTGTCAGGTCGGGCTCCTGGCGCGGCCTGTCTACCGATTGCTGGGGCTCCAGCCCCCAGCCCTACGCTGGGAGAGGCCATGCCGCCCAGTGCCCTGCAGGCTCGCCAACGGCGGAGGACGACGCGGAAGACGTACTCAAGCGTGCTCATGAGCACCGCGCCCTTCGCCAAGAATTCCTCCAGGGGGCGGTAGACGCAGTAAGCCGGATCGGTGCAGAGCTCGCTGGCGAGGACGCACGCCTCGAGGCCGAAGGCTTGCTCCTTGCTGAAGAGAGGCGCAAGCTGAAGGTGGCCATTGCCTTTGCGCGTCACCAACGGGACCTTGACAACATGAAGGCTGAAGCGTCGCTGGTGGCCTCGCGAGAGGCCTGCTATCGAGCCGTCGAGGAGGCCCGGGAAGCTCCAAGCATAGAGCAACTTTCTGGAGGAGCAGGTGGAACTGCGCTAGGCGGCCCTTGTGTCGCTGAAGGAGGCCTCCGTCGACCGGGTAGAGCTCCAGAAGCGCGAGGAAACGCTGACGCTGGAGGCTGCCGAGCGCAAACTTGACCTTGAGCAGCTGGAGGCGAGGGAGCACCTGGTGGCTCAGGAAGGATGATGTCACTGCACGCGAAGCCCAAGCCCAGGAAGAGGTCGACCGCCGTGTGGAGTAAGCTCGTTCGGGTCTCGAGCACCAATATGAAGCGAGGTTGGAGCTGATTAGGGCCGAAGCTGAAGGTAGGACCGCGTCCCTCTGGGCCAAGCTGGCCGAAGCGACGCAGGGCGCAGACCTCTCCGCAGCTGCCCTTGGCGCAGCGCAGGCGGAGCTGGCCTCTTCCTGCGTCGAGTTGCTTCTTCTTTGACAGAGGGTCGATGGCACCGAGGCCATCACGCGGCAGAACGAGGACGAGATCCATCAGAGGTGGCTTCTGGAGCATGATCACGCCCCCATGCTCCAAACGCTCAGGGAACGGGCTAACACGGCCTTGGGCAACATTTGCGAGGCCGCTGCCGAGGTGCCACATGAGACCAATTATGCCGGCAACCTCCAATGTTTCACTGACGTGGTGACGCTTCTGGAGAACCGCTCCGAGAGGTCTCATTGGCTCGTTGAGGAGTGGAGCCGAGACTTGCTTGGGCGTGCCTTCTCCCGTGTCTTCAGAGATCTAAAGAACATGGACCCCCACTTCGATTTCGATGCCGCCATTACACCCGTGCCCATAGCTATCCGGGGCGACCTGGCGCAATGGGTGGAAGACAATGTGGACGCCCTCGTTAGGGCCTTCACGTCTGATGATGATGGCATGATCGTGGCCGCTGATGAAGGTGGCGTGGTGGACGCGCCTGGCACTGGCGATGATGGTGATGACGCCAGCGACGCTAGCGACGCCTCTAGAGGCGCCCCAGATGACGTGGCGAGTGATATGTCTGACTGATCGTACGTCACCGCTATTCACCCTGCGTGAAAAAGTCCGGGCTTGGCCCTGAAGAGTGTAACAACATTTTGGGAGGGGAAGCCCCTCATGTAAAGGTTTGCGATCAATATCCTTGTAAGCGTAACGCTTAGCTACTGGCCCGGCGATGAGTTAGCTGACCTATTTACCTCTTGACCCCGACGAGTCCTGAGCGGGCCTGTGGGGGCCGGAATGCCTCGAGTGTCTTCTGGGTGGTCCTATTAATCCTGCGGTGAGAACCTCCGGAGAGGGTGCGGCGATAGCGGTCCGGATTGTATATGTGCCTGGCCTAGCCCGGCTTGCGAGGGGCTCGCGAGGGGAGGCAGCTGACGCTAACTTGGACGTAAAGCCGAAACTAGAACACGAGATATTGCTTGAACGAGACTAAGCTCCCCTTCCCCAAACACACGCAAGTCTCAAGCTCAAATCCAACTTAAATTCAAATCGAAGAAACTTGTCGACAGAGGAAAAGGCAAAAGGGCAAAAAGCCGCGTCTGGCACCTAGTCTAGTCTTCGACGTATTCTCATCAGTGCAGAGCTAAGTGCTGCCACTGGGCATGGGCGGGAGCCCCCGAGGCACGAGGGCGGCTCTCCGAAGACTTCGGGGCATGTACAACCCCACTCATTATTACATGAGAGTGTCACGGTGCGGCGAGCTTCACAGGCACTGGGCCTTCTTCATAGGTACCGGCCTTGCTTCATATCGCCAGACGAGGGCCCCGCCTTGCGCCACACTCTACAACCACTGACGGCGACCGGAAACCAAGGACGACGCCAATGGGGTAGAGCGGTCGCCAGCGGTTCCCCCAACGACCACGGGTCCTCTGCCGGGGGCAGGCCCTGTGGCACCTCCCCGGCAGAGGGCCTACCTCCGGAGTGCGCCTGATGCCGAGCGCCGCAGGGACGAACCCGGATCCCGGCCCCTCTCCTGCAGCCCCCGGTGCCCTCCTCCCGAGTGGTAGGAAGCTAGAACATTGGGGCAGCCATCTGCTGGGGTGACCTGTACCTCCTGTGACCCATGGTTAGTATAAGTTTGCTCCTGAGGAAGTAGTGGTACCAAATAGTTGTTGCCACCAGGCACCAGCGCGGCCGTCGAGGCCCTCTTGGGCCTCTTGAAAGATCTCAGCTTCTGGTGGCTCCTCGTCCCAGCCTGGCCCAAGGAACGAGCCATGGTATTCTTCCAATGCGCATTCTCGATCCACCATGTGGGGCACATAAGCTTCTGGTATCGCAACTCCACGTTTCTCGTCGTAGTGCCCCACATGCCACACAGCTTGGCCTGGAGCGTTGTCTTGAGGGTGATGGCGCGGTGGCCCGCCGAGGCTGAAGGTCGTGGGGTGTGCTCCTTCGTCGGCCAGAGATGGGGCTGGTGTGACTTGGCGCCCGGTGCTGATGGTCGGGTTGCTGTTGAGCTTGGCCTGGAGCCCACTCGGAGTCGTGTGGGCACATATGGGGCCACCATACGGCCAGCTCTGGACCTGGGTTGGCAGCTGGACGTAGAAAGGAGCCACTCCCGAGGCGGCGGCGTCCAGGAGTTCGGCTACTCGCTCAAGCAACACGTCAGGGCCACCCTCCAGCAGCCGGCACCGTAGCAGTTCTCAGGCCACCGTGAGCGCGGCCCTGGAGTTTGCCTGCTCCCATCGGGTGTGCGGCGCTATGGCCGCGGTGTGGTTTGAAGCTCTTGCTGCTGACCGCACCTACCGCGGTGTGCTGGCAGGCGGCGTTTGGCCGCGTCGCCCGCGCCCCGCAGCGCCCTACGGAGCACGAGATCCCTGGGGCGCAAGGTTGCGGTCGCCCTGGGCCGGGGCCACGGCGTGGACGGGCCACGTCGCCCAGCGGTCGGCGTTGGCAGTCGGGTCGCTTGACATCGGGGCGGCGAGGCGACGAATCGCAGGGAGGCGGAAGAAAGACTCCGACGCACCCCTACCTGGCACGCCAAATGTCGGATTTCGGGTTCCAGCAGACCCTTGAGGTTCGAACACTGGGGTGCGCACAAAGATCTCTCCCCTACCAGCTCACGTCTCAAAGTCTCGCAAAGATCTAGGCAAGAAAGATGAACACACAGAGGACACGAGATTTATACTGGTTCAGGCCACCATTGTGGTGTAATACCCTACTCCAGTGTGTGGTGCGGTGGATTGCCTCAGGGGCTGACGATGTACAGTACAAAGGGAGAACAGCCTCGCGAGGGGCTGTTCTTGAGCTGGTGCGATGAACTGCTTGGGTGAGTTCAATCGCTTCTCTCTCTCTCTCTCTCTCTGGTTGATCTCCATATATCTCTACCTGGTGGTGGCTAGTCCTATTTATAGAGAGAGGCCCTGGTCCTCTCCCCAAATAATGAGCGGGAAGGGCGCCAACAATTGGCCATTTTGAAGGGGAACATCTGGTACACTTATCCTGACTAAAGTTGGTGTTCGGCTGCCAAAGGCTCTAACGGTGACGCCGCCCTGGGCTCCACGATGACCTCCATCCTGCCGTTCTGCTGGTCTTGGTCTTGTTGCACCGAAACGGTAACCTTTGCCCGATGCCTTGGCCTGTGCTTGCCCCCTTAGCACCGAAAGGGAAACAAGGACACTGCATAGGCCGGTGCCCGCCTGGCACCCGCAGCGCTCCACAAAATACCACGCTGCTGCTACTTAGCAGCAGCGCGTGTTAGAGAAACGTGCTGCTGATAGGAAAATAGCAGTAGCGCGTCCACCACAAACCGCGCTAGTGCTACAATTGCCATGACCTCGCCCCCCCTGCTAGTTATAGCAGTAGCGCACTATACTGAACCGCGCTACTGCTATAGAAGTTAGCAGCAGCGCGCTTATAGGAAAACCGCTACTGCTAAGATCAGCCCACAAGTTTAGTCCCACCTCGCTCCGTGAACAGGGTGTTTACCACCTTAAATATGTTATTTCTGAAACTACCACAACCAGTTGGTCTTCACTGAAATCTATGTGTAAAATTTGTGGCCGCAATATGAGTCCTCTCCGGTTCCTACCGGATAGGACTCATATTGACAATTCAGATTGTACACAAAAAGATCATTGATGGCCAATGTATTTTTGCGTTTGACGTATTTTTTGCATAGTTACACTTAGCAGTAGCGGTTTATGTGCAAAGCACTACTGCTATTAAGATTAGCTGTAGCGCGTTTTGGCAAACGCGCTACAACTATGCCTACCTTATCCCCACACGCACGACCGGCCCTCACTCACACTCTCACTCTCGCCCCCCCGTGCCGATAACCGTCGTCGTGCGTCGCCGCCGCCGCCTTCGTCCGTCCGCCGCCGAGGTACTCCCCTCCTTCCGTCCCTCCTCCCTCCTCCTCGCACGTCCTCCCTCCGCCTGTGGCTGCCCCTCCCTCCTCCACCGCCGCCCTCCTCCCTCCGTCTGTGGCCGCCCCTCCTCCCTCCTCCGCCAGCAGCCCTCCTCCCACCGCCCTCGACCTCGCCGCCCCTAGCTACCTCTCCGTCGCCCCCCACTCCCTGCCACTAGTTAGTACTAGATTTAGTAGTTGTAGATGTTAATTTAGGGTTCATAGCTAGTACTAGATGTTGCTTAGTTAGTACTAGATTTTTAGTAGTAGTAGATGTTAATTACTAGTAGTGATGGTACTAGTTAACTAGATGTTGCTTAGTTAGTACTAGATTTTTAGTTGTAGTTGAACTAGTTTACTAAGTAAATTAATAAACTACTTGAACTAGTTGAATTAATAGAACTAATGTATTTTTAGTAAGATAATTAATATAACTAGTTGAACTACTTTATTTTTAGAAAGAACTAGTTTTTTTCTATTTATAGTAAGTTTATATTTAGTAAGAACTAATTGAATTAATAAAACTAGTTGAACATGTCATATTTGTTGTTATTTTTTAGTTCAAGCAATTATTGGGGATGTATTAGTGATAACTTATATGGTTTCTCAGGTGACCACCGTCGTCCCCGTCACCGACCCCCACCGACATCCCCGCCGTCGTCCCCGTCACCGACCGCCTCCGACATCCCCACCGTCGTCCCAGTCACCGACCCCCCTCCGACATCAAGGTGAGACCAGCCAAATATCCTTGTATATCTTGTGTTGTGCTCAAATAGGATATGTGGTTGCCCAAGTAGCCGTTCATGTTCAGTTTACATCTCCGTGTGGCCTATGTTTTGCCGGAGTGTTGATTAATTTCCATTCCGGCAAATTTCAGGCGCTCGATATGTCCTTTTTTAGCAAAGGTCATGCCGGATTTTTTCGTGAATTCTGGCATGACTTGTGCTAGAATATGTACAAGTTTAATCTTTGAATTATGAACGTAGGAAATGTCATACTCAGACGACGACACACTCCCGGGGGAGTGTAGCTAGTGCCATGGCGATCGAGGTATGTGTGATAGGTTCGTTCAGCTGGACGAAGATCGGCGCTTCAGCATTAAGCTCGAGGAGACCTTCGATTGTGAAACGGTATGCAACAACGACAAGTGTTTTTTCGTAATTAAGAATGACTTCAACTATTTCAACGTCGAATTTTCATATTTTACAATTCGACTAGCTTATCCCATGCCATGCAAGATGCTATGTCTTGGAGAGGATGGTTTTTGAAGACCATGAGAATTTCGAAACAAAGAAAATACACCTAAGGACCCGTCATGATATGGATTTTGAAGTAAATCTGTGCAATGCTCAGAGCGTAACCCATTTTGGTTGCCAAAATTGGGAAGCACTTTGCAACATGTATGGTTTTTATGAGGGTATGATTATCACCATAGATCTTGGTGATCCTGACATCGAGCAAGACAATATGGACAGTTGGGTCCTTGTTGATACGCTTCCGATTGTACCGCTATGTGAGTTTCTCAAACATAGTTATTAACTAATTTATATTGTTTATTTCAAAACTGTTGATAGCTTATTTCCATTGACAGCTTATTTTGATTCTTCAAAGACTGTGCGGAAGATGTTAGATAAAACCCACTACACCGATGGCACCGAATTAACGTATAAGGAGAAAAATCATTTGCTCGCATTTTGTACTCTTCTTGAGAATTACAATAACTATTATCGAACTCCTCCAAGTTATGGTGAATACGTGCCACTAGTGCATGTGTTGAACCATGGTAACTTATCTGGAGATACCCTGGTAAGATTTTTTACTATTACGACATTCGTGCATCTTTTGGATACTTCTAAAACTAGTACATCATTGCTAACTACGAAGTTATTATTAGGTTTTTCAACAGAAACTCCCGATGGATTGTGTGCCTCATCTAATGTCTCTGAATGGTCGCCTCTCAGTTCTGAACATAATGCTAGGTAAATCTAGGGAGCTCACCTGTGCATATCGGATTTCTAAAACCGGTGAACACATGATCATCAAAGAATGGAAGAAATGTATGGACATTCGCAAGGAGGTTCTTGGAAGTAACATTCAGGGAAAGGCAAGAATTGGAGATAGGCTAATCTCCATTCTCCATAATGGAGAGTTAGGGGCTATCTTGTTTTTTGCTATTTTACCTTAGAAAATGTAGTAGGTCTTAATCGAATGTAGTAGGTCCTATGAGGTACAATATGTTTATTATGTGGTAATGTGTTAGAGTTGATAATGAGGAGTACTTGTGATTACGACTAGTGACCAATTTGCTATGTGATGTCATTGATGAAAACGATGATCTTAAGGAGGTGTTATATGACAATGATGTATTATGATGATAAGTTGTTAATGATATGATGATGATGATGATATTATTATATCATTGGGTGAAAGAACCGCGGATTAGTTTCAAGTGGATGGACATCCACTTGAAACTAGTCCACGGTTCTTTCACCCCGTGATGTAATAACTCATTATGATGTAAAAACAATCTCTAAATTCCTGTTGTATGAAAACTTGTGTAAAGGTGTATGAATACAACATGAAATAAAAAAGAAATAAAATACTAAATAGTAGTAGTAGCGCGGGAAAGGAGAAGCGCTACTACTAATTACCAGTAGCGCGGTGCTGAAGAAGCGCTACTACTAAGTCAATTTAGTAGTAGCGTGGATCCAGGCGCGCTACTGCTAAGCATTAGCTGTAGCGCCTTATCAGTAGCGCTCCTACCCGCGCTACTGATAGGCCTAAAACCCGCGCTGCTGCTAGGCTTTTCCCTAGTAGTGTTAGCACCGAAAGGGAAACAAGGACACTGCACAGGCCAACGCCAGCCTGGCACCCGCCTGGCCTCCGGTTGTCTTGCGTCATGGGCCCCTCGGGAGGTGCCCTGCATTGATCTCTCCGCCTCCTCGCGAGCCTGCCTGGGGAGGCTGTTCCTGAGGAAGCTCCCTGTCGTCTACCCCGCGAGGCTCTGCCCCTCGCGAGGGTCTTGAGCTTGAGCTGATGAAGCTGGGCTGCATTGGGCCCCCACTTGAGCCACGCCGCAGGCCGCAGGCAGGCTGTCTGGGGACCCCCGTTCCCAGAACGCCGACATACTTGATTGAATTTATTATAATATGATATGTGCTTCACTTATATATTTTGAGCTTGATAGTTTTTGTTCTAGTCCTTCACTTCTATCTTTTAGAGCACGACGGTGGCCTAATTTTGTAGAAATTGCTAGTATCTCATGCTTCACTTATTTTATTTTGAGAGTCTCTACTATGGTATTTGCTATGGTTATAAATTGGTCCTAGAATGGTAAGCATCCAAGTGGGTTATAATAAAAACTATCATAGGAAGTGAATTGGATGCTATGATCAATTTGATACTTGATAATTGTTTTGAGATATGGAGGTAGTGATATTAAATTCATGCTAGTTGGGTGATTATGAATTTAAAGAATGCATGTGTTGAAGTTAGCAAGTCCCGTAGCATGCACGTATGGTTAAAGTTGTGTAAAAATTTTGAAACATGAAGTGTACCTGGCTTGTGCATCCTTATGGGTGGCGCTCGGGGACGAGCGATGGTCTTTTCCTACCAATCTATCCCTCTAGGAGCATGCGCGTAGTGCTTGATTTTTTATGACTTCTTAATTTCTGCAACAAGTATATGAGTTCTTTTGACTAATGTTGAGTCCATTGATTATATGCACTTTTACCTTTCCACCATTGCTAGCCTCTTCGGTACCGTGCATTGCCCTTTCTCACCTTGAGAGTTGGTGCAAACTTTGTCGGTGCATCCAAACCCCGTGATATGATACGCTCTATCACACATAAACCTCCTTATATCTTCCTCAAAACAGCCACCATACCTACCTATTATGGCAGTTCCATAGCCATTCCAAGATATATTGCCATGCAACTTTCCACCGTTCCGTTCATCATCATGACATACATTACTTTTGTCATATTGCCATTGCATGATCATGTAGTTGACATCGTATTTGTGGCAAAGCAACGATGCATAATTTTTCATACATGTCACTCTTGATTGCACCATCCCGGTACACCGCCGGAGGCATTCATATAGAGTCATATCTTGTTCTAGTTTCGAGTTGTAATTCATATGTTGTAATCAATGAAAGTGTGATGATCATCATTATTAGAGCATTGCCCAAAAAAAGAAAAAAAGAAAGGCCAAAAGAAAAAAAGGGAGGCCAAAGAAAAAAAAGGAAAAACAAAAAAAGAAAAAAAGAAAATAAATAAAAAGGGGCAATGTTACTATCTCTTTTTCCACACTTGTGCTCCAAAATAGCACCTTGTTCTTCATGTAGTGAGTCTCATATATTGTGCTTCAAAGTAGCACCATGTTTTTCATATGTTTTCACTTCATATACTAGTGGGAATTTTTAATTATAGAACTTGGCTTGTATATTCCTACGATGGGCTTCATCAAATGCCCTAGGTCTTCGTGAGCAAGCAAGTTGGATGCACACCCACTAGTTTTCTTTTGTTGAGCATTCATTTATAGCTCTAGTGCATCCGTTTCATGGCAATCTCTACTCCTCATGTTGACATCAATTGATGGGCATCTCCATAGCCCGTTGATTATCCTCGTCAATGTGAGACTTTATTTATTTTTTTGTCTTCTCCACACAATCCCCATCATCATATTCTATTCCACCCATAGTGTTATACCCATGGCTCACGCTCATGTATTGCTTGAAGGTTGAAAAAGTTTGAGATTATTTAAGTATGAAATAGTTGCTTTGCTTGTCATCGGGGGTGTAGAATTTGTGAACATTTTTGTGTGACGAAAATGAAGCATATCCTAACTATATGATTTTGTAGGGATGAACTTTCTTTAGCCATGTTATTTTGAGAAGACATGATTGCTTTGATTAGTATGCTTGAAGTATTACTATTTCTTTTCTTAATATAAACTTTTATTTTGAATCATTTGGATCTAAACATTCATGCCACAATAAAGAAAATTACATTGAGAATTATGCTAGGTAGCATTCCACATCAAAAATTCTGTTTTTATCATTTACCTACTCGAGGACGAGAAGGAATTAAGCTTGGGGATGCTTGATACCTCTCCAACGTATCAATAATTTTTGATTGTTCCATGTTATTATGTTACCCCTTTTGGATGTTTATGGGCTTTATTTTACATATTTATATCATTTTTGGGACTAACCTACTAACTGGAGGCCCAGCCCGTAATGCTATTTTTTGCCTATTTCAGTATTTCTAAGAAAAGGAATCTCAAACGGAGTCCAAGCGGAATGAAACCTTCGGGAGCATGTTTTTTGGAACGAACGTGAACCAGAGGACTTGGAGTGCAAGTCAAGAAGCAATCAAGGCGGCTAGGAGATAAAAGGGCGCGCCCACCCCTCCTGGGCACGCCCCTGTCTCCTGGGCCCCACGAGCGGCCACCGACGTACTTCTTCCTCCTATATATACCTACGTACCCCGAAAACATCCAGGGAGCCAACGAAAAACAATTTCCACCGCCTTAACCTTCTGTATTTGTGAGATCCCATCTTGGAGCCTTCGCTGGCGCTCCGCCGGAGGGGGAATCGACCATGGAGGGCTTCTACATCAACACCATAGCCCCTCCGATGAGTTGTGAGTATTTTACCCTAGACCTTTGGGTCCATAGTTATTAGCTAGATGGCTTCTTTTCTATTTTTGGATCTCAATACAATGTTCCCCCCCTCTCTAGTGGAGATCTATTCGATATAAACTCTTTTTGTGGTGTGTTTGTCGAGATCTGATGAATTGTGGGTTTATGATCAAGTTTATCTATGAGAAAAATTTGAATCTTCTCTGAATTCGTTTATGTATGATTGGGTTATCTTTCCAAGTCTCTTCGAATTATAAGTTTGGTTTGGCCTACTAGAATGATCTTTCTTGCCATGGGAGAAGTGCTTAGCTTTGGGTTCAATCTTGCGGTGTCCTTACCTAGTGACAGAAAGGGTTGCAAGGCACGTATTGTATTGTTGCCATCAAGGATAAAAAGATGGGGTTTATATCATATTGCTTGAGTTTGTCCCTCTACATCATGTCATCTTTCTTAATGCGTTACTCTGTTCTTATGAACTTAATACTCTAGATACATGCTGGATAGCGGTCGATGTGTGGAGTAATAGTAGTAGATGCAGGCAGGAGTCGGTCTACTTGTCACAGACGTGACGCCTATATACATGATCATGCCTAGATAATCTCATAATTATTCGCTTTTCTATCAATTGCTCGACAATAATTTGTTCACCCACCGTAATACTTATGCTATCTTGAGAGAAGCCACTAGTGAAACCTGTGGCCCCCGGGTCTATCTTTTATCAAATAAGCTTTCAATCTACTTTTATTTGCATCTTTAATTTTTTCATCTATATTATAAAATACCAAAAATATATTTATCTTATCATACTATCTCTATCAGATCTCACTTTCGCAAGTGGCCGTGAAGGGATTGACAACCCCTTTATTGCGTTGGTTGCGAGTTGTTTGTTTGTTTGTGTAGGTGCGTGGGACTTTTGAGGAGCCTCCTACTGTATTGATACCTTGGTTCTCAAAAACTGAGGGAAATACTTACGCTACTTTGCTGCATCACCCTTTCCTCTTCAAGGAAAACCAACGCAAGCTCAAGACGTAGCACTAGTTCATCCTCAGCCCCCCCGCGAGGCTAATCCACCCCATAGAAGGAGTAGGGTTTTACACCGCAAGGTGGCCCCAAACCTCGTTAAACTGCCATTGTCGGATTTAGAGATCCGGCAACCCTTGAGAGGTTCGATCTCTGGGGTTCGTGCGGAGATCTCAACCTGCCCAGCCTGCCTACTCGCGATCCTCCTAGCCTAGCGCGTCAAGCTCAAAGAGACACAAAGACACAGAGATTTATACTGGTTTAGGCCACGGTTGTGGTGTAATACCCTAATCCAGTGTGGTGTGGTGGATTGTCTCGAGGGGCTATGGATGAACTAGTACAGTGGATGAACAAGTGTAACGCCCCGAGATCGATGCTCCAGTTGCCTTCCATTTATTTTAGTTGTTTTCATGTGTATATTGTGTTTGTTGCATTAGCATAATTATTTTGCATATTTCTTTCCTATATGTTTATGCCATGATCATGTTGAGTGCATTGCCATATTTTCTCTTCTTGCCTCATGTTCATCATTGGTTATATTGCATTGCCATACCTATCTCTTGTCATATTGCATTTGGCCATTCATTTAAACTTGCCTAATTAGTTAGTTTACGTATGCTTCACCTCTTGCCATGTTAACAACATTTAACCTTGTCATGCATCATACTTGGTTGTGCATCATGCCATGTTTATGTGTTGTGTGTTTACCTTGTTGTTTTCTTCTTTCCTGTTGTGCTCCTTCTCGATAGTTCCTATTTTGTTGCAATCATGAGGATTCATTTGACTACGCTTGGTTCGTCTTCGTCCGTCCGTCTTCTTCATGCACTCATTCTTCTTCCTAGCGGGATTTCATGCAAGATGACAGTTACCCTGGATCTCACTACTATCATTGCTATGCTAGTTGTTTCGATGCTATCGCTATGTCGCGCTTCCTTCCACTTGTTTATCAAGCCTCCCAAATTGCCATGTCAGCCTCTAACCATTTCACCCTTCCTAGAAAAATGTTGTTTGGCTAAGTTACTGCTTTTTCTCAGCCCCTCTTATAGCATTGTTCGTTGCAGGTAAAGTTGAGGATTGCTCCATGTGGGAACTGGGTTATATTGGGATATCACAATTTCTCTTATTTAATTAATGCATCTATATACTTGGTAAAGGGTGGAAGGCTCAGACTTATGCCTGGTGTTTTGCTCCACTCTTGCCACTTTAGTTTCCGTCATACAGGTGTTATGTTCCTTGATTTTGCGTCCCTAACAAGGTGAGGGGTATGGGAACCTCTTGACAGTTCGCTTTGAATAAAACTCTAACAGCAAGGCCCGACATTGGTTTTACCATTTGCCTAATAACAACTAAAACTTATGTAGGGGATTTTCTCCGGACCCCTAGTATTTTAAATCAACCCTCGGGCTAGTGCTCGTCTGAGTGTTGGTCCAAACTAGAGCACTATGCGGGGCCGCCCCGGGGCAACCTGGGTTATTTTGGCACCTGTACGCATCGCTCATCCGTGGAACCCTGAGAATGAGATACGTGCAGCTCCTATCGGGATTTGTCAGCACACCAGGAGGTTTTGCTGGTTTTGTTTTACCATTGTCAAAATGTCTTGTGCACTGGGATCCCGAGTCTGATCAGATGTCCCGCGATGGAGGATTGTCTCCGCGATCATGAGCCTATAATAGGCTAAGTTGGGACACCCCTGCAGGGTTTAAACTTTCGAAAGTCATGCCCGCAGTTATGTGGTAGATGGGAATTTTTAATCTCCAGTTGTATATAACTTGACACCAGATTTGAACTAAAATACCCAACTGCGTGTGTAACCGTGATGGCCTCTTTTCGAGTGGGTCGAGAAGAGAACACGGTGGTGTTATGTTTGAATGTAGGTGGCTCAGGATCACTTCTTGATCATTACTTGTTTGCGACTGTTTGCGTAGCTTCTCGTCTTATTCTTGTATTTGTAAGTTAGCCACCAAATCATGCTTAGTCGCTGCTGCAACCTGACCACTATCCATTCCTCACCCATTAATCTTTGCTAGTCTTGATACCCATGGTAATGGGATTGCTTAGTCCTCGTGCCTCACAAATTACTACAACAACAGTTGCAGGTACATGTAATGTGATGATCATGATGTGAGAGCGATGCTTGCTTGTCTTGAGTTCTTCTTCTGCTTCGTCGTTCAGGGGATAGGTTCCTGGTCGGCATCCTGGTCTAGCAGGGTGGATGTCATTTGACTTTTTGTGTGTGTTTCATCTGTAGTCGGATGTTGCTCTTATGTATGATGATGTTGTATTCGTGTGGCATCGTATGCCTTTTGTATGTATCCCCAACTATTATGTAATGGTACGATGTAATGATATTCACCTTGCAAAAGTGTCTGCAATATGCGCTTCTATCCTTGGTGAGACCTTCGAGTCCCTTTAGGATAGGGTCGCATATTGGGTGTGACAACAAGCCTAAGGAGGTGAAGTGTTCTTAAGCTGGTGTGGTGCTCAACTTGTTCTGATCTCGATCCATTTCTATGGTGGTGGCTAAGTCCTATATAGAGTGGCCTTGGTCCTCTTCCCAAATATGAGCGGGAAGGGATTCCACAATGGTGGGATTTGAAAGGGGACAAGTAGTACAGTCTATCCTGACAAAAGTAGTCTTCTCCTACGAAAAGCCTCTGGTCGTGACGCCACGGTGGGATCGTTGATGACCCCCGTCCCGCCGTCCTAGCGGTCTTGGTCTTGTTGCAACAGAATGGAAACCTTTGGCTGATTCCTCGGGACTCCGCACTTGTTGCTTGCCTCCCTTGTACCGAAGAGGAAACCTGCGCTCTGCACCCACCTGGCGCCCGCCTGGCCTTGGTCGTCAAGGCTCAAGTCAGCTGAGCCTCGTGAGGTAGCTTCCATAGAACTCTCCGCCCCTCAGGAGGCCACTTCCTTCGGGGGTCTTGGCGTCGCCCGCCTCGCGAGGCTTGGCCCCTCGCGAGGGTCTCGTGGTGTTGGCGCTGAAGCTGGGCCGTACCAAGCCGTCGACAAAGCCATGTGGTGGGCCGCAGGCAGGCATGACTCGATACCCCCAAATCCAAGACGCCGACAGTAGCCACCGGGCCCAAGGCGTGCTCGGACTCGTCTTCCAGGCGAAGCCACTAGCCAAGGGCGGAGCACCGCGGGCCCTATCGGCCTGCGGCCCTAGAGACACGTGGTGGTTGATGGGCCGTGGGCATCTCCACTTCCCCATGCCGCCTTGATATCCGGTAGACCCAACAACCGCCCGTTGTTAGTGCAACTCGCCCTTCATAGTGTACCGTGCCCGGTTCTTGTTTCCTCCTTCCCAATCTTGCCACCGCGTACATAGATCTGGCGCCGGTGCCTTGCCCTCTCTTGGTATTCGCCCTGGCTCCCAAGCTGAGGAAGAAGAATGGAAAGCTGCTCGCACCGGCCGGTCATCCGCTGGCCCTGGAGCCAGCCCTTGAGCAGTCGATGGTGATCAATAAGGAGGGGCTGGACAAGGTTCGCCATGTGCTCACCGCTGATTCTAATGAGGGGAGGGCGACGGCTGTCCGTCCTGCGTCTTGGCGAACTAGAGAGATGAGTGCCACTGAGATTTCCATCCATCTCCATGTTCTTCTTTGCTGGGCTGATTCCTCCCTTCTCCCCTTCCTTCAATGCCATGATGTCGCATTACCAGATCCATCTACTGCATCTGGACCCTCACTCAGTCATCCTCATCGCCGTCTTCGCCTTCCTCTACGAGGCCATGGTGGGCATCACTCCCTCCATGGCCTTGTTTTGCCATTTCTTCCTCCTCCGGTTGGTGAACTCCCGCCAACATTCTGGGTGCGCGACCTTCGAAGCCTTGGCCGCGACCACTGGCTCGGGGATTGACTTCGAGCTTTCACATGTCGCAAAGGGATTCCGGAAGCTGTGGCTCCTGATGGATGCCCACGAATTCAGCCCCCTGCTCACGATTCCTGGGTTGCCGGCTTTGCCAAGCTCCAGCTGGTGCCATGAGAAGCTCATAGACCGACGTCTTGCTTGTGTCTGGAAGAGGTTGATGTCGGTGTCACAACCGGCGGCTCTCGGGTAGGGGGTTCCGAACTGTGCATCTAAGTCTAATGGTAACAGGAGGTGGGGGACACAATGTTTACCCAGGTTCGGGCCCTCTCAATGGAGGTAATACCCTACTTCCTGCTTGATTGATCTTGATGATATGAGTATTACAAGAGTTGATGTACCACGAGATCGTAGAGGCTAAACCCTAGAAGCTAGCCTATGATTATGATTGTTGTTGTCCTACGGACTAAACCCTCCGGTTTATATAGACACTGGAGGTGGCTAGGGTTACACACAGTCGGTTACAGAGAAGGAAATCTACATATCCGAATCGCCAAGCTTGCTTTCCACGCAAAGGAGAGTCCCATCCGGACACAGGATGAAGTCTTCAATCTTGTATCTTCATAGTCCAACAGTCCGGCCAAAGTATATAGTCCGACTGTCCGAGGACCCCCTAATCCAGGACTCCCTCAGTAGCCCCTGAACAAGGCTTCAATGACGATGAGTCCGGTGCGCAGATTGTCTTCGGCATTGCAAGGTGGGTTCCTTCTCCGAATACTCCATAGAAGATTTTGAACACAAGGATCGTGTTCGGCTCTGCAAAACAAATTCCACACACCGTCATAGAGAGCACAATATTCCACAAATCTAATCTGATGGCAACTTTTCATAGCGTGACATCATGCCATGGCCCGGTCATTATTAGAACCATTTTCTCAACCTGCTACTGCTCATATTGCGAGGCGGTTTCATTGGCACGTCTTGTCGAAGCAGAGATCGTGTCCCCTTATCACGGGATTCTCATCAATACGGGTGTGGGTAACCCAATCGTGCCATCAACATGACGCTTGGGGAATAAGCGAGTTTACAAGGCAAGTGGGGAGGCGCGTGGTTTCTACTGCCTTTATAAAGAGATAAGGATTCACCTTTCTCACCCACGCCTTCTTCTTCCTCTGCTCATCCATTCTCCCTCGCTCGAGCTCTAGCGCCCAAGCTTTCTTCTTCTCCAGAAAGTCATTCTGAGTATGTCCGGAGCGAGAGGCAAGTGGATGGCCTCCTCTGTTAAGGAGGAGGACATCACAAAGCTTCGGGAGGCCAGATACTTGGCCGCAGACATCGCCCACCAGCTCCCTACCGAAGAGCAGATCATCCCTACCCCGAAGCCTCAGGAGAGGGTAGTGTTTCTCTCTCACTTTGTCCGTGGACTGCGATTCCCCCTCCACCCATTTGTCCGTGGGATCATGTTCTACTACGGGCTGGACTTCCATGATCTGGCCCCCAATTTTATCCTCAACATCTCGGCGTTTATCGTCGTGTGCGATCCCTTCCTCCGCATTACGCCCCACTTCGGCCTATGGTTGAAGACCTTCAACATGAAGCCGAAGGTGGAGGTCGGCCAGCAAGAGGAGTGCCGAGGCACCATGGTGGGCAAGATGCCCAATGTCACCTCGCCCGAAGGCTCCTATGTGGAGACCGTGAAGGGGTGGCAATCGGGGTGGTTCTACATCACCGAGCCGCGCGGTGCCAACTGGGAGGCGGCCCCCGAGTGTCGATCTGGCATCCCCATGCGGCTCACCTCCTGGAAAGAGAAGGGCCTCGCCTGGGGCTCATCGGTGGAGCTGACCAGACTTCAGACCTGCGTCAAAAATATGATAAGCAAGAAAATCAAGCTTGTCAACATGGTCCAGGTCATGCTCTTCCACCGGATCCTTCCGTGCCAGAGACGGGCTTTCAATATGTGGGAGTTCCACCCGGCTAAACACCAGACGCTGCGAGAGCTCTTCGACACGATGCACGAAGACGTCTGGAAGGTGTTGTTCAAGGCCGCCGAGGCACCTCCGCCCATAACCGAGGATCACGGACTCAGCACAAAGCGCCCCGCCAATCCGGTAAGTTTTTATATTTTGCAAGGTATGCCATCCCCCAGCATGTTCGCAGGAGGAATCTAAGCCTCCACGCCAATTTAACAGGACTGGGTAGTGATAGCGGAGTGGATTGACTGTCCGGCTCCACTACCCGAAGATCCAGCATTGACTCTCTTAACGAAGATGCTGATTCCGGCGCCCTATGAGGTGCCGGAGAAGAAGGCCAAGAAGAAGGCCCCGGGGACTAGGAAAGGTCTCCGGCACAAGGTTGTATCGTACTCATCGTCCGAAGACACCGATGCGCGCTCCTCCAACAAAAATGAGGAGGAGGAAGAAGAAATCCCTCCCCCAACCGGGGGGGGGGGCGGGGGGGAGGAAGGCCGCCCCATCCGGGGAGGCCGAAGGTGCCAAGAAAGGAAAGACCCTCTGTCCGGACCACTCCACCACAACCGCCTACAGCAGCAAGGAGTGGTCGCCCAGGGACAAGCCCCCGACGAAGTCGTAAGTATCCGGACACTATAATACTTCCGGTATGTTTTGCTTTATTTCTTCTTATCATGCCAAACATGATCGTGCAGTCCGTCCAAATCCCACATCCATGTATCCTCTTCGGATGGGTCTTTGTGCCAGTCGGCGATGAACATCGATTCACTCCCGACGGCCACCTCCCCCCGGCCCGCAGACAACACCGAGGTGTTGTCTCAGAGGATACCGAACCAGTGGGAGACAGTTCTAGAGATACCCCAAGGCGAAATCCTAGACGCCGGGCACATGGGAGGGAAGACCCCCATGGATTCTGATGACGGGGGCCGCAACAAGTCTGCCCCCCAGTCGAATACTGCACCAAAACCTGCAGCGGTTCCGGATTCAGGCATGCAGCCTCTCTCTAAGGGGGGCGAGCGACCTGTGCTGATGACCTCTGTCCATCCAGAGGCATCAGACAACTTGCTGGAAGAGCTTCCGGGCGCTTCCATTGATGAAGAACACCGTACCATCATCGGTACGGTTATCGAGAAGGTCCGGTCTACTAAAAGCGGATTGACCGAAGCCTGCGCCAGCCTCCTAATAGGCTTGGAGGTAAGTAATAAAATTGTAAGAAAGTATCACAGTATAGACAGTAGCCCCTGATGCTCTGTTCGGTGTTCAGAAAGAAAGGCCGAACAGGGGATCAAATAACATTCGCAGGAGTCTAACAGAAGATGTCTATGTGGATAAGCAGGCGTCGCTGCTGGCCGCTGCCGCTCGTACTGCGGAGGTCTCCGGACTGAAGTGGGACCTGGAGCGGAACGAGGAAGAGCTCGGCCTCATGAAGAGGCAGCTCGAGCAGAACAAAGGTACACAATAACCCATCTGTATGATTATAAAGGAAAAAATGTTGATGCTAATAGAAGCGTCATGAATTTTAATAGGGGCCACGACCGAAGTGGCGGCCCTTAAGAAGGTGCTGACCGAGGTCGAAGATAAAGCGGCCAAGGAGCATGCCGAGCGCGAGAAGCAAGAAGCCCTAGCCGACGAGGTCCAGCAAGAGCTCCAAGATTTCGTCAAGAAATATGAGTCCTTGGAGCGTGACTCTAAGACGCAAGAGTCCAAGCTTGTGGAGGCCCTCCAGAGCATGCAAAACGCCAAAGCTGAAGCCCATAAGGCCCTCCAGGAGATTGAGGCGGCCAAGAAGATAGCGGCGGGTAAGGAATTCATTATGCAAAGCAAGCATGTGAAGGAGACTTTCCTTTTACTTACCCGAATTTGGAGCTCTCCAAGAGCGTTCATAGATCTACCGCGCAGCATATCAGATGCTACGGAGTTCTACCGGGCCGAGGAAGGGAGCTCGACAGAGAAGTTGTTCTGGTCTCAGTACATTGGGACCGAACACCTGATGCCCTTGAGCGACCAGCTGAAGCAACTGGTCGAACTGCACAAGGCTGCCGAACTAGCCATGAAGGACCTTATAGACCGGCTGTGGCCCACCGAGCCCTTGCCCAGTAGCTACTTCGGCCTCGTGAAGCGTCTTGTAAATGCCTGCCCGCGGCTTGAAGTCATAAAGAGGTCAGTCTGCATTGAAGGTTTGCGCAGGGCCTTTGCCCGCACGAAAGTGCACTGGGCGAAGATGGATGCCGAGAAGCTGGTGACGGAGGGGCCGCCGAAGGGCAAGGAGCACGGCCACCCCGAAAAGTATTATGACAGTGTCCTGAAGGGCGCCGGCCTTGTGGCGGAGGAATGTGCTAAGGATGTAATATTTGAATGAATGTACTCATTTGATCATGTACTATGAAAACAAGTTCATTTGCGCTATATAATGCTTGTTGATTTAAATTTTACCTTCTATGCGACCGTTTATAAAATCTGAGAGTTGGCCAGTCGTCGTCTTCTGCCCCCATGTAACTAGTACCAGGGTGTTCGGGGTAAATCAAAACACTCTTTATCCAAATTTTTGGTCCTTTAAGGAGGTGTTTAGCGCAACGAACAAGGCAATCGGACTATACAGCTTTATCACTCTTACTTAGCCATAGAAGTCTATAATTTTAAATTTTGGCGTAGCCCCTGGTATTCGGAAGGCCGAACTTGGGGCGCTATGCATGCCTAAATCGGACAAGGCCAATTCCTCGCCAAAGCAGAAAAAATCATTAAGGATTTGAGACCTCTCGAACAGCGACCAGCTCTCGCCGCATCATGACAGTCATTTTTCGGCTTTCTCTACTAAGGTGCTCATCCGGAAGAACCGGTACACAATCACAGTAGTTCTCCCTGTGCCACCTTAGCCGATGTAGCGGAACGTAAGGCAGCAAAACATGGGAGCCGGGCAAACCCAACTATTGACACAAGACATGATTCGGCGCTGATGCATATAATGCTATAAGTTTTGGGTGTCGCACTGTCGGAAGTGTTCAGACTTTCCTTGCCGTGTTATGGGGTACACTAAAGCCCCTGGCGGACTGTACGTACCAGAATGTACGGGTGCAATTTGTAATAAATAAACAATCAAGGAAAAGGATAAAGAAATGTGATAATAAGCTAACGTTGTACATTATTTTCCATTGTTATTTGAATAATACGTCAAGGCATATGTATACAAGCAGTGCGATAAGCAAAATAGGAGACCACCCGGGGATGTAAAACAGGTATAGAGATCGTTATCGGAGACCACCCGGGGATTCCCTTGTACATCAAAGCTCGTTGCCTGGTGTTTCCGTCCCGTGATGTGTCGGATAATCAGGCTATCGGAAAGAGCTTCCAGAAAATAGAGGCCTGAAAGAAAGAAAAATGGGTGAAGGTATACGGATCCTAGGGCGGCTGAGCCGCGTTGTGAACCGCATTCTAGCTGTGCCTCCGCCAATGCCCATGGTATTTTAAGTGTGTAATTATGTACGCGCGGCACAAATCTCACCGCTTGACTGGTACTAGGACGGAGGCCGAATTGCTTAGCGATGTCCGGGGGCTTTATTGCCAAATTGGAGATCTGCCTAAGAAGGCTGCTCTGTACTTCTGTTGCGAGGGCCGCAGTGTGCTCCTCTGTACGGAGGGATCGCTCTGTGTTTCTATTGACTGTTATAACCCCGCTAGGTCCGGGCATCTTGAGCTTGAGATAAGCATAATGTGGCACCGCATTGAATCGAGCAAATGCGGTTCGTCCTAGTAGTGCATGATAACCACTACGGAAGGGGACGATATCGAAGATTAACTCCTCGCTTTGGAAGTTATCCGGGGATCCAAAGACCACTTCAGTGTGATTGAGCCTGTGCAACAGGCCTCTACACCTGGTATGACACCTTTAAAGGTGGTTTTGGTGGGTTTGATCCTGGAGGGATCGATGCCCATTTTGCGCACTGTATCCTGATAGAGCAGGTTCATGCTGCTGCCACAGTACATAAGGACTCTTGTGAGGTGGAATCCGTCAATGATGGGGTCGAGGACCAACTCGGCTGAACCGCCATGACGAATACTGGTCGGATGGTCCCTGTGATCGAAAGTGATCGGACAAGAAGACCATGGGTTGAACTTTGGGGCGACTGGCTCCATCGCATAGACGTCCCTTAGTGCATGCTTCCGTTCCCGCTTGTGAATATCGGTTGCGTATATCATGTTAACCGCTTTCACTTGGGGAGGAAATTTCTTCTGTCCTCCTGTGTTTGGCGGCCGGGGCTCCTCGTCGTCATTGCTATGCAGCCCCTTTTCCTTGTTTTCAGCCTTGAACTTGACGGCCTGTTTGAACAACCGGCATTCTCTATTGGTGTGGTTGGCTAGTTTATAGGGGGTGCTGTGAATTTGACACGAGCGATCGAGTATGCGGTCCAGACTGGACGGGCTTGGATTGTTTCTTTTGAACGGCTTTTTCTCCTGACCAAACTTAGAGCCACTGAATCCGGCATTGACTGCCGTGTCTTCGGTGTTATCGCCGTTGTTGCGACGCTTGTGTCTGTTGCGTCGGGGCTTGCCGTAGTTATCTCTGGCATCAGAAGTGCCAGGATTTCTTGATGTGTTGTTGCTAGGAGCCAGCTAGTTGTCCTCGCCCGTACAAAAGCGGGTCATGGGTGTCGTGAGGGCTTCCATGGACTTCTCTTGACCGAGGTGTCAGGCGAGCCACTCGTCGCGGATGTTGTGCTTAAAGGCCGCTAGGGCTTCGACATCCGGACAGTCGACAATTTGGTTCTTTTTAGTTAGGAACCGAGTCCAGAATTTCCTGACTGACTCTCCGGGCTGTTGGGTTATGTGACTTAAGTCATCAGCATCTGATGGTCGCCCATAAGTACCCTAGAAGTTGTCAAGGAATGTGTCTTCCAGGTTCTCCCAATTGCCAATGGAGTTTGCCGGCAAGCTATTGAGCCAATGCCGAGCCGGTCCTTTGAGTTTTAGTGGGAGGTACTTGATGGCATGTAGATGATCGCCACGGGCCATGTGAATGTGGAGAAAGAAATCTTCAATCCATACCACGGGGTCTGTTGTATCATTATATGATTCAATGTTCACGAGTTTAAACCCTGCTGGGAATTCATGATCCATTACTTTATTAGTGAAGCATAGGGGGTGTGCGGCGCCTCTATGCCGGGCTACATCATGACGCAGTTCAAATGAGTCTGGTCTGTTGTATTCGGCCCGGCCAGATTTTTTTTTAGTATATTCGGCGTCACGGTCATCGTCGCATGTAGGGGCACGCCCCCGTGATCCGTAGATCGATCTTGACTGTCCTGCTTTGTTTTCCAATTTGTCTCGCAGGTCATGCGTGTTGCCCTAGGCCTTCGCTTTTTTGCTTGCTTGGCGACGCGGTGCGGGCTGGACTTCTGGCTGATACACCGCTTTGTCTCGGCCACGAGGTGGCCGGTCAGCCGCATCCTACACTGGTTGTGTAGGCTTTAATGCCTCTTCCTCGAGTTGAGGTAGCAACCTGCGATTTGGGTAACTTTTGGTTGGACGCTCGAGTCCGTATTCCTCGGCTACCAGCACCTCAATCCATCTATCAGTTAGCAGATCTTGATCAGCTTGAAGCTGCTTCTGCTTTTCTTCAAGCTTTTTGCACTGGCTATAAGCCGGGGCTTGAAGCGCTCCTGCTCGACGGGATCCTGAGGCACGATGAATGCTTCATCGCCGAGGCTCACCTCATCTTCGGAGAGGGGCATGTAATTGTCATCCTCTGATTCTCCATCCATTGCCTGTTCCTTAGGGCTAGCTTGCCCATCTTCCCGTTTGGCCTGCTCGAAGCTTGGCTGGGCGGGATTGTTTTCATCCTCGGCATTATCCGGAGTGTTATTATCTCTTACGCCGGTATCACTATTTTTGCTATGACGAGGTTTAGAGTGGCGCCGATGACGCCGATGCTTAGATTGCTTCTCAAGGGGATTGTCCTCCATTGCCTCATCGCCATCACTTTCTTTGGGCGTGTCCACCATATATATATATCATATGATGAGGTGGCTGTCCAGCGCCCTGTGGGCGGTGGTTCCTGTTCTTCTCCGGCATCGTCGTCCAGACCGTCGACGTCTTCATAGTCGAAATCCAGCATGTCGGTTAATTCATCGACAGTGGCTATTAAGTGGGTGGTCGGTGGGGAACGAATTTCTTTGTCGTCCGCTTCCCACTCTAGCTGGACATAGTTCGGCCAAGAGTCTCATGACAGGGAGAGAGACTTCAATGAATTTAGCATGTTTTCCAAGGGCGACTGCTGAAAGATATCCACGGAGGTAAACTCCATGATCGGCTCCCAATCAGATTTGATGGGCACGGATGCACACGGTTCCGAGCCTATGGCCGAAGACGAGTCCGAGGGTCCGATGACACAAGTCTGTATTCGGCTCTATCGCCGCTGAGTGTGCAGCCTCCGTGGCGCGGTACATCCACCCATCCTCGGATGGCACGATCTGCTCTAGATTAAGGGCCGGGGCAACCGTAGGTGTGATCTCCCGAACACCGTCCGATGGCAGATCAAAGTCATGCTCATCGTGACTGTTCGGCGCACCTTACATGGGCTCAAATCCAGTGTAGTTCAAGTCTTCGCAGATGTCGGTGGTGTACCTCAGGCTTCCAAACCTGGCCTAATGACCAGGGGAGTAGCTATCGATTTGCTCCAGATGGCCAAGCTTGTTGGCCCACAGTGTGAAGCCGCCGAATACGAAGATCTGTCCGGGGAGGAAAACCTCACCCTGGATCGCATTGTTGTAGATGATTAAAGGAGCCATCAAGCCTTATCATGATGACACAGTGGAACTCTCAATGAAAGCACCAATGTCGGTGTCAAAACCGGCGGATCTCGGGTATGGGGTCCCGAACTGTGTGTCTAAGGCTAATGGTCAGGAAGCGGGGGACACAATGTTTACCTAGGTTCAGGCCCTCTCGATGGAGGTAATACCCTACTTCCTGCTTGATTGATATTGATGATATGAGTATTACAAGATTTGATCTACCACGAGATGTAGAGGCTAAACCCTAAATGCTAGACTATGATTATGATTGTTGTTGTCCTACGGACTAAACCCTTATGTTTATATAAACATTGGAGGGGGCTAGGGTTACACAAAGTCGGTTACATAGAAGGAAACTACATATCCGAATTGCCAAACTTGCCTTCCACGCAAAAGAGAGTCCCATCCGGACACGGGACGGAGTCTTCAATCTTGTATCTTCATAGTCCAACAGTCCGGCCAAACTATATCGTCCGGCTGTCTGAGGACCCCCTAATCTAGAACTCCCTCAGTTGGCGAGGCTCCATGAACTGGATGTGATGGCGCCAATGGTGGTGAAGGAATTCGAGAAGCAATGCATTGCTCCCCTCCAGCACCATTCTTGCCCAGTGTGGGACTTCACAGGTGTCGGGGATCCTATGAGGCTGCAGAAGCCGTCGCTTGCTGCTGATACCTTGAGCGTGGTCCTCAAGCTCCTGACTGGCGAGCCCGAGCCTGCTGACCTTCCGGGGGGTGGATGTCTTCTCTATCTGTGCTCGAACAAGGAGGCCTTCGCGGGGCAGCTGCCTCTGTTCGATGTGTGGGGGTTGCTTCCCGAGGGCATTGAGGGTCCCCGCGAGAATCCCATCTTCATGGCTCCTCTCCTGATCGACCCTGTCACATGCGCCCCGAGTGTGGAGGCAGGGGGCACGTGCCTCCATCAACTATCGAGAGATTCTCTAGAGGCCCGGCCTCGTTAGAGGCTTAGGATCATCAGGCTTCTGGGGCCTGGGAAGGAGCCACCGCAGAACTTGTGCAAACCCAGGCTCCAGAGGCAGGGGCTTCTAACTCCTAGAACGGTGGCTCCAGACTGGCTTCTGACGATGAGGATCCCACCAATGGCCCCGGAGCCATGAGCTAGAAAGTCTTGCCGGGTGCCCCTGCCCTTGGGAACCCTGCTCCAGATACCATGCTGAGCGCTCCCCCTCCTGAGGATCGCCCATTGGGACCGGGTTGGTGCCGCCTGTGCCTCGAGTTGCTCCTGAAGAGGAAGAGGTCCTCGTGCAGCGACGATGGCACTCGTCGGCCGTTGAAGCCGAGGACATATGTGGCTGCCGATGAGTAAGTACCTTTACTCTTGACCCCCAAGCGCGCCGCGTTTTCTCATGGCTGGGGTTTTGCAGGGTCTCCACGAAGGCAAAACCTCGGGAGGCAGGCACCCCCAAGGACTCCAACTTGGCGCATGCGTGCAGCCCTCAGTGCCTCGAGCCTGCGCAGGACGTGGGACCAACTCCATCCAACATGACACCGCGAGGGTGCCTGGAGCCGAGCCCCATGTTTTCTCCCCCTGCGACTCTGCCCGCGAGGTGAGGGGTGTGCCAGTGATCCTTCCTCTTGTCACTACCGGCTGGGGGTGCCCTCTAGGCAGCCTTCGTCTTCAAGCTGTGGGGCTACGCCAGCCAGCCCCCGGTCGGCGATTGGCGGAGTGCCCAACGCCTCCCGGGCGACTTCCGGAGCCGGCAAAGATCTTGGAGATGAGATCGCGTTTTCTCGCAGGGGTAACACGGTGCGCTTCGGGCTTTTCGGTGAAGCGATGCGTGCGATGGTCCATCTTGGCGGGGAGCTTGCCAACATCGGCACCAGGATTGAGGAAGAGAACGCCGCATGGAGGATGAGTGGCAGCGGCTGAAGGTGGCCATCAACCTCAGGAGGTGAGGTGCTTGTCGGATATCGGGTTCCGGCAAAACCCTTAAGGTTCGAACTCTGGGGTGCGCACGAAGATCTTTCCCCTACCGATCCACGTCCCAATGCCTCGCTGAGAATCTAAGCTAAACGATGAACAAAACAAGGGACACAATGTTTATACTGGTTCGGGCCACTGTTGTGGTGTAATACCCGACTCCAGTGTGTGGTGTGGTAGATTGCCTCAGGGGCTGATGATGAACAATACAAAGGAAGAACGGCCTCACGAGGGGTGTTCTTTTGGTGGTGTGCCTGGAGAGGAATTGCTCCGTCTCTATTGGCTGTGGGTGAGATCCAGACTCGATGTCCTCCACTGTGGTGTCTACCCTATTTATTGAGGCCCTGGTCCTCTTCCCAAATATTGAGTGGGAAGGGCGCCAACTACAGCCATTTTGAAGGGGAACATCTAGTACAAGTTATCCTAACTAAAGTTGGTGTTCGGGTGCCAAAGGCACTGGCGATGACGCCGTCTTGGGCTCCACGGTGACCTCCATCCTGCCGCTCTGCTGGTCTTGGTCTCGTTGCACGGGAATGGTAACCTTTGCCTGATGCCTTGGTACTCCACGCCTGCGCTTGCCCCCTTTGCACCAAAGAGGAAACAAGGACACTGCGTAGGCCGGCGCCTGCCTGGCGCCGCCTGGTCTCGATTGTCCTGGCTTGCATCACGAGCACCTCGCGAGGTACTCCTGCCTTGATCTTTCCGCCTCCTCGCGAGCCGGCCGGGCGAGGCCGTTCCTGAGGAAGCCTTGTGTCGTCCGCCCCGCGAGGCTTGGCCCCTCGCGAGGGTCTTGAGTTCGAGTTGATGAAGATGGGCCATACTGGGTCACCACTTGAGCCATGCCGCAGGCCGTAGGCTGGCAAGTCTGGGGACCCCGATTCCTAGAACGCCGACAATAGCCCCCAGGCCCAAGGCGCGCTCGGACTTGGCTTAGCAGAAAAGCGAAGGGGAAAGTGCGGAGCGCCCCAGGCCCCAACAGCCTGCGGCCTTGGTCGCCGCGTGGCGGTTGATTGGACGTGGGCGTCTTTGCTTCCCCACGCTGCCTTGGAAACCGCCCGATTTGACGAGTCCCTGCTGCATGTAAAAAGGGTCATGATAACCTGCGATCATGGAGGCTGATGGTTGGCCTCCTCTGGAGTATAAGTACGGAGTGGCGTGTGCCCCCGCAGTCCATCTCTTCTTGCTCTGCTCCTTATTCTCCGCTCTTCCTCCATCTTGACGCCAATGGCACTGATCCACCAGTTGTCAGCAGAGGAGAAAGGAAAGGTCCCCCATGAGGGGCCCGTCCCGCTCCCGTCGAAGAAGCGGCCGGTCCTCGGCATCCGTGACGAGGTTGCTCGGCCGGAGGCGTCGAGGCCTTGGTATGAGCGGCCACCTCCTGGGTTCCTGCTGCCTTTGTACGCCCGGGCTGAGGGCCCTAGAGAGGAAGACGCCAAGCGCCACCAACCGTGCCGTCAGCAACACTGATGAGTCATGGCAGTGCGCATCGTTGCTCCTGGAGTCCATGTCGCGGACTCCTCTCGCGAGCTCGTGCTTCATGCCGACATGCCTCCGAGCTATTGGATTCACCTCCCTCCTTCCTTTACCTTCAAGATGCCGCCGAGGGGGCCTCTTCAGCTATGGCTGCAGCACGCTGACCGCGGTACCCCCGCGACCGGAGCGGAGGTCGAGGTCGTCGCTCCGGCAAGGTCTACATGACCCGGGGCTGGGGCGAGATCGCCTGGGTCTGCCGAATAGCGGGCGCCTTCGTGATTCATTTCGAATACGATGGCGCCTCCTTGATGCTCTTCTAGGTCTTCGACGCAGAAGGACGCCTGCTAGAATGCTGCCCCAGAGAGGGCGGCCGGGGTATATCAATGTGGCGAGGGCTAGGCCCGCCACCCGCTTCCTCAGCAGCTCCTCTGGTAGCAGCGGAGATGTCGGAGGGTCCAGCGACTCTCCCGAGCTTTTCGTGACTCCGGAGACGAGAGACGACAACTATGAGCCCCCGAGCTCGCGTCGCGCCCGTAGCAGAGTTGCTGCATTAGGCCGCCGAAGCGGCTGATCTGGATGGGGTTGTCGCTGGCCATTGGTGGCCCACTTTTGATGATGGCGTCAGCCATGGAGGCACATGTAGTTAGGGCTCCTTAGGATTTGCGTCTTTTGTTTCCTGCGAAGAACCAATGAAGTACCCCGTGGGGGCATGTAAAGCGTCTGCAATGTCTTTTCTCGATATTATCCTTATCGTAAAGTGGTGCAAGATGCTTGTCCTGTCTCGGCCTGGTTCCCCCTTTCTAACCTGGCGACGGCTTGGTGCTCTACGCTGACAGGTCCCGGTCCCCAGGCAGGCTTCAGCCGTCACTGGTATGCTAGGTCGCGATGTCGTGGTCAAGGTCAGGAGGTGAGCGGCCTGAGGTCCAGCAAGAGCCCCTGAGGCGCGATGCTCAGGAGGTCCCCTTTAGCGCTCAAGCAACCGCCGCTGGGCGATAAAGGAAGGCAACGTCACCATCACAGAGCTTCCTTAGTTGAGGGTTTGGTGTCGCATCGATTAGCTGTTCTAGGAGTGTGACTTTTCTCGAGAGCTTGGAGCCGTTCCTTCGCAAGGTGCCGGACCTGTGTGCCGGCAGCTGGGATGTCGCTGGGTTAGGCCTGCGTAAGCTTCTACTGTCACATCCCTAGCTTCTGGTAATGCACTAGGCTAGACCTCTTGCTGCATCATGGTTAAATTCAAATGAAATTTGAATTGAGGAAATTTTCAAAGCCTCACAATCCTTTAAAAAAAATGATGATCAAGATAAAAATTGCTTCAAATAAGTCCAAGAAAATGTTCTTGTTATCCTCTGGAAATATTGGCAAGAGGTAAAATCCAAACCAATATTTTTGGTGTCTCAGAAACATCTAAATTGGGCATTTGAATTAAATCAATAATTATTTGAATTGGATTTATATCTACTATTAAATAAATATAGGTCCAATAATTCTGAAATATTTTGTGGAGCATTGTTTTAATTCTTTTAGCTCCTAAAAATATTGTCAGAAGCAAAATAAATTGAATTGGTTTCAAAACCAAATTCAAAACAAACAGAACAAAAATAGAAAACAGTAAATAAAAAGAAAAGAGAAGGTACTACCTGGCGCTCACCTGTGCTGGCCCAGCCGCCCCCCCCCCCTGTGCAGCCCACCTGCGCGGCCCAGCCCACCTCCTCCTCCCCCTTGTCCTCTTCCTCCTCTGCCAGGAGGACGGACACCGCGACACCGCCGCGCGCGCCACCTCCACCCTGCTCGGCCACCTCCTGCTTCCTCCCTGGCCTCCCCAGCGACGCCCCGGACGACGCCACGCGCCTCCCCGACCCCTCTCACTTCTCCCTCACTCTTCTTCGCTCCTTCCCCTCCTCTGCTATCCTCACCGAGCGGAGCCCCTCGCCGCCGCTCGCCATAACCACGGCCACCGGGCCTCCCTCGCTCCCCCGACTAGCCCAGAGCCTCCGCCTCGACCCCCTCCTTCCTCCCCACCGACCCACGGCCTCCGGAAGCCCCGCAACGCCGCCACCATCGTCGTTCCGTCGCCGGCCACCGAAGCTCGCCGCCGTTCGATTCGCCGCCGACAGGACGTCCCCGAGCCCACCTAGCGTCTCGTCCGACTCCCCGTGAGCCCCTCTTCTCTTTTCCCCACTCCCCGCACCTGATTTCGTCCCCTAGCTCCTTCTTCCACCACGGCCGAAGCTCGCCGCCGCCGTGCCTCGTCGCTGTCGTGGCCAGAGCCACTGGAGCTCCCACCTGAGTGCACCATCGTGCTCAGCACGATCACATGAACCCGTAGACGCCCACAACGCCCCCCTCCCGTGCTCTGTAACGCCACCTCGAGATTGCCCGAGCTCCGGCAGCCGCAAAAGAGCTCGCCGCCGGCAGCTCCGGCCACCCCAGCTGCTGTCACTTACCTCTTTAGATGCGCCTTCCTCCCAGGAACCCGTAGGAGCAAACCGCACGTCAAATGGTGCTCCGTAGCGAGCGCACGGTGCACCTCCGCTGTCGGCCGTGGTCGTCGCCGGCGACACTCCGGCGACTGCCGACGTGGCACGCCTAATTAGCACTAATGACGCTCTAAACACCCCCCCACAGCCACTGACAGTGGGCCCCGTAGTGGGTCAAAGCCCGGGTCAACGCGGGATTAGCCCCTGTGTCACTGACGTGTGGACCCCACACGTCAGGTTTGACCTGGACCGCCCGTTGACCTGCTGAGGTCAGCATGAGGTCATGCTGACGCCATAATTCATTTTCTGGAATTATTTTAATTCTAAATATTCAGGAAATTCCAGAAAATGCCTAAAACTTCTAAAATTCATAGAAATTCAACCGTAACTCCAAATTAAATAATTTATATATGAAAAATTATCAGAAAAATTCAAGGAATCCATCTGTACCATTTTCATGCATGTTAGAACAACTTATCACTACTGTTTAGGGCAAATGAAGTGAATGGCATTTAAATAATCACATATGGAGTTTGAATTTGAATTTTATATTCAAACCAACTTCATTTAATCTGTTGCTAGTTACATTAGCCCAAAAACACATTCATTTTGCCATGTCATGATCATGCATCATATTGTGCATTGCATTGATTGTGTTTCTTTCTGTGTTGCCGGTATTTGTCCCCTCTCGATAGATGTGATACCGATGATGTGATCGTTGACACTGATGAAGACTCAATGTTATCTTCAGAAGTGCCAGGCAAGCAAAACCCCCTTGTTCATTCCGATACAATCCTACTCTCTCGCTCCTGCTCTCTTTTACTGCATTAGGACAACACCGATTCATCTGTTACTTGCTGCGGTAGCTGAACCCCTTTATCCTCTGAATGACCTGTCATTCCACAGTAAATAGATGAAACCCACTAGCATGAGTAGGAGTTGTTTGAGCCCTGTTGTGCCTACTCATTCATGCTTGTTTTTCATGCCTGCTACTGCTTAGAGTTGAGTCGGGTCTGAATCATCGGGGATGAATCAGAGGTGTGTGAACATGTCCTACGGTGTGTGAGCTAAGCGTGTGAACACGATTTGGTAAAGGTAGCGGTGAGAGGCCATGTAGGAGTACATGGTGGGTTGTCTCATTGCAGCCGTCCTCAGGAACTGAGTCCTGTGTTTGTGATCCATGATTCAGCTACTACCACGCATTGGGCCCGAAACCAATGGACCCTCTCGGCTTCTTGATCACCCTTGTCCTCTGTCCAGGAGTTGCAAGTAGTTTCTGGTGTTTGTAGTATGCTGGAGGCCGTGCGCAGCGCTGACTGTAGGGGTGGGCTGTGATGCGGTAGGCACGTGGCCGGGTAAACCGGGCGCCCGTTTGGTGTCACGGAACCCTGTTCACATCGTTTGGGGCTGTGAGCGAAACTCCGGCCGGATCTCCTCATGGATGGAACCCGAATAGGCGATAAACCTGGACTAGAGACTTGAGTGTTTAGGTAGGCCGTGGCCGACACCCACGTTGGGCTTCCGCTTGAAGGTTGCCGAGTACATGTCGTGTAAACGGCGGTAAGTGGTGAGAGCGTGTGTGAAGAAGTACACCCCTGCAGGGTTAACATCATCTATTCGAATAGCCGTGTCCGCGGAAAAGGACTTCTGGGTTGCTTATATCAGTTCATAGACAAGTGAAAGTGGATACTCTAAAATACGCAAGATAAGCGTGAGTGCTATGGATGGCGTTCTCGTAGGGAGACGGGAGCGGATCCATAGTGGTGTATTGATATGGTGAATATGTGGACTCGTGTGCGCCACCTCAAAAAAGTTACTCGCAGTCGTAGTTCAGGATAGCCACCGAGTCAAAGCTGGCTTGCTGCAGTTAAACCCCACCATCCCTTTGTTGATAATGATGCATATGTAGATAGTTCTGATGTAAGTCTTGCTGGGTACATTTGTACTCACGTTTGCCTATTTTATGTTTTTGCAGAGAGACTTCAGTCTCACTAGTATTTCCGCGTGGTCTTCGTCGTTTAGCTTGATACCTCAGCTACGATCTTGTGCCTCGGCAGGATTGGTAGATAGTCAGGCTTCTCAGCCTTTTTCATTTATAGATGTCTGTACTCAGACATGATAGCTTCCGCTTGTGCTTGATTTGTATGCTCTGAATGTTGGGTCATGAGACCCATGCTTGTAATATCTCGCTCCTCGGAGCCTATTGAATAGATTACTTGAGTCATAGAGTCATGTTGTGATGCCATGTTGTATGTGCACATATCGAGCATATTGTGTGTATGTTATTGAAATGCTTGGTATGTGGGATCTGACCATCTAGTTGTTTATCTTTAGTAGCCTTTCTTACGGGGAAATGTCTCCTAGTGTTTCCACCGAGCCATGGTAGCTTGCTACTGCTCCGGAACACTTAGGCTGGCCGGCATGTGTCCTTCTTCGTTCCTGTGTCTGTCCCTTCGGGGAAATGTCACGCGATGAATACCGGAGTCCTGTTAGCCCGCTACAGCCCGGTTCACCGGAGTCCTGCTAGCCCAGTGCTACAGCCTGGATTCACTCGCTGATGACCGACACGTTCGATGCTGGGTCATGGATGCCTGTCCCTGTAAGTCTGTGCCGCTTTGGGTTTACGACTAGCCATGTCAGCCCGGGCTCCTTATCATATGGATGCTAGCGACACTGTCATATACGTGTGCCAAAAGGCGCAAACGGTCCCGGGCAAAGGTAAGGCGACACCCGTGGGAATACCGTGCGTGAGGCCGCAAAGTGATATGAGGTGTTACATGCTAGATCGATGTGGCATTGAGTCGGGGTCCTGACAGCGTTGGTATCAGAGCTTGACTGCCTGTAGGATTACCAAGCCAAACTGGTCGAAGTTGAGTTTAGAAATTCTTTAGTTATATAAGGGAATTGATTGTGGGATGGAACGTAAGGCTCTTTTTACTCCTTATACCTCATGCCCTTCTGATCTGAGTCATCTTATCTTTCCTGCGGGGATTAAGAACTAGGCTATCTCTTCTTTCTATTAGGATCACGTATTACTAATCAGTAGACTTATAAGATTGTTGGATTTAAGTCTCAGTTCAGTTCCTACTACTTCCATATGTTAATTGTTGATCTCGGAACCTTGATATTGTGCTTCTGAGTGGTTATGCCACCATTTTTGTGATTGTCTCAAATCTTTTTGAGCAATTATAGCCGTTATGCTGTCCGAGTCATCCCAGGTTTCTAAATAGTCCGATGCATTTGCAAATCCCTTCCTTCTGTTTTCGATGTTCCTTTATGCCAGCTCAATCACACTAATTGTTGAGTTGAGGTATTTTATTGCCTCGACATATATGTTGGAATTATTATTATGACCCTAAGTGCTTAGGGGATCATCTAGTGGTCTAGCCATGATTTGTGTCCTAGTGTGAAGATTCTGGCCTTTATTCTCGGAAGCATCCCGTGATGCTACTTAGTAGTAGGTATTCTACTCCTGGGTTCTGAACCCGAGATTCACTCTACCTACTTCATGTTGATAGTAATTGCTAGTGCCTTTAGGATATTAGTAACCTTTGCGATAGTCCTTGAAGTCCGTGGTATCTTCTTCTTCCAAATACCATGAACTACTTATGGCAGATGTTTATTGGATCAAAAAAAAATCACAATTAGAGTACTCTTGAGGAGTTCTCCATTCATAACTCGTGACTCTGCCAGTTCTACCTTTCTGCATGGGTTATCCGGAAGAAATATGTTGAACTTGGTTCGACATACTAATCTATGCATCCATAACTCAGAAAGTTATATGTTCCTTTGAGTTGTTCTCTTTAGTTGCATTCTGACCCTCGTCTATCAATTGATAGTCAATAGTATGCGTGCGTTCGTTCATCGATGCCTATGACTCTTGTGGTTTGTCAAGCCATTCTATTCCGGAATGACTAGGAGAAACAAACTCCAGTACCTCTTCCATATCTAGGATTGGGTCAAAGTAGTTGTATTCCGCAGATCAAATGCCAATCCAGCTTTTGGTTCTGCTCTACCTTGGAGTATTACATATTTTATATTGAGATTGTTATAGGAATTGCACACCATCCCATGAACTCTTGGTACAGTGATACTTCTTGCCATCACTGTTCATTCCTCGGCCCTCGTGTTGATGCAACCGGAATACCGACAAATGAATTGTGATGTGTGAAATCAATACTGCTAGCAACTCTGTTGCTTGGTAGTTAAAGGATAATAATTTCATTCTTAGTATGTTGGTTTTCGAATCATCCTTCTAAGACTGATCGTGCTACCTAGTCCTTATTTCGGTGCACCCTTCGATTGATGAGTTAGGATCTTGTCAAGTCCTCACTCATTTGATCATATCGTCTTGCCCTCAAAAGCAAGATTGTTCTCGAGCTTAGTAACATACCGGTGGTTCGTGACTTTCCAAATATCTTCTTGGAGGTGTTACCGGGTTGTCACCTGACCGCTATGTTGAGTTCGTGATCAAGTTGGTTTCTTGTGAACCACCTTCTCTCCAAGAATCGGTGTTAGATATCCCTGAGCTAGTTGGTTAAGCTGGACAGCAACTTGGAGAGTTGGAAGATAAAAACTTGTCTGACTTAGTTCGTTCCAAAGGGATATTCTTGTGTAGTGTGTGTTGAAGAAAGATGATATCTTCATCGATTGGTCCCTGTGATCAGTTGCTGGATCTATTGTCTTATCAATCCTTTGATTTGAGTGTGGGCTATCGTCAAATCAAATCAGAACCAACGATATTCGTAATGTTGTCTTACTCGTGGTTGATCCCTCGAGCATACACCATTATATCTTTGGTCTGACCAATGCTATCACCGTGTTCACTTAACTATGGAATTCCTTTTAAAAAGGAAACCTAGATGAATTGTTGTTGAGCCCATTGACAACATCCTTATCTCCTCCATAATTTTGTTGAACATTAAGCTAGTGTTGGAAACTTTTGAAAGCATTGTTCATGCTAGCTCATGAAGCATATGTTTGGATGAAGGTAGTGACTTCCGTTAATTCATGTGCATCTGATGCAAGTTGCCGTCGTGGATTCGAGAAAGTCAATGTTGTTTTCTTGGAATCATTCCAAATCAGTCATGCACACGTGCGAAGAATTCTGTGGTTTGAAGACTTGCAACCTTCAATCTATATGTGTCCCTAGCACACCAAGCCACTGATTGAATTGTTCAAGGAGAAGAAGTTCCTTCTTAAGAGTATACCTTATGCAAGGACTTCGATATCCTCGATGATGGTTCCCCTCCTGAATCGGTAGTGTTTTATTATAAGACTACTTTGTGGTCATGCTTGTCTTGGACAACATGTTCACATGTTTGTAGCAGAACCAGCTCATGTTTTGGAGCTTGCTATCGTAGTTCGTCTCCCGAGAATCTCGCAATGTCATCTCGTCGATTTGTGTTGCAAACTTTCATTTTTCTTCCTAGACTCGATGAGTCTGGAATATCCTGACACCAACCAGATCTGAATCTTAGGCAGATATGATGGGTTGGAACATTTCCCAAGAACTATAATATTGGTCTCTCGATAACCGGTAAGGTGGATGTCGTGGCCAACACACCCATCCGGTAGACCTATTATTATAGTATCTTATTTGATGGAATTGGCCACCTCCCCATAGGGATTTCGTAGGATTTACTCCCTAGTTGCCCCTATGGATCTTTGTATTCCCGAAGTCCGACCTTTACTTGATGTTCTAGATACCAAACCATTTCAATGAATGGGATACACTAGCACATCAAGGAGAACATTAGAAGCGGAGTGCTAAATGTCTCTCGGTCGATCATCCCGATTCTATCTTCTTGGCCCCGTCAAGGGTGAAATCTGAGATGATGTTATCTTCCTTTGCATCTGCATCATCCATCATCATTCATCATGGTAGCAAGTTGTGTTGCCAGGATCCTTGACACGGATGTTGGTAAAACCTTGATGATTGTGGAAATGCTCAAGTTCTTGAAAGCACGTACAAGCGCTACGTGTTACCATCGGCTCTAACTAGGATTCCTCTCAGTTTTCCTCGGCAATGCTATGACCTTTCAACCAGTGAATTCACTCTCTATTGTTTCGTTCTTCCCCAGTTACCAGAATCATTCCCAGCATTTGCATTTTGTTCCCAGCTTGCACCGCCAATGTGCCATTCTACCGAACCCCTCTAAATGATCGATTATGATTTGCCTTAAGCTGGTATAAAGAGTTTCAATGATCTCTGAATCAAAGGTAATTCTTTTTGCCACTTAAGGGGAGATATCTACGAGTCACGGTTCCGAAGGTGTCTCGTTGTGGTATCATGGCAACTCAACTCCTCGCTACGTTGACAACCGATTACCACCTTCTTAAGTGTCGAATTGTTGTCCACCTAGTGAACCTTCGTCATCCGTTTCTTTCCACCCCTCTTGATGTGTATCTCGTGTCTCAACCCGAGAGATGGTCCTATGTCTCATTCCGTGAGTTGTTCGATCTTCAAGAAGATCGACCCTTCTAGAGTCTCCTTCTTTCCCCCCCCCCCTGTCATGTTGACAGGATTTCTCAGAGCAAGACGACAAGACAAAGATGGTGTTCAAATCAACGTTCAACTGAAGTGCACCCTGGATCGTGAAGATTATACTAGTTGCGTTTCCCCTTCACCTTACCCTACGCTTGAATCTCGAGACGAGATTCTTGTTTAGTGGGGGTGAGTTGTCACATCCCTAGCTTCTGGTAATGCACTAGGCTAGACCTGTTGCTGCATCATGGTTAAATTCAAATGAAATTTGAATTGAGGAAATTTTCAAAGCCTCAGAATCCTTTAAAAAAAATGATGATCAAGATAAAAATTGCTTCAAATAAGTCCAAGAAAATGTTCTTGTTATCCTCTGGAAATATTGGCAAGAGGTAAAATCCAAACCAATATTTTTGGTGTCTCAGAAACATCTAAATTGGGCATTTGAATTAAATCAATAATTATTTGAATTGGATTTATATCTACTATTAAATAAATATAGGTCCAATAATTCTGAAATATTTTGTGGAGCATTGTTTTAATTCTTTTAGCTCCTAAAAATATTGTCAGAAGCAAAATAAATTGAATTGGTTTCAAAACCAAATTCAAAACAAACAGAACAAAAATAGAAAACAGTAAATAAAAAGAAAAGAGAAGGTACTACCTGGCGCTCACCTGTGCTGGCCCAGCCCCCCCCCCCCCTGTGCAGCCCACCTGCGCGGCCCAGCCCACCTCCTCCTCCCCCTTGTCCTCTTCCTCCTCTGCCAGGAGGACGGACACCGCGACACCGCCGCGCGCGCCACCTCCACCCTGCTCGGCCACCTCCTGCTTCCTCCCTGGCCTCTCCAGCGATGCCCCGGACGACGCCACGCGCCTCCCCGACCCCTCTCACTTCTCCCTCACTCTTCTTCGCTCCTTCCCCTCCTCTGCTATCCTCACCGAGCGGAGCCCCTCGCCGCCGCTCGCCATAACCACGGCCACCGGGCCTCCCTCGCTCCCCCGACTAGCCCAGAGGCTCCGCCTCGACCCCCTCCTTCCTCCCCACCGACCCACGGCCTCCGGAAGCCCCGCAACGCCGCCACCATCGCCGTTCCGTCGCCGGCCACCGAAGCTCGCCGCCGTTCGATTCGCTGCCGACAGGACGTCCCCGAGCCCACCTAGCGTCTCGTCCGACTCCCCGTGAGCCCCTCTTCTCTTTTTCCCACTCCCCGCACCTGATTTCGTCCCCTAGCTCCTTCTTCCACCATGGCCGAAGCTCGCCGCCGCCGTGCCTCGTCGCCGTCGTGGCCAGAGCCACTGGAGCTCCCACCTGAGTGCACCATCGTGCTCAGCACGATCACATGAACCCGTAGACGCCCAGAACGCCCCCCTCCCGTGCTCTGTAACGCCACCCCGATATTGCCCGAGCTCCGGCAGCCGCAAAAGAGCTCGCCGCCGGCAGCTCCGGCCACCCCAGCTGCTGTCACTTACCTCTTTAGATGCGCCTTCCTCCCAGGAACCCGTAGGAGCAAACCGCACGTCAAATGGTGCTCCGTAGCGAGCGCACGGTGCACCTCCGCTGTCGGCCGTGGTCGTCGCCGGCGACACTCCGGCGACTGCCGACGTGGCACGCCTAATTAGCACTAATGACGCTCTAAACACCCCCCACAGCCACTGACAGTGGGCCCCGTAGTGGGTCAAAGCCCGGGTCAACGCGGGATTAGCCCCTGTGTCACTGACGTGTGGACCCCACACATCAGGTTTGACCTGGACCGCCCGTTGACCTGCTAAGGTCAGCATGAGGTCATGCTGACGCCATAATTCATTTTCTGGAATTATTTTAATTCTAAATATTCAGGAAATTCCAGAAAATGCCTAAAACTTCTAAAATTCATAGAAATTCAACCGTAACTCCAAATTAAATAATTTATATATGAAAAATTATCAGAAAAATTCAAGGAATCCATCTGTACCATTTTCATGCATGTTAGAACAACTTATCACTACTGTTTAGGGCAAATGAAGTGAATGGCATTTGAATAATCACATATGGAGTTTGAATTTGAATTTTATATTCAAACCAACTTCATTTAATCTGTTGCTAGTTACATTAGCCCAAAAACACATTCATTTTGCCATGTCATGATCATGCATCATATTGTGCATTGCATTGATTGTGTTTCTTTCTGTGTTGCCGGTATTTGTCCCCTCTCGATAGACGTGATACCGATGATGTGATCGTTGACACTGATGAAGACTCAATGTTATCTTCAGAAGTGCCAGGCAAGCAAAACCCCCTTGTTCATTCCGATACAATCCTACTCTCTCGCTCCTGCTCTCTTTTACTGCATTAGGACAACACCGATTCATCTGTTACTTGCTGCGGTAGCTGAACCCCTTTATCCTCTGCATGACCTGTCATTCCACAGTAAATAGATGAAACCCACTAGCATGAGTAGGAGTTGTTTGAGCCCTGTTGTGCCTACTCATTCATGCTTGTTTGTCATGCCTGCTACTGCTTAGAGTTGAGTCGGGTCTGAATCATCGGGGATGAATCAGAGGTGTGTGAACATGTCCTATGGTGTGTGAGCTAAGCGTGTGAACACGATTTGGTAAAGGTAGCGGTGAGAGGCCATGTAGGAGTACATGGTGGGTTGTCTCATTGCAGCCGTCCTCAGGAACTGAGTCCTGTGTTTGTGATCCATGATTCAGCTACTACCACGCATTGGGCCCGAAACCAATGGACCCTCTCGGCTTCTTGATCACCCTTGTCCTCTGTCCAGGAGTTGCAAGTAGTTTCTAGTGTTTGTAGTATGCTGGAGGCCGTGCGCAGCGCTGACTGTAGGGGTGGGCTGTGATGCGGTAGGCACGTGGCCGGGTAAACCGGGCGCCCGTTTGGTGTCACGGAACCCTGTTCACATCGTTTGGGGCTGTGAGCGAAACTCCGGCCGGATCTCCTCATGGATGGAACCCGAATAGGCGATAAACCTGGACTAGAGACTTGAGTGTTTAGGTAGGCCGTGGCCGACACCCACGTTGGGCTTCCGCTTGAAGGTTGCCGAGTACATGTCGTGTAAACGGCGGTAAGTGGTGAGAGCGTGTGTGAAGAAGTACACCCCTGCAGGGTTAACATCATCTATTCGAATAGCCGTGTCCGCGGAAAAGGACTTCTGGGTTGCTTATATCAGTTCATAGACAAGTGAAAGTGGATACTCTAAAATACGCAAGATAAGCGTGAGTGCTATGGATGGCGTTCTCGTAGGGAGAAGGGAGCGGATCCATAGTGGTGTATTGATATGGTGAATATGTGGACTCGTGTGCGCCACCTCAAAAAAGTTACTCGCAGTCGTAGTTCAGGATAGCCACCGAGTCAAAGCTGGCTTGCTGCAGTTAAACCCCACCATCCCTTTGTTGATAATGATGCATATGTAGATAGTTCTGATGTAAGTCTTGCTGGGTACATTTGTACTCACGTTTGCCTATTTTATGTTTTTGCAGAGAGACTTCAGTCTCACTAGTATTTCCGCGTGGTCTTCGTCGTTTAGCTGGATACCTCAGCTACGATCTTGTGCCTCGGCAGGATTGGTAGATAGTCAGGCTTCTCAGCCTTTTTCATTTATAGATGTCTGTACTCAGACATGATAGCTTCCGCTTGTGCTTGATTCGTATGCTCTGAATGTTGGGTCATGAGACCCATGCTTGTAATATCTCGCTCCTCGGAGCCTATTGAATAGATTACTTGAGTCATAGAGTCATGTTGTGATGCCATGTTGTATGTGCACATATCGAGCATATTGTGTGTACGTTATTGAAATGCTTGGTATGTGTGGGATCTGACCATCTAGTTGTTTATCTTTAGTAGCCTTTCTTACGGGGAAATGTCTCCTAGTGTTTCCACCGAGCCATGGTAGCTTGCTACTGCTCCGGAACACTTAGGCTGGCCGGCATGTGTCCTTCTTCGTTCCTGTGTCTGTCCCTTCGGGGAAATGTCACGCGGTGAATACCGGAGTCCTGTTAGCCCGCTACAGCCCGGTTCACCGGAGTCCTGCTAGCCCAGTGCTACAGCCTGGATTCACTCGCTGATGACCGACACGTTCGATGCTGGGTCATGGATGCCTGTCCCTGTAAGTCTGTGCCGCTTTGGGTTTACGACTAGCCATGTCAGCCCGGGCTCCTTATCATATGGATGCTAGCGACACTGTCATATACGTGTGCCAAAAGGCGCAAACGGTCCCGGGCAAAGGTAAGGCGACACCCGTGGGAATACCGTGCGTGAGGCCGCAAAGTGATATGAGGTGTTACATGCTAGATCGATGTGGCATTGAGTCGGGGTCCTGACATCTACTCCCTTCCCCGTACTCTCCTTCGTGCTCTACGTCCTCAGGTCCCGGCCCTCGAGCGAGCTCAACCCTCGCTGGTATGTCGGGTCGCGATGCCGTGGACAAGGCCAGGGGGTGAGGGCTGGAGAGCCAATAAGAGCTCCTGAGTCGTGATGCTCAGGCGCCCCCCTTTCAACGCGCGAGCGAATCGCACGGGCAAGAGAGAAAGAGAGAGCTCGCGACTCCCCCTACGTCATTCCTTAGGTGGACCCTGTAATCCAACACGAGAGAAGCAAGGGTTGCCATTACGATTGCCGGCCAGCCATTGGTTGCTCCGAAGGATTGATGAGGGCCCGGAGGGCCTGGTGAGGTAGCGCTTTGCGGGGTTGCCGCGGCCAGAGCTCGGCCACTCAGATTTGTTTACTTTGCAGGGACGGACCCATGCGCAAGCGCCATGCTAGAGCGAGCGGCTCCAAAGGTAGGTGTCAATCGAGCAGGCGATTATTACGGGCAGGTTAAACATGTAGAGCAAATCAGCTTAGATAGATGCAGGAAAGATACATGCCACTGGGTCTAGCCCGAGCGGCTTGGGGATGATGCAGCCCGAGGGGCGCCCCTGGCAAAGTGAACTAAAGACACAAGCAAAATGGATACATGCCACAGGGACATACCCACGAGACCTGGGAATGATGCAGCCCCGGTGGTGCTCCCAGCTGAAATGAAACTTGAAAGATGTCACCTGATATCATTCTAGAGCGAGTGTTGGAGTAGCTGATGATGCGCGGTGAAGAAGCCAATTCTCATGAGCCTTCGGAGCACTGATCCTTGGGAGGCTCTGGGGGTCCGGGCGGCTCCTCAAGGTCCATCTCCATCTCCTCCAGGAACGCGCAGTGCCTGACATCCTGAGCTTCTAGAATTCTTCTCGTCAGGCGCTGGTGAGCAGCACCCGCGGTCGGCAGGCCAGAAGGCATGCAAACATAGTTGTGGGGTGGACCCTCGCAACGTCCCACGCACGAAGGCCAGAAACGCTCCTGAGACGCGACTCGGTTGAGCCCTGGGTAGTCGATGCAGACACGCAACCCGCCATCCTCACCTGGATGGGGAGATACACCGGGTAGGCGGCGATGGCCACACATGACTCTCGATTCCTGCAGCTCATGAGTGACCTTGGTGATGAACTCCTGCGGGTTGGGCCCTCCTTGCCTCATGCCTTCCTGAGGGAAACGTGCCGCGAAGCATGCCTCCAAGTGGTGCCAGAGCGCCTCCCTCGTGATCTTGGCAAAGTCAGTGACCCTCCAGAAGAGATCCCCCGAGCCTTGCCCGCGGAGGGCGTCAGGCACACCTTCCTATGCGATAGAGGGAGGCGCCCCTTGGACGGGCGTAGATCCTGGTGTCGTGCCTCCGGAGGTGCCTGCCTCCTGAGGCCTTAAGCAGGATGATGTCTTCTTCTTCTTGGGAGCTGCCTCGGGAAGGTTCCCACTCTTGCTGTCTGGGTCCTCAACTGATGCGTCTTGGAAGGCACGCTCGAGAGAGCTCACCGCATCCTTCTCTTTGCAAGGGACAATGACGACTCCGCCGCTTCCCGACATCTTGGGGACATTGTAACCATGGTGAGTCACTGCCATGAACTTGGCCAGGGTTAGATACCCGAGGATGGCATTGTATGGTAGGCGAATGTGGGCAACGTCGAAGTCAATGAGCTCGTTACGGCAGTTCTTGCACTGTCCAAAGGTGACAGGGAGGCGGACCAGCCCTATCGGGGTGGTGGAGCTGTCAGTGACTCCTGAGAAAGGCTTGGTTGGCTGAAGCTGATCATATGGCACTTGGGGATTGTTGAACGTCTCGACGGACAGAACGTTGAGTCCTGTGCCGCCATCGATGAGGGTCCTGGTGACTTGCACGTTGCTGATGACTGGGGAACAAAGCATTGGGAGGACCTCGGCTGTTGCCGCACACTTGAGCTGATCCGCTGAGCTGAACGTGATGGCGCACGTGGACCACCTGAGAGGGCGCGTGGCCTCGAGCTTGCGGATGACTGCGTTCACCTCGCGAGCAAACTGCTTGAAGATGCGCTGAGAGGCTGGGGCCTGTGCTCCGCCCAAGATGCAAGCGATAACACGTGGCTCCTGGAATTCCTCAGCCCCATCGTCTTGATGATGGTCATCGTTCCTCCTTGGCGGTGGTCGCAGAGGAGGAAGGCCTGCGTTGCCTTGCGGGCGATCCTCACGAGGCTGATCCCTCCGAGCCCCCTCACGAGGCTGGTCCTGCCAGCTGTCCTCGCAAGGCCGGTCACACCACCCTTGGCGAGGTCCATGGTCGTCCCATCGTCCTCCACCTCTTCCTCGTCCTAGGCCATAGCCCCGATCGTTGCGCTTGGGGCGTCGACCGACATGTCCTTCTCGCATGGCCCTGAGCTCTTGGCATTCGTTGGTGTTCTTGGTGTGGAGGTCGTGGTACACGTAGTACCGGCTGCCCTTGGACGACTCCGGTTGGTCCTTGCCGCGCTTCATTTCTGGCTCTGCTGCGAGCACAACTTCTCCTTTGCGCTTCACGTCTTTAGACTTGGCCTTCTTCTCTTCAGGGGCAGTAGCTGGGAGCTCGAGACGGGAGAGGCGTCCCTCCTCAGCCCTGGCGCACTTGGTCTCCATGTTGAACAGCTCTAGAGATGTGCACAAATCCTCATGGATTGCCAGTTCCTATTTCATCTTTACGTCGCGTACGCCATCAGAGAACGCTGAGATGATGGCCTCCTCGGTCACTTTGGGAATCTTGAGGCGAGCGCTGTTGAAGTGATGGATGTACTCTACAGGGTTTCTTGAGGTTGTTGCTTGATGCGGCACAGGTCACCCATTACTGGAGGACGGTCGCGAGTGCCCTGTAAGTTGGCGATGAAGCGGGTGCGCATCTCGTCCCAAGAGGGGATCGTGCCCGGAGGAAGGTTCAGGAGCCAGGTGCGGGCACCATCCTTGAGAGCCATGGGAAACCAATTCGCCATGACCTTCTCGTCTCCATTGGCCTCTTTGATGCCCAGCTCGTAGAGCTGCAGGAACTCTGCAGGGTCGGCAGTGCCGTCGTAGCAAGGAGGCAGATCCGTCTTGAACTTGCCCGGCCAGGTGACACTGTGTAACTCGGTGGTGAAGGCGCGTCAGCCTGCGGTGGCCACTGGAGCTCTTTGCTAACACAGGGCTTGCTCCTAGGGATTCCCATGTGTCACCGCCAAGGGCAATGCGGGGTCTTGACACGGTGGTGCAGGGATGTGTTCATGGCGTGCCGGTGCAGGGAGCACGCGAGCACCTTCTTGGGGGCGAGGAATTTCTTCGCAGCTCCTTTCTTGTCGCGCAGGTGCTGGACGCGGTGGATTTCGTCTAGGGGTCGCGCGCCTTGGAGCCAGCGCTCCTTCTCAGGGAGGATGTGGCGGAGGCACCTCCTGAGCTGCATCACCCGCGCAGGACGGAGGGCGAGGCAGCGAGAGAGACGACGCGGGGGAGCCCCCTGCGGCATTGATGAGCTCGGTGATGCGAGTGAGCCACTCCTCGTAGAGGTCATTGACGGGACGGTAGTGCAGGAGCTCGCGTTCCACGAGAAACGCGGCACACGTGTCCGTGGGAGCGCGACGGGCGTGGGACGGCGAACCAGCTGGAGTCAGCGACGGAGTGGCGATGCAGCCTTCCCAACGCACCGAGGGATGCAGCGACGACGCCTGCAGCTCGTTCTCTGCCAGGCCGGTGGCGGCATGGGCGGTAGGCGACGAGGAACAACGGGGAGGCCCACCGATGGGAGCCGTCTGGGCAACATGGGCGGCGAGAGCAGCTCGATGCTCGGTGCGAGCTTAGCGAGCATCAGCCATGGATGCGATGAACGATCGAATGCGGAACAGCGGAAGAAAGACTCTGGCGCACCCCTACCTAGCGCGCCAAATGTCGGATATCGGGTTCCAGCAAAACCCTTAAGGTTCGAACTTTGGGCTACGCGCGAAGATCTTTCCCCTACCGATCCATGTCCCAACGCCTCGCTGAGAATCTAAGCTAAACAATGAACAACACAAGGGACACAAGTTTTATACTGGTTCGGGCCACCATTGTGGTGTAATACCAGTGTGGTAGATTGCCTCAAGGGATGATGATGAACAATACAAAAGAAGAACAACCTCGCGAGGGGTGTTCTTGTGGTGGTGTGCCTGGAGAGGAATTGCTCCGTCTCTGTTGGCTCTGGGTGAGATCCAGATTCGATGTCCTCTACTGTGGTGGCTATCCCTATTTATAGAGGCCCTAGTCCTCTTCCCAAATATTGAGCAGGAAAGGCGCCAACAATGGCCATTTTAAAGGGGAACATCTAGTACAAGTTATCCTGACTAAAGTTGGTCTTTAGCTGCCAAAGCCACTTCCGATGACGCCGTCTTGGGCTCCACGATAACCTCCATCCTGCCGCTTTGCTGGTCTTGGTCTCCTTGCACCGGAATGGTAACCTTTGCCTGATGCCTCGGTACTCCACACCAGTGCTTGCCCCCTTTGCACCAAAGAGGAAACAAGGACACCGCACAGGTCGGCACCCGCCTGGCGCCCGCCTGGTCTCGATCGTCATGGCTTGCGTCACGAGCAGCTCGCGAGGTACCCTTGCCTTGATCTCTCCGCCTCCTCGCGAGCCGGCCTGGCGAGGCCATTCCTGAGGAAGCCTTGCGTCGTCCACCCCGTGAGGCTTGGCCCCTCGCGAGGGTCTTGAGCTCGAGTTGATGAAGATGGGTCGTACTGGGCCACAACTTGAGCCATGTCGCAGGCCGCAGGCAGGCAAGTCTGGGGACCCCCGTTCCCAGAACACCAAGAGTGTTCTTGAGCTGGTGTGGTGCTCAACTTGTTCTGATCTCAGTCCCTTTCTATGGTGGTGGCTAAGTCCTATATATAGTGGACTTGGTCCTCTTCCCAAATATGAGCGGGAAAGGATTCCACAATGGCGGGATTTGAAAGGGGACAAGTAGTACAGTATATCTTGACAAGAGTAGTCTTCGCCTGCAAAAAGCCTGTAATCATGACGTCGCGGTGGGCTCGTTGATGACCCCCGTCCCGCCCTCCTGATGGTCTTGGTATTGTTGCACCAGAATGGAAACCTTTGGCTGATTCCTCTGGACTCCACGCCTGAGGCTTGCCTCCCTTGCACCAAAGAGGAATCCTACGCTCTGCACCCGCCTGGCCTTGGTCGTCATGGCTCGCTTGAGCTGAGCCTCGTGAGTTAGCTTGCATAGAACTCTCCGCCCCTCGTGAGGAGGCCACTTCCTTCGTTGGTCTTGGCTTTGTCCGCCTCACGAGGCTTGGCCCCTCGCGAGGGTCTCATGGTGTTGGCGCTGAAGCTGGGCCGTACTAGGCCGTCAACAAAGCCAAGTGGTGGGCCGCAAGCACGTAGGACTGGATACCCCCAAATCGAGTACGCCGACAGTCGTGTCCATCTTCTTCCTTGTTAATAGAGCTAGGCCGAGGGGACGATGAATAGTTGGCTGGGGAGGTTGAGTTCTGCGCACATGCCCTAGAGTTTGAACCTCTCTTGGGTCTGCGGAGCCCTGAATCCGACATTCGGGCTCTCCAGCCGGCCTGTCGTTTCTTCGAGGGGGAGGTAGGGCTGGTCGCCTTGAGTTCGTATACGCGGTATGGGCTCAAAGGTGTCGTCGTCGAACTGCGGCAACATTTTGCACTTGGGATAGCTCTTTGTATGCCGTTCATAGCCATTCCCTTCTTCAGCTTTTGGGACTTTCGTCCATCTCTTGTTGAGGGTGTCTTGTTCATCTTTTATCTGTTGCTGCTTCTTCTTCAAGATTCGCACCATAGCTATTAGATGTTGCTTGAATCTCTGTTGCCCCAATGGATCTTTTGAGACGATAAAATCCTCAGGTCCAAGGTGGACATCCACTTCGGAGAGGGGCAAATAATTGATGTCTTCGGAATCGGTGGGTCTTGGGAGTGTGTTGACTCTCTAAGCCATCAAATTGTTGCTCGAGGGCAGGGTCACCGAGGTCTTCCGCATAGTCCAGGGTATCACCTTCAGCGGGTGCTCGTGTTACATTCCCTGCTTCATCGCCCCTTGGAGCGTCGGCGTTGCCTCCGGTGCTGGGGGGGGGGTCCTCCCCAAGTTTATTATCCCTTCTGGGGGTGTCGTCCCCATTGGCACTGTATCCATCGTCCTTGAGGGTGTCCATCATGTAGATGTCGTAGGTGGATGTGGCCGTCCATCGGCGAGTGACGGGAGGGGTCGTGGCCTCGCCGTCATCGTCCATGTCGTCAGCCTCCTCAGAGGCATAGTCCAGCATGTTGGTTAATTTCTCGACAATGGCTATTAAGTCGGTGGTGGGTGGGACATAAAATTCCTTGTGGCCTGCCTCAAGGCTCCATGGAGAGCGATCCGGGGACTGGCCATTGAGGACAGTCATCATCTAGATCCGGTCCAGTGCCTCATTCAATAAGGCAAGGCTGGTCTGGTCGCTGTATGAGGCCGCTTCGAGGTTGACCCCTGTCGTGACGGTGGAGCGGGGCACGAGTTCGGCCAACGCCGAACCCGATCTTCAAACACCATGCCAGCGTCTGTCACGACCGTTTTTCCAATAACAGGCTTATTGAGAAACCGACCTTTATATAGACCAGTATAGGAAAATTCTCCTTACTGGTAGACAAATCCTTGATACAGAAATCCAGTAGTACTAAATATTATACAGGGTTGAGCTGAGGTTGCTCAACAATTTATTACAAGCACGCCAATATTATACACAAGGGCGGATATGACACAAGGGTGTGGTGGCATACTACTGACTCGTAATAAAAGTGGTGGTGGATATGTCACAGTGAAGTGGGTGACATGACTCCTAATCCTGCAGCTCATCGAGCGTCAAAGTGAGGCTCGATGATTTTATTCGGGTAGCGGAAGCATATATGATACAAGTGGCCAATTCCAGGATCGCACGGGACAGACTGGGACTCCTCTAGGCGTCGGACTCGCTATCGTACTCTTCATCCATAAGATCGCCTTCGTCAACATCTGGCCAAATCAACAAGCCAGGTGAGTACTTTGAATGTACTCGCAAGACAGTTCGGACATAAGATATAAAAAATGCAAACATGATGCACCATGAGTAGTTAGCAATGCACACTCAAATAATAAATTTGCACAACATGTTAAATAAAAAGGAAGTCAGGCGGTAGTCCTCCCGAAATCCCAATAAAATAACTGAAAACCGAACGGGTGTCTGAAGCGACGCCTCGAAAGGTAAAATAAATTAACATGCCGCAGTCGGGTGTCTGAGCGACACCACATAAAGGGCTTACATTGAAATGTAAATGACAGTGCACTCCACAGTCGTACGTCTACGCGACATTTCGGAAAGGGCATATAATGAAAATAAATGACAGTGATGCCACAGTCGGACATCTGAGCGACATCACATTAAGGGCTTATATCGAAAGTAAATAACAAGGGTGCCACAGTCGGACGTCTGAGCGACATAACATAAAGGGCTTATATCAAAAGTAAATAACAAGAGTGCCACAATCGGACGTCTGGGCGACATCACATAAAGGGCTTATATCGAAAGTAAATAACAAGAGTGCCACAGTCATACGTCTGAGCGACATCACATAAAGGGCTTATATTCCATCACTCGTATGGTTACTCAAATGATTTTGACTCTTCGGAGTTTATACTATTTAACCATAGCCAACGGATTTCAGTAGTCATGAAGGACTAGTTCTGTTTACGGTATTTCAGTAGGAAAACATCTAACCAGTACACACCCATTCCACATCACGATGCCAGGAATCACTCTAGGCAATGTTCAAGAAAAACTTTGAGACGGGGATGCCACAACCTCGAGTAGCATGGGATCAAATTTATATCGCGCGCTCTAAGGGGTGCCGCCCTCTCGGTCCCAACCGGAAACACCCATGCCCCCTGACCGGATGACTGGCTTCAATCCAGGGCCATAGAACCCTCATCACGGCCCCTCTATTTGGAGTGTACGAGGAAAGAGGTTTGCAACTTACTAAACCATATTCTTTGCAGAAAACATGTGGTAGCACAAAAAGGAAACGGATGGTAATGTGACTTGATCCACGTCAACACTGGAGTTGATTGGTTTGGCATAAGACTGGCATGCTTCAACAATACCATCTTACCACTTTTCATGTCACCACATGATCATGTAAACTCATATCAACAATCCCATCGAGTTTCGAAGCTCACCTGTATTAGCTTTGCATGCAATATAACACTTACTGCTATGCATATAAACATGCCATGAAATAGCTACTCAAACAAACATGCAAAATACTCATCATATCAAAGGTTCAAACATGCTTGCCTGGTTCGGAGTAGTTGGAGTCTAGCTCGGTGAAGTTTGCGGTTCCGTCACCTCTTCCGGTATCTACGGTATAAAGAATATACGTACTAACGTAAATACCGCGTGTGCACAAAACGTTTTCGAAATATTTTTCAAATAAACATGATAAAAAACTAGACAGAAAAATAAAGATGGGAGAAAAAGAATCAATCAAAAATCATTTTCTGTTTAAAAGTTATTAAAGTTTTAGTCCAGGGACTTATATGTAATGAAACAGAAAGTTTCCAGGGGCTGGCTTAGAAAAACAGAAAATGCTTCGTTTGAAAATACGCCGACCTAGATGGAACACGTACTTTGCCCGAAGGCGTTTTCATAAAACGGTTCAAAAACAAGAAAAAGCTGACGGGGGGTCCCACCCGTCATGTTTAAAAGTTGAAACAGAGCTCCCGGCGCCCGAGAGCCGCGGTGGTCGCCGGCGGCGATCCACGGCGAGGTAGGTAGAAAGGAGGGTAACTACGGGTTCCTTGGGTCCTTCCACACCTGTGGGTGGTGGAGTTGGTCGTCGACAAGCACCACGTCGACGGCGGCCTCAACTCCGGCGAACGGTGGTTCGGGTTTTGGTGGATCTCGCCGGGGAGGGCTGCAAAGGTTGAATTGGGGCTCGGGATAGAGCACTGGGTGCACCAGAGGGTTGCTGACGTGGTCTGGGAGATGGGGATGGTCTCACCTAAGTGAATCAAGGCGGAGCCCGAGGCGGATCAGGGCGGCCGGAGTCGGGGAAGGAGACCTCCTCGGGCTCCTCCTAGCGGCTAGGCGGGGCTCTGGTGAGGTGGAGGTGTGGTGCGGCGTCGAGAACGAGCCCGAGGGCTCCTTTTATAGCTGGTCCGAGGTGGTGGCTGTGAATGGGATAACTCCGGTGACGATTACGGCAGGGTAGTGGTCGGTCAGGTGGTTTAGGGGGCTAGGCATCACCGTGAGGGTCTAACGGTTCCATTCAAGTGCTAAGTTTGGCCTGCCTTGGTTGATACTCCAAGTTCCCGACGGAACGGCACGGAGCTCGTTGGTGATAGAGAGCACGCTCTGCGCTGCTTAGGCCACAGCGACAGTGCCGCAGCCTGCACAAGCAAGAAGACAGCCATGCGGAGGCCTTGAGTGGCTTGGGCGGTGCTGGACGGCGCCGAAAGGTGGTGCTGATCCCTGGAGGCTGCCACGGGTGGCTCTGCCACCGCAGAAGCTGCCAACGTCGGTGGGACATGTCACCACCGACGATGGTGCCCGTCCAAATGACCATGCGGCGCTCTGGATAAAGAGGGCGAACAGGGAGCAAGGCGCCATTGCAGTTACTAGCGAGATCGACGCCGTGCTCTAAAGAAAATGACACTGACGGCGAAACAGAAATGCTGAAAGTCTAGACTTTCTGAATTTGAACAGCAACAGTGCATGCCAGGTTGTGGAGAAATTTTCTGGAGCTGATCTTTGGTGAGGTGACCTCTCAATGCACCTCGGGGCTGCCTGATTTATCCCAGAATTTTTGGAGAAGAAAAATATTGAATTTCACCAAAAATGACAAATCTGGTCCAAACTTGCAGTGAGCAAAACTTGAAAATTTTGAACTGTGGAAGAGTGGATCTTGATGGATCTAGGTTGGGGGTGCTAAGGACTATTCAGAGGAGTTAGTTTGGGATCAAGACTCAAAAGAAATCAGGTACTTCCTTTGTAAATCACGTAGGTCCAAAATAAAAGACAGAAATGGTTTTGGGGATAAAATAAATGAAATAAAAATCAAAAATGGGTTGAACTTGCTAGGATTGGATATTTGACTTGACCCAAAGTGGAGGGAGGGGTTTTGGAAGAAAATTTTAACATGAGGCATGGTAAAAGAGAATGGTTTGAATAAAGAGGATAAATCAAAACCCATAGGATTTCCTTTTAATTAAAAAACTTTCAAAAAGAAATTGTGATGAGTCAACACCAATGAAAAGCCTTCAATACCAAACATCAAGGTTGAGGATGACCCAAAATAAATTTTTTGACAGAAGAGAAAATTTTGAGAAGGAGAGCCCTTTTAGAAAGATTTTAAATAGCCTCCTTCAAATCAAAATAAAAAAAATTAAAAACCAAAAAAAAATTTTTGGAGTGTCACAACACCTACCCCCTTAGGCCATGTTCGGTTGACAGGGTTGTGGAGGGGTTTTGACAGGGATTGAGGTGGATTAAATCCTCTACAAGTCAAATCCCCCCCAAATCCCCTCCAATCCTCTTAGGGCAGGGTGTAACCGAACAAAGCCTTAGGAAAAATATTGTCCCCGAGATTTCAGCTGATCCTCAAATAGGTGTGGGTGCTCTGTCCGAAGAAAATCCTCTCTTTCCCATGTTGCTTCATCCTCGGTGTGATTGCTCCACTGAACTCTAAAAACTTGATTGTTTTCGGATGGGTCCTCCTTTCAGACTCCTCCAATATTTTTATTGGACGTTCCCTGTAGGTGAGGTCTGGTTGCACGTCGATGTCTTCATGGGATACATGCTTCTCTGGGTTGCTTACGCATTTCCTCAACTGTGAGACGTGGAACACGTCATGGACGTCTGACAGTTCTTCGGGTAGATCTAGCGGGTAGGCTACTGTGCCTCATAGGTGATACTCGTAGGCACACATACTCACATGGTTCAAAACTGAGTCCCCGATGTTTTCGACCGTAATAACTCTTCTGTCGACTATGAGCTGTCTTGAGTCCTTCCCTAATTAGCTTACCTTTCTCCTCAGCTTCCTTGAGCATGTCTGGGCCGAAGATACGACTGTCTCCGGTCTCTTACCAATTTAGTGGCGTGCGACATCTCCAACCGTACAAGGCTTCAAAAGGTGCCATTTGTAGGTTGGCTTGCTAACTATTGTTTTATGCGAACTTGGCATATGGCAAGCTTTCTTCCCAACTGGCTCCATAGGTGAGGACACACGCTCTCAGCATGTCCTCTAGTATTTGGTTTACCTATTTAGTTTGTCCATCAGTCTGGGGGTGGTATGTTGTACTCAATGCTAGTTGAGTTCCCAGGGCTCATTGTAATTGATCCCAAAATCTAGAGACGAATTGGGTGCCTCTGTCAGATATTATAGTCTTTGGAACTCCATGTAGACAGACGATATGGCAGAGATAAAGCTTGGCGAGCTTCTGAGTGGTGTGGGTTGTCTTTACTGGAATGAAATGTGCCACCTTAGTCAGTCTATCTGTGATGACCCATATGGCATCATTTCCATATCGTGACCGAGGTAGTCCGACAACAAAATCCATTCCAATCTCATTCCATTTCCACTCGGGTATCTTGTTTGGCTGTAATAGTCCGGCTGGTTTCTGGTGCTCGGCCTTAATGCGCTGACATGAATCACAACATGCAATGAATGTGGCTATGTCCCTTTTCATACCGTGCCACCAAAAATTTTCCTGAAGGTCCTTGTACATTTTGGTTCCTCTAGGATGGATTGAATATGGAGCGGTGTGGCCTTCGGCTAGAATTTGCTGTTTAAGGTCTTCTATATTTGGTACACAAAGCCTATCTCCGTACCACAATATTCCCTTATCGTCTATGACGAATTCTGAGGCCTTGCCCAAACTCACTTTTCTTTTTATGCCTTCGATGCTGGGGTGTCCACGCTGAGCCTCCTTAATCTGTTCTATCAGGGTAGGCTGTATTTCCAAATTCGACATATTGCCTTCAATGACCATTACCAAGTTGAGTTTGGCAAACTCCTGCTGAAGTTCAGGTCTCAATTTTGGTAGACTGTTGTTGCCCGAGCTGGGGTTCCGACTAAGACCATCCGCCACTACATTTGCTTTTCCGGGATGGTAGTGAGTGCCAACATCATAATCTTTCACCAATTCCAACCAACGTCGTTGTCGCAAATTGAGTTCTGGTTGTGCGAAAATATATTTGAGGCTTTTATGGTCCGTATATATTTCGCAATGATTCCCAAGCAAAAAGTGTCTCCACTCCTTGAGTGCATGAATGACTGCTGCCAACTCCAAGTCATGAGTCGGATAATTCTCTTCATGCTTTCGTAATTTCCTAGAAGAGTAAGCGACTAGTTTGCCTTCTTGCATTAACACGCATCCGAGGGCCTTTCGGGATGCATCACAATACACTTCAAAACTTTTGTGTATGTCTGGTACAACCAATACTGGTGCTGTTGTTAATTTCCTTTTGAGTTCTTGGAAACTTTTCTCGCAGGCTTCAGTCCATACAAACTTTTTATCCTTCTTGAGTAATTGTGTCATTGGTTTTGCTATGGTGGAGAATCCTTCAATAAATCTTCGGTAATATCCTGCCATTCCCAAGAAACTTCGTACATCCGTTACGCTGGCTGGTGGTTTCCAGCCAAGTACGGCCTTGACTTTTTCTGGGTCTACGGCAACACCTTCTTGGGTTAGTACATGGCCTAAAAACCCAACCTGTCTTAACCAAAATTCACATTTGCTGAACTTGGCGTATAATTGATGTTTCCTTAATTCTCCCAGTACAATCCTGAGATGTTCAGCGTGCTCTTCTGGTGTCTTGGAGTATACCAGAATATCGTCAATGAATACCACAACAAATTTTTCCATAAATTTCATGAATACTTTGTTCATGAGGTGGACGAAATATGCAGGGGCGTTTGTCAGTCCGAACGGCATTACTGTAAACTCATATAGTCCGTATCTGGAGGTAAATGTTTTCTTGGGAATATTCTCTGTCCGTACTTTTAATTGATGATACCCAAACCTCAAATCAATTTTCGAGAAGACCTTGGCTTGTGCGAGCAGGTCAAATAAGTCATTTATCCTTGGCATCGGATATTTGTTTTTTATGGTGACCATGTTGAGTGCTCGATAGTGTATACATAATCTTAGTGTCCCATCCTTTTTCTTGGCAAATAATACTGTTGAACCTCAAGGTGAGGAGCTGGCTCATATAAATCCTTTGTCTAGTAATTCTTTTATCCGCTTCTTTAATTCTACCAACTCGGAGGGTACCATTCTATAGGGCTTCTTGTAAATGCAGGTGATTCCAGGTGCTAGCTCAATGATGAACTCTATTTCCCGATCTGGTGGCATACCGGGTAGTTCTTCGGGAAATACATCGGGGAACTGACACACCACTGGAACTTTCCTTAACTCTGAGATGTCCACCTTGTTCAACCTTGGTTGCTGTGATATCTGTCTTTCTTGAGCTGAAATTTTTATTGTCTTCCCGTGATGATGGGTAAGAATTATAGTCCGATTGAAGCAGTCAATAAATCCTTTGTTGGTGGTTAACCAGTCCATTCCTAGGATAACATTCAGTCCCTTATTTTCCAATACGATGAGGTTTGAATGAAACTTTAGTCCTTCAAGCTCGATAACCACACCTTGGCAGTAATTCTGAGTAACTTTCTTAATCCCAGGGGACTTGATGATCATGGATTTTTCCAAGGGAAGCATCGAAAAATCATTTTGCAAAGCAAATTTCTTTGAAATGAACAAGTGAGAAGCTCCAGAATCAAACAAAACCGTGGCAGGTATTGAGTTGACAGGGAACATACCGAGTATGATATCTGGGGCATTCTATGCTTCCTCCTTGGTCACATGGTTCAAGTGACCCTTCTTGTGATTGTTATTGGGGTTGAAGTTGTTCCGCTTGGGCACTGAATTATTGCCACCGTTGTTCAGCTTGGGGGCCGAGTTTCTTGGCTTGGGACACTCCTTGGCATAGTGTCCTTCTTCTCCACAAGTGTAGCAAGTAACACCTGGGCAATATGTAAACTCCTTGTCCCTCGCATGGAAATTTTTGTTTGGGCGTGAAACATTGGTCATGGGTTTGTGTGCCCCACCTTTCTGAAAATCAGTCTTGCTCCGGTGGTTGCGAGCAAGAGTAGTCTGGTCCCTTTTGCGCTTGCGAAAATCCTCCAAGCTGCGGCGCTCATTTTCCAATGTAATAGCCTTGTCCACCAGTGTTTTGAAATCTGGGAAGGTTTGTACGACCAGCTGGTATTTAAGCGCTGGTGCCAGACCGTCCAGGATTTTTTCCATCTTCTTGTTTTCAGTCATATGCTCTTCGTTGGCGTAGCGAGACAATAGAGTAAACTGACTGTTGTACTCAGTCACTATCATGGTTCTCTGCTTGAGGTCATCAAACTCCCTCTTCTTGATCTTCATAATACTCCTGGGAATGTGCGCCCCATGAAAACCTTCTTTAAATTCCTCCCAGGTGATATCATTTTCATTGGGGTGCATGTGTAGGAAATTCTCCCACCATGATGCAGCTACTGCAGTGAGATAGTGAGGTGCATATAGTACCTTCTCATGATCTGAACACTGTGCAATAGTTAACTTCCTTTCAATGTCTCGAAGCCAATCATCGGCCTCAAGAGGTTTGTCAGTGTGCAAGAACGTTGGGGGACGCGTCTTTTGTAGTTCAGATAATTTGGATTGCTGCTGATACGGTGCATGTTGATTTCTCATATTGATGACATGGTTCATCGTTTCTTGATGCTATTGCTGGCTTTGCTCATAAAGGCAGCATATTTGAGAAAATGCTGCTTCACTGCCTTGCTGACTTGACTACCCCTGTGTGAAATTGTTGCTTGTCTACGTACCATAATTTTCTTCCGGCGGACTTGGCATGGAACGACTCCAAGGACGAGACATTTTCTGCTCTGGGGTATTTTATTTTGAAAAACTTATGAGAAAAGCTGAGTGGTAGAATAAATAATTTTGCAACGCGAATTTTTTTTAAGAACTCCAACATTTTTCAAGAAAATACTTGATTGCGCATGGAGAAGGACCGCTCAGTACATATCTTACACGCAAGCCATAATTATACAATACATCACTCAGGATGTGCGTACACATTCCTGACATGTTATTTAGGCTAGTGCACTTCTCCCAGTTCCTACATGATGAACACACAAACTACTTCTCACAACCTATATACATATAAAGATATCATACAAGCTGACACACTGCATGACTGCTAGGCGCACTCAGTCGTAGATGGTGAGAATTTCCCTCGGCCTGCCAAGGGTAAGACCCAGTGATGCTGGACACTCAACCTGCTCCTAACTAATAGGCTCCAGACGTGAAGCACTGAGTTGTGGAGCTGGTGCAGGTGCGGTAGGTGGTGCAGCTCTGACTGGAGTAGGAGCGATGATTCAGTCAAATTCTTCAGGAGTAGGCAGGCGGCGAGGAGTGGCGAGGGTGGCAGGTGTGTGGGATGTCGAGGACGAGACGTAAGTTAGTGGTGGTGCTGTATGGAGAAGCTCCCTCCTATTGGCAGAAAAGCTATGCACGACAGCCATACGAGCAGCCACAAGGTCGTCCACGAGGTTATCAAAAGCTGCCTCGCGTGCCTTGAGATATTGAACCAGCATCTCAATAGACTCATCCCTCTCTCCCCTAGGGCAAGCGAATGCATAGTGACATGTGTATGGTACGTGGCAGGGGAGGTAGCGGTAGCGACGAGTCTTCATTGAAGGGAGAACATCCCGAAGGTGAGCTATCGCTTCACGGGCAGCCATCTATATAGCATGCCTCTCCGTAGGCATGGCTCTTCCCACAAACCGGAAGCGGCGTAACTCAACACGTCCTCCCTTGAATTGCACCGCGGCCTAGTGCATGGACAGACTGTCGTTGATCTTGTGCTGGTAGAGTGTGAACTCCGGACGAGTTGATGGCCCGATCGCGAGTTTGACGATGGAGGTGAGAAGCTTGACGAACCCCTAAGGCACTTTGGCGAACACCTGTGACTCACAGTCGTTGCCAGCCATCTACAAAAGTAGGCAAAAATTATGAATGCTCAGATCAAAAATTTACGCTAGCTGTCAGAAAATGACTACATTTGCAAAATATTAAAATAGCACTTATTACACTAATAACTGATTAGCGATCGCACCTAGTGGCTTCCTTCATTCAGCCTGGCTCTGATACCAAGTTTGTCATGACCGGTTTTCCAATAAAAGGCTTATTGAGAAACCGACCTTTATATAGACCAGTATAGGAAAATCCTCCTTGCTGGCAGACAAATCCTTGATACAGAAATCCAGTAGTACTAAATATTATACAGGGTTGAGCTGAGGTTGCTCAACAATTTATTACAAGCACGCCAATATTATACATAAGGGCGAATATGACACAAGGGTGTGGTGGCATACTACTGACTCGTAATAAAAGTGGTGGTGGATTGTCATAGTGAAGTGGGTGACATGACTCCTAATCCTGCAGCTCATCGAGCGTTGAAGTGAGGCTCGATGATTTTATTCGGGTAGTGGAAGCATATATGATACAAGTGGCCAATTCCAGGATCGCACGGGACTGACTGGGACTCCTCTAGGCGTCAGACTCACTATCGTACTCTTCATCCATAAGATCGCCTTCGTCAACATCTGGCTAAATCAACAAGCCAGGTGAGTACTTTGAATGTACTCGCAAGACAGTTCGGACATAAGATATAACAAATGCACACATGATGCACCATGAGCAGTTAGCAATGCACACTGAAATAATAAATTTGCACGACATGCTAAATAAAAAGGAAGTCAGGCGGTAGTCCTCCCGAAATCCTAATAAAATAACTGAAAACCAATCGGGTGTCTGAAGTGACGCATCGAAAGGTAAAATAAATTAACATGTCGCAGTCGGGTTTCTGAGCGACACCACATAAAGGGCTTATATTGAAATGTAAATGACAATGCGCGCCATAGGACGTCTACGCGACATCTTGGAAAGGGCTTATAATGAAAATAAATGACAGGGATGCCATAGTCGGACGTCTGAGCAACATCACATAAAGGGCTTATATCGAAAGTAAATAACAAGGGTGCCACAGTCGGACGTCTGAGCGACATCACATAAAGGGCTTATATCGAAAGTAAATAACAAGAGTGCCATAGTCGGACGTCTGAGCGACATCACATAAAGGGCTTATATCGAAAGTAAATAACAAGAGTGCCACAGTCGGACGTCTGAGCGACATCACATAAAGGGCTTATATTCCATCACTCGTATTCAATAAATTCATGAAGTTAAATCACTCCAAGGAATTACTCAATACATGAAAATAAACGGGTTAGTCCATCCACAAGAGTAATCATTAAGACGGATTTAACACTCATGTTCATTCACCGGAGGTTGTCACTCAGACTGACACTGAGACAAGTTGAACACAGTCCTTGACCATAGATATGGTCACTCGAATGATTTTGACTCTACAGAGTTTGTACTATTTAACCACAGCCAATGGATTTCAGTAGTCACGAAGGACTAGTTCCCTTTACGGTATTTCAGTAGAAACACATCTAACCAGTACACACCCATTCCACATCACGATGCCAGGAATCACCCTAGGCAATGTTCAAGAAAAACTTTGAGACGGGGAGGCCACAACCTCGAGTAGCATGGGATCAAATTTATATCGCGCGCTCTAAGGGGTGCCCCCCTCTCGGTCCCAACCAGAAACACCCATGCCCCCTAACCGGATGACTGGCTTTAATCCAGGGCCATGGAACCCTCATCACGGCCCCTCTATTTCGTGTGTACGAGGAAAGAGGGTTGGAACTTACTAAACCCTATTCTTTGCAGAAAACATGTGGTAGCACAAAAAGGAAACGGATGGTAACGTGACTTGATCCACATCAACACTGGAGTTGATTGGTTTGGCATAAGACTGGTATGTTTCAACAATACCATCTTACCACTTTTCATGTCACCACATGATCATGTAAACTCATATCAACAATCCCATCGAGTTTCGAAGCTCACTCTATTAGCTTTGCATGCAATATAACACTCACTACTATGCATATAAACATGCCATGAAATAACTACTCAAGAAAACATGCAAAACACTCATCATATCAAAGGTTCAAACATGCTTGCCTGGTTCGGAGTAGTCGGAGTCTAGCTCGGTGAAGTTTGCGGTTCCGTCACCTCTTCCGGTATCTACGGTATAAAGAAAATACGTACTAACGTAAATACCGTGTGTGCACAAAAAGTGTTCCAAATATTTTTCAAATAAATATGATAAAAAACTAGACAGAAAAATAAAGATGACAGAAAAAGAATCAATCAAAAATCATTTTCTGTTTAAAAGTTATTAAAGTTTTAGTCCAGGGACTTATCTGTAATGAAACAGAAAGTTTCCAGGGGCTAGCTAGAACAGAAAAAGACAGAAAAACGTTTCAGTTAGAAAGCGTATTTGCCCTGAAGGCGTTTTCAGAAAACGGTTCAAAAAAAGAAAAAGCTGATGGGGGGTCCCACCCGTCAGGTTTAAACGCCGAAACAGAGTCACCGGCGCCCGAAGGCTGCGGTGGTCGCCGGCAGCGATCCACGGCGAGTTAGGAGAAGAGGAGGGTACCTATGGGTTCCTTGGGTCCTTCCGCACCTGTGGGTGGTGGAGTTGGTCGTCGGCGAGCACCACGTCGATGGCGGCCTCAACTCCGGCGGATGGTGGTTCGGGTGTTGGTGGATCTCGCCGGGGAGGGCCGCAAAGGTCGAATTGGGGCTCGGGTTAGAGCACTGGGTGCACCAGAGGGTTGCTGATGCGGTTTGGGAGGTGGGGATGGTCTAACCTAAGTGAATCAAGCCGGAGCCCGAGGCGGATCGGGGCGGCCGGAGTCGGGGAAGGAGACCTCCTAGGGGTCCTCCTAGCGGCTAGGCAGGGCTCTGGTGAGGTGGAGGTGTGGTGCGGGGTCGAGAACGAGCTCGAGGGCTCCTTTTATAGCTGGTCCGAGGCGGTGGCCGCGAACGGGATAACTCCGGTGACGACTACGGTGGGGCAGTGGTCGGTCAGGTGGTTTAGGGGGTTAGGCATCACTGTGAGGGTCTAACGGTTCCGTTCAAGTGCTAAGTTTGGCCTGCCTTGGTTGATACTCCATGTTCCCGACGGGACGGCACACGGAGCTCGTCGGCGGCAGTGAGCACACTCTGCGCTTCTCAGGCCACGACGACGGTGTCACATTGTGCAGAGACAAGCAGACAGCCACGTGGAGGCCTCGGGTGGCTTGGGCGGTGCTGGACGGCGCCGAAGGGTGGTGCTGATCCCTGCAGCCCGCCACGGGTGGCTCTACTACTACAGAAGCTGCCGGCGTCGGCGTGACACGTCTCCACCGATGATGGTGCCCGTCCAAATGACCATGCGGCGCTCTGGATAAGGAGGGGGAACAGGGAGCAAGGCGCCACTGCAGCTACTGGCGAGATCGACGCCGTGCTCTGAAGAAAACGACACTAACGGCGAAACAGAAACACTGAAAGTCTAAACTTTCTGAATTTGAACAGCAACAGTGCATGCCAGGTGCTCGATGAAATGATTTTGGCATGTGGAGAAATTTTCTGGAGCTGATCTTTGGTGAGGTGACCTCTCAATGCACCTGGGGCTGCCTGATTTATCCCAGAATTTTTGGAGAAGAAAAATATTGAATTTCACCAAAAATGACAAATCTGGTCCAAACTTGAAGTGAGCAAAACTTGAAAATTTTGAACTGTGGAAGAGTGGATCTTGATGAATCTAGGTTGGGGGTGCTAAGGACTAGTCAGAGGAGTTGGTTTGGGATCAAGACTCAAAAGAAATCAGGTACTTCCTTTTAAATCACCTAGGTCCAAAATAAAAGACAGAAATGGTTTTGGGGATAAAATAAATGAAATAAAACTCAAAAATGGGTTGAACTTGCTAGGATTGGATATTTGACTTGACCCAAAGTGGAGGGAGGGGTTTTGGAAGAAATTTTTAACAAGAGGCATGGTAAAAGAGAATGATTTGAATAAAGAGGATAAATCAAAACCCATAGGATTTCTTTTTAATTAAAAACCATTCAAAAACAAATTGTGATGAGTCAACACCAATGAAAAGCCTTCAATACCAAACATCAAGGTTGAGGATGACCCAAAATAAAATTTTTGACATAAGAGAAAATTTTGAGAAGGAGAGCCCTTTTAGAAAGATTTTAAATAGCCTCCTTCAAATAAAAAATAATTTTTTTTGGAGTGTCACAGCGTCGGGGCTCAAAGCCGAATCTGTATTGAGGAGGATGTATCCGGCTTGGGTTGAATCCCCGCTGTCGGTGTGCAAACCGTCGGATCTCTGTTAGGGGCCATCGAGTTGTGGATCTAGGATCAATGGGGAACAAGCAATGATGAACATGGTGTTTACCGAGGTTCGGGCCTTCTAGAAGAGGAAATAAAACCCTATGTCATGCTTGATTGTATTTGATGTGTATGATATGGTTACAGAGTCGATCTACCACAAGATCAGGCGAGCTAAACCCTAGGTTGATGGGGTGATGGATGTTGTTCTACCCCTAAAGACTAAAACCTATTAGTTTATATAGACACCAGTGGGGTTACGGTTACATGCGATCGGTTACAATAAAGTAAAGATCATGCTAATCTTGACATGGAGGATTATAGGATCAAAAGTATGTCTAGAGGGGGGGGGGGTGATTAGACTACTTGACCAAATAAAATCTAACCTTTTCCCAGTTTTAAGTCTTGGCAGATTTTAGCAACATAGGACAAGTCAAGCAATCAACCTACACATGCAATTATAAGAGTGTGGCAGTGGAAAGTAAAACATTGCATATGAAGATAAAAGGGAAGGGTTTGGAGAGGGCAAATGCAATGTAGACACATAGATTTTTGGCGTGGTTCCGATAGGTGATGCTATCGTACATCCACATTGATGGAGAGTTCAACCCACGAAGGGTAATGGTTGTGCGAGTCCACGGAGGGCTCCACCAACGAAGGGTCCACGAAGAAGGGACCTTGTCTATCCCACCAAGGCCATTGCCCACGAAGGACTTTACTCACTTGGGTAGATCTTAATCAAGTAGGCGATCTCCTTGCCCTTAGAATCTACTTGGTTCAACTCCACAATCTTGACGGAGGCTCCCATGTGACACCTAACCAATCTAGGAGACACCACTCTCCAAAAGGTAATAGATGGTGTGTTGATGATGAACTCCTTTCTCTTGTGCTTCAAATGATAGGCTCCCCAACACTCAACTCTCTCTCATAGATTTGGATATCGTGGAAAGATGATCTCAATGGAAAGCAACTGGGGAAGGCTAGAGATCAAGATTCTTATGGAATGTATTGGTATCAACACATGAGTAGGTGGTTATCTCTCAGAAAATAAGTAGTGGAAGTGTAGGCACGTTCTGATGGCTCCCTCATAGATGGAGAAGGGGTGCAGGAGTATATATATAGCCTCCACACAAAATCTAACCGTTTCACAAATATTACTAAACTCTGTGAGACCAAATTGATTAACTCGGTGAGACCGATCTAGTTCAAAATGTGAACGTTAGGATTTTTGGTGGGATCGACAAGAGCAACTCGGTGGGACCGATGGCTAGGGTTAGGACAAAATCTCATCTTAGTGAGACCGATCGCATGAAGTTGGTGAGACTGATTTCAGCAATAAGCAAACAGAGACTTGGTCAAGCAAACTCGGTGGGACCAATCGCTTGTTTCAGTGGGACCTGAATGTTACGAAAAGGAAACAAATAGTTTGCATTGCGAATTCAGTGGGACCGATCGCTCATTTCGGTAAAACCGAAAAGTTATGAAGGGAAACGGAGAGTTTGTAATCCCAGCTGGGTGAGACCGAGATCCCTATCAATGAGACCGAACTGATTAGGGTTTCTGGCTATGGCTATGTCAAGTGAACTCGATGGTGCCGGATGAATCAAATCGGTGGGGCCAAGTTTGACTTTAGGTTTAGGACATATTTCGATTTGATAAAATGGTTGAGGGATTTGGAGCATATCACTAAGCATTTTGAGCAAGCAAGCCATTAAGCAACACCTCCTCCCCTTTTAATAGTATTGGATTTTCCTATGGACTCAATGTGTTCTTGGATCACTAAAATGAAAATGAAGATTCTTGAGCTTTTTCCAATGTGTGTCCTTAGCATTTTGAGGGGTCCACATCTCTAGTCCATGCCATGCCAATCATTAAACTTTCTGAAACATTTAACCTGAATGACTGTTAGTTCAATGAACTATATTTTGTTATGAATTACCAAAACCACCTGGGGATTAGTTGCATTTTCAATCTCCCCCTTTTTGGTAATTGATGACAACATATAAATCAAGGCTTCAACAAATGATAATATAAATGAAGTACATCATCGCTTTGAGAAGTATGTGATAAGCAAGAGCTCCCACTAAATTTGTGCATTATTTAAAATTTGTTTCTGAATGCAAATGCACAATCTATTAGGATCATGTATTACTCTTCCATGTCACATACATCTTGGTGGAGCGCTCAAGATGATAGAATATAAGTAGCATGCACTCATCAACAAGGCAAAACATGAATGATCATACACAAGTGATAATATATCATAGTTCAAGCACCCATTAAAGCATAATATGATCAAACACATGATCATAGAAGTATCTCACACACAAGTCCAAATAATGTAGCAACCAATCAAGCAAATAACAAGTAGAAAGAGAGGCAAATAAAAGCAAAACACACACTCTCTCTCGAAGCCTATGATCTATACACTTTCTCCCCCTTCGGCAACAAGTTACCAAAGAGCTTGAAAATGCATAGTCCTATGCAGCACTCTAAGCATGATCTCCAGGAGCTCCGGTGTGTGAAGATGGTGTGGAGAGGACAGCATCTGCAAAATCTTTCCCTGATGTCTGAGGAACTAGAGGAGTGGCAACCGGAGGGGCAACTAGGGCAGTGGTTGCAGGTGCTGAAATGGTAGCTCTCGTGTCACTGGCTAGCACGGCTACAGACCCTTGTGCCCTAGTCACTCTCTAAAATGCATCTGAGGTAGCTCTCCCTCTCATATCCTCTACTTCTTCTTGAAGTTGCTCAACCGTGGTCTGAATTTCTGTGACCTTCAAATCTAGATCATAAAATTTTGTTTCGATTATCCTCTCAAAACTTTCTTGGTTTTGAGTCAGGGTGGCTATTCGTTTCTCAATTCTCACTATGGCCTCACTAAGCTGATCCTGCTTGGTCTTGAGATTATAGCTGAGGCATCTAGAACCTTGGAAGTTTTTGTAGCTTCTGCTTTCTCTCTCTTCTCCTGAGCCTCTATAGATGTAGGATGTGATGCATCCATGACAACAACATTGTTCTCAAATTTTGGCCTTAGGAACAGGTGCTCTTTATCTAGAAGCTATGTGCCTATACCCATCTTGGAGTTGATGAGCATCTGAATGTGTGGGGCATATCCACATGACCTATTCTGATCTGTTGTAATCCTATTTATTGTTTAAACAATCAAGGTCATCACCTTTAACTTCTCTGGCACGTCAAACATATGCAGCAAGTTGATTGAGTGCCCTCTCATCATCCTCTCATCTCCTGATTTGGGCAACAAAGTATACCTCAAGATAGTGTTGATGGTAGGCAGACCTGATAGCAGATAGTAGATGGAGCCAAACTTGTGAGTGTCCAAGGCATCATCAAGAATTTCCTTGTACATGTGTGCCATGGAGTTATGGCCTTTCCTGGGCTTGGCATAGACATCTGTGTCATGTTCAGATTCTTCAGGGGCATTAATCAGCTTGGCCCACTCAGCTATGGAGGATTGGTACCTAGTGCCGGTGTGAAAACCGGCGGATCTCGGGTAGGGGGTCCCGAACTGTGCGTCTAAGGCTAATGGTAACAGGAGGCGGGGGACACGATGTTTACCCAGGTTCGGGCCCTCACTACGAAGGTAATACCCTACTTCCTAATTGACTGATCTTGATGATATGAGTATTACAAGAGTTGATCTACCACGAGATTGTAGAGGCTAAACCCTAGAAGCTATCCTATGATTATGATTGTTGTTGTCCTATGGAATAAACCCTCTGGTTTATATAGACACCAGAGGGGGCTAGGGTTACATAGAGTTGGTTACAGAGAAGGGAAGCTACATATCCGAGTTGCCAAGCTTGCCTTCCACGCAAAGAAGAGTCCCACCCAAACACGGAACGAAGTCTTCAATCTTGTATCTTCATAGTCCAACAGTCCGGCATAAGCATATAGTCCGGTTGTCCGAGGACCCCCTAAGCCAGGACTCCCTAAGTAGCCCATGAACTAGGCTTCAATGCCAATGAGTCCGGCGCGCAGATTGTCTTCGGCATTGCAAGGCGGGTTCCTTCTCCGAATACTCCAAAGTAGATCTTGAACACAAGAATCGTGTTCGACACTGCAAAGCAATTCGACATACCACCGTAGAGAGTACAATATTCCACGAGCCTAATCTGCTGACAACTTTACCATGGCATGACATCACGCCGTGGCTCGGTCATTATTCGAACCGTTTTCTCAACCTGCTACTACACATCTTGCGAGGCGGTTTTACTAGTACGTCTTGTCGAGGCAGAGATCATGTCCCCTTATCACGGGATTCTCATCAATACGGGCATGGGTAACCCAACCACACCATTATCATCGCACTTGGGGAATAAGCGAGTTTTTAGGGCAAGTGGGGAGGCACATGACCGCCGCCTTTATAAGGAGATAAGGATTCCCCTTTATAAGGAGATAAGGATCCGTTCTCAAGATCCAACGCCCAAGCTCTCACCTTCTCCGCAAAAACATTCCGAACATGTCCGGAGCGAGAGGCAAGTGGATGGCCTCCTTCGTTACGAAGGAGGACATCAAGAAGCTTCGGGAGGCCGAATATTTGTCTAGGGACATCGCGCATTGGCTTCCGGCCGAAGGGCAGATCATCCCTACCCCGAAACCCCAGGAAAGGGTAGTGTTCCTCTCTCACATCATCCGCGGGCTGCGATTTCCCCTCCACGCATTCGTCCACAGACTAATGTTCTACTACGGGCTGGACTTCCATGACTTGGCCCCCAACTCCATTCTCAACATCTCAGTGTTTATCATCGTGTGCGAGGCCTTCCTCCGCATCACACCCCACTTCGGCCTATGGCTGAAGACCTTCAACGCGAAGCCAAAGGTGGTGAGTGGCCAACAAGCGGAGTGCGGAGGCGCCATGGTGGGCAAGATGCCCAATGTCACCTGGCCCGAAGGCTCCTTTGTGGAGACTGTGTAGGGGTGGCAATCTGGGTGGTTCTACATCACCGAGCCGCGCGACATCAACTGGGCGGCGACCGCCGAATTCCGATCCGGCATCCCCATGCGGCTCACCTCCTGGAAAGAGAAGGGCATAGCCTGGTGCTCAGCGGAAGAACTGACCGGACTTCAGACATGCATCCAAAATATGATAAGCAAGAAAATCAAGCTTGTCAACGTGGTCCAAGTTATGCTCCTCTGCTGGATTCTTCCGTGTCAGAGACGGATTTGTAATCTCTGGGAGGTCGACCCAGCCGAATACCAGACGCTGCGAGAGCTCTTCGGCATGACGCACGAAGATGCCTGGAAGGTGCTCTTCAAGGCCAACGAGGTGCCACCGCCCACAACCAAAGATCGCAGGCTCAGCGCAAAACGCCAAGCCAATCCGGTAAGTTATCATATTTGCAAGGTATGCCTTTTACTAGCACACTCGCGGGAGAAATCTAAGCCTCCATGCCACAAGCCTGGGTAGCGACAGCGGAGCAGATTAAATGTCCGGCTCCGCTACCTAAAGATCCAGAATCGCCTCTTCAAATGAAGATGTTGTTTCCGGTGCCCTACGAGGTGCCGGGGAAGAGGCCAAGAAGACGGCCGCGGGGACCAGAGATGGTCTCCGGCGCAAGGTTGCACCGGACATGACATTCGAAGAAACCGAGACGCACTCCTCCACCGATGATGACGAGGAGGAGGAAATCTATCCCCCCTACTGGGGGGAGAAAGAAGAGGAAGGCCACCACGCATGGGGAGGCCGAGGTGTCCAAGAAGGGGAAAAACTTCCTTCCGGACCACTCCACTGTCACACCCTAGCTAGTCATGCATTAGAGTGTTGCATCATGTTTACTCTTCATCAGAAACTTGAAATGGGGATCTGTGAAACCCTCAGAATCATTTTGAAAATGACCCAAATAAAAATTTCTCCAAAAGGGTCCAAGAAAATGCTCATGTTGCTCTCTGAAAATATTGGACAGAGATAAAAATCAAACCAATATTTTTAGTGGCTCATGGACATTTATTTTGGGCATTTGGAATTAATGCATAAATATTTGCATTGGAAATATATTAATTATATATATTAATATATGCCCAAATATTATGCCAATTATAAAAGAGCTCTGGAATAATATAAATAGCTCCTACAAAAATTGGCATAAGTTAAATAAATGATTTAATATATTATTTAAATCAAAACAAATGTCAGAAATTAGAAAACAAAAAAAAACTAAAAGGGAGAAGCTTACCTGGGCTCCTCCCTGTGCAGCCCAGCCAGCTGGCCGGCCCAGCCAGTAGCCGGCCCAGCCCACCTCCCTCCTCTGTCGTCTTCGTCCCGACAGAGGGAGGGGAGTGTGGCCGGCGCGCGCGCACGGCCACCGCGCCACGCCACCTCTCTCCCTGCCTGCCTGCCCTCCCCTCCTCGCCTCGGTGTCCCTGGACGACGCCACGCCTCCCCCCTGCTCTCTCTCACTCTCCCCCGGCTGTCCCCTCCTCTCCCTCGCTCTCTCTCTCGCCCGGCCGAACACCACCGTCGCCGCCGTTCGCCTTAGCCGCTGTCTCCGACCACCCCTCGCTCCCCCGACCAGCTCAGGAGCTCCGCCTCGACTCCCTCTTCCTCCCCACCGCTCCACAGCTCCCCGGAAGCCCTGCATCGCCGCCACGTCGCCGTTCCCCTCTTCGGGCTCCGACCACCGTCGCCGTCGAATTCGCCGTCTCCAGCGCGTCCCCGAGCCCGCTTCGACGCCCACTGCAACCGCGGTGAGCTACGCCACCGTTTCCCCCTCTCCTTCCCCTCGTTCCCTCGCCGTAGCCTCCTCCCCACCACGGCCGAACCTCCGCCGTCGCCGAGCTCGCCGTCGACGCAGCTCCGGTGACCATTTGGTCACCCCGGCGAGTCCAACGAGTTCGCAAAACCCCGTAGAGCATCCCTAGCGCCTCGTTTTGCTCGACTTCGAGCTCCAGCACCGTTCCCGTGCACGACCGAACCCCGGCGGCCGCAGCCGAGCTCGCCGCCGTCGACTCCGGCCACCCCGACCCCAACGGGCTCCGCCAAGAGCTGCGGGTTGCCCTCAGCTCCACTCTGGTGGTCTCCGCGGTCCGTTTGGTGGCCGAAATGACCAAAACCACTTCCGCCGCCGCGTCGGGCTCGCCGGCGACTAAACGCCGGCAGCCGACATTGACTTTGACCACGGGTGGGCCCTGGTTGACTCCCCTGAGTCAATGACAGGTGGGGCCCAGCCCTGTTAATTAAACAGGATTAGTTTTAATTAAGTTTTAATTAAAATAATCACCCTGACATGCGGGACCCACTGTCAGGTTTGACCCAGACCTGTTCCGTTGACCTGCTGACGTCACACTGACGTCAGGCTGACGCAGTAATTGAATTTCTGGATTTAAATTAAATCAGGAAATTCCAGAATATTATTTAAACTTCAAAAATTCATAACTTTTATTCTGTAACTCCAAATTGGACAAATTATATATGAAAAATGATCAGAAAAATCCAATCTATCCATCTGTACTATTTTCATGCATGATCAAACAAGTTAAATTGATGTTTTAAGCAGAACAAGAAAAGGCACTTTAAAAGGCCATATTTGAATTTGGAATTTGAATCTTTGATTCAAATTTGTTCAAACCCTTCTGGCTTTAGTTGCATTAGCCCAACACACTCATATTGCCATGTTTCATGCATGCATCATATTGTTGCACATTGTTTGGTGATGCTTGTGTATCGATGTCCTTTGCGACAGGTTCTGTCCCCGAGGAGTACCGTGATTACCCTAACGAAGAACCGTATCCGTGCATCGAACCATCAGGCAAGCAACCAACCATTTGATCATATCGATACAATCCCATGTTCTCGCTCCTGCTCTCTTTTACTGCATTAAGACAACGCGTTTCAAACTGCTGTGTGCCACGGTAGTTGAACCCATTTCCTCTGCATGACCTGTCATTGCCACAGTAACTAGATGAAACCCACTAGCATGTGTAGGAGTTGATTGAGCCATATGTATGTGTTGTTCCTACCTTGCTATGCCTGCTATGCTTAGAGTCGTGTCAGGTCTGGTTCATCTGGGTGATGGGCTAGAGTGAAATGATTACGTCGGTAATGGGAGTGGTGTGGTGAACACGATTTGGTAAAGGTATCGATGAGAGGCCATGTAGGAGTACATGGTGGGTTGTTTCATTGAAGCCGACCTTAAGCACTGAGATCTGTATGTGTGATTTAAGAATCAGCTACTACCATACATTGGGCCCTGAAATATGACCCCGCTCGACTTCTTATTCACCCTAGCTCTCTGTCCAGGAGTTGCAAGTAGTTTCTGGTGTTTGTAGCCTACTGGAGGCCGTGGACAGCGCTGACCGTAGGGGTGGGCTGTGATGCGGTAGGTACGTGGCACGGTGTACCGAATACCCGTTAGGTATCTCGGGAACCCTGTTCACATCGTTCGGGGCCGTATGGGAAACCTCGGCCGGACTCCCTGCGGATGGAACCTGAATAGGCGATAAACCTGGACTAGAGGCTTAAGTGTTTAGGTAGGTCGTGGTCTACACCCACGTCGGCTTTCGCTTGAAGTCTGCCGAGCACATGTCGTGTGCAGACGCTAAGTGGTGGAAACATGTATGAAGAAGTACACCCCTGCAGGGTTAACATGATCTATTCGAATAGCCGCGTCCGCGGTAAAGGACTACTTGGTTGCCTATACAGTTCATAGACAAGTAAATGGAAACTACTAAAAGCCTCGAGATAAGTGTGAGTGCCGAGGATGGCTCTTCCGTAGGAAGACGGAGGTGGATCCTCGGTAGTGTATTGAAGTGGTGAATAGTGGACTCGTGTGCGCAAAACCATTTCAAGTTGGAGTATCGTAGGATAGCCTAGCCAAGAGTCAAAGCTGGCTTGCTGCAATAACTCCACCAACCCTTCTTGATACTATGCATGTATGTAGGATCTGATGTAAGTCTTGCTGAGTACCTTTGTACTCATGTTGCTATAATCTACATTTTTACAGAAGACGCTGCAACCCCTTCTGATGGGTTCTATGTAGACGTTGACATCAACGAGTAGGCTAAAGACCCAGGTGGTGACCCTGAGCTTGTGAAGGACCACGTAGTATAGCTAGGCTTTCCAAGCCTCTTTTATTTTACTAGTTGTCTGTACTCAGACAAGTTACTTCCGCTGCTGGCTTGTATGACTGTATGACTTGTATGTTGGGTCGTAAGACCCGTACCTTTGTGTATGATATGTATGGCTCCCTGAGCCTTAAATAAAGTACTTGTGTCGTAGAGTCATGTTGTGATGCTTCGTTGTATTTGCACATATCGAGCATATTGTGTGTATGATTGAAATGCTTGGTATGTGTGGGATCTGACTATCTAGTTGTTTATCTTTAGTAGCCTCTCTTACCGGGAAATGTCTCCTGGTGTTACCGCTGAGCCATGGTAGCTTGCTACTGCTCTGGAACACTTAGGCTGGCCGGCATGTGTCCTTCTTCGTTCCTGTGTCTGTCCCTTCGGGGAAATGTCACGCTTTGAGTACCGGAGTCCTGTTAGCCCGCTACAGCCCGGTTTACCGGAGTCCTGCTAGCCCAGTGCTACAGCCCGGACCCACTTGCTGATGACCGACACGTTCGAAGCTGGGTCATGGATGCCTGTCCCTGTAAGTCTGTGCCACTTTGGGTTTACGACTAGTCATGTCAGCCCGGGCTCTTTATCATATGGATGCTAGCGACACTATCATATACGTGAGCCAAAAGGCGCAAACGGTCCCGGGCAAAGGTAAGGCGACACCCGTGGGAACACCGTGCGTGAGGCCGCAAAGTGATATGAAGTGTTACCGGCTAGATCGATGTGACATCGAGTCGGGGTCCTGACAGCGTTGGCATCAGAGCCGGACTGCCTGTAGGTTCTCCAAGCCAAACTGGTCGATGTTGAGTCTAGAAATTCTTTAGCTATATGTAGGGGAATTGTTTGTGGGTTGGAACGTAAGGCTCTTTTTACTCCTTATACCTTATGACTTTCTGATCTGAGTCAGTCCATTTTTCCACCGGGGGTTAAGGAATTAGGATCTATTCTCTCTATCAGGATCACGTGTTACTAATCAGTAGTACCTTATAAGTTTGATGGTTACAAGCCTAGTTCAGTTCTACTACCACATTATGTTGTTAGAATGGTTTCAGAACTTTGATGTGATGATGTTGGGTGTGTACGAAATCCTTTGTCAAATGTCTCAAAATCCTTCTTGAGCATTTACAGCTGTTATGCTGCCGAAATTTTGCTAGAAATTCTAATGCCCTTGCATTATGATTGTGCTTTCAGATGGCCACTCGCGACCTCAATCAAGTGGTTCGCCTGACTCGATGCCTAGATGTACCCGGCCATACTGCTAAGTTGGTCAGGGTAATGACTGAGGCTGGATACCGCTGGTATCCTGAGTACACGGTCGAAGAGCAATTCCGAGATTTTAATCAAAGCCAGTATCTCTGCACTGTCAGGATATTTCCATCTTATCCTGGATCCACTGAGCCTCTTCACTGCTCCTATGGACTCGGGGTTACTATTGAGATGGCTGTGCAGGATGCCGCCTACTCTATGATGACCATTATGCGAGTCAGATCTGGTCTATTTCGGGACTCTGACTTCCGGTATATGCCAGGATCACTTCCGGGAGCACAAGGGTATCTCCAGGCTATCTATGCTGACTCCACTCAGGAGGATTCACGGACTCGCACCACTGCTGAGATGCTCGAGGATAAGGACCGTGAAAATCGGGCCTTAAGGTTAGAGCTCTTCAATACCCGTGCTGACCACTGGGCCACTTTGACTCGGTTCGCACCGGCGGTGCAAGCTGGATTCTCAGATATGCGCGATCTCTATCCTGTGAGATCTGCTCTGCCAGACGTGATGGTTTGGCGTGATGTAGGAGGCATCACCCCACCTCGCGGTCCCCGCAGGCCACCGTTTGTTGGTCCACGACCTCATCCTAGCCCCTATGGTCCACAAGCTCCGCGAGATCGTCTATTTCCGGATGAACATGTTGAGCTTCCAGGCTATGGAGGTGACTTCTACGAGGACTACTACGGATCGGTCTGAGTTAGTAGTAGTATCACTAGTTCGCACTAGCTGTGTCGTCTATCGTCCTGCGTGACTCGTGGGATATGACCTAGTTTGTACTCCTTCCGGGGGTGTAGAAAAATAATGTATAGGAGCTTGGAATGCCTCCGATGAGATGTAATCCTCTTTTCACCGTAATAGTACTTTGTTTGGTCTTGTACTAAACCCTGTATGGTGTGTATGACGATGGAATAAAAGAAGCAGTTTCTGTATCTGCCATGTCATACGGATGATCATCTTGCATTCCGAGTTATTCCTTACATTATGTATCCTATGTCGGAATTTTACCATCCTGACTAAATCATTGTCTTGTTTACCTAGGATGGTCAACACGCGCGCTAACCCTGCTTCCCAAGAGCAGGCCGAAGGCAGTGAAGCCAGGGATGCAAATCTGCCTCAACCTCCTTCACTAGCCGAGGTTATGATGGAAGCTGAGAGAAACAAGCGGGAGACCAACCGTTTGTTGGAGCGTATTGAACAGAACACAGCACACCATCAGAGGGCTAACGTGGTGTCACTCAGTGATTTTATCAAATTACATCCACCCACGTTCCACCACTCCGTCGAGCCTCTCGACGCTGATGACTGGCTTCGCAGTATCTCTCACAAACTGCGTTCCGCGCTGGTAGCGGAGGCTGACAGGGTCACCTTTGCTGCATATCATCTTGAAGGCCCCGCCAGTCTGTGGTGGGAGAATTATGGAGCTATGCGCCCAGCGGGCCATGTCCCTACTTGGGCTGAGTTCAGCGAGGCTTTCCGTGAACATCACATTCCGGAGGGTCTCATGGACCGTAAACGTGAAGAATTTTGCAGTTTCACCCAAGGCCGACTTTCTGTGGATGCCTATAGCAGGGAGTTTGGTAATCTCGCCCGATATGCAACTGAGGAAGTGTCTACTGACGCCAAGAAGCAAGCAAGGTTCCGTAAGGGCCTTAGTCCTGAGCTTCGCCGCGACCTCCGTTTGCATGAGTGCACATCTTTTTCGAAACTTGTCAACAAAGCCATCAGTGCTGAAACTGGTCAGACTGACTATGACGCAACACGCAAGCATGGACGTGACATGGGTTCCTCATCCGGTGCTGGTCCTCAGAAGCGCCGCGTGTGGGTACCCAACACCGCCCTGCCACCCAGGTTCACACCGAGGCCATCTTTCCAGGCGCCTCGCCCTGTACAACAGTCTGCTCCAGCCAAGCCCTATGGGGGTCCAACCAATAATGCTCCTCCACGTACCAGTTCCGTGACTTGTTTCAAGTGTGGGGAATCTGGTCACTATATGCGTGAGTGCCCCCAGACCAACCCCAATCAATCTGCTAAAGCTGTTGGCCGTGGCAAGCCGACAGGAAAAGTGTTTCATGCTAAACCGGTCACCGCTTCACGTGGCCATGTCAACTGTATCTCTGCCGAAGAAGCTCAAGAAGATCCCAACGTCGTTCTCGGTACGCTTCTTGTTAATTGCCACCCGGCATCTGTTCTTTTCGATACAGGAGCCTCTCATTCTTTTATATCTGAAAATTATGCTCGTTTGCATAACGTTGCATTCTGTGACTTGCCATCCTCTATGGTAATTCAAACTCCGGGATCCAAATGGCAAACTTCTAGAGTAAGCCATGGAAATGAAATCCAAGTCGACAGACTTGTTTTCCTCGCATCTTTGATAGCCCTTAAATCTTCAGATATTAATATCATTTTGGGTATGGACTGGATGTCAGCTCATCAAGCCAAAATTGATTGCTTCTCTAGGACTGTTCAACTCACCCATCCTTCGGGGAAGATAGTCAATGTTTTGACCCGAATAGCCAAGCGACAACTATATTCTCTTAACGCCAGCCCTCTGCCAGACCTTGAGGACGTTCCGGTAGTCCGTGACTTCCCGGATGTCTTTCCAGAGGAATTGCCAGGTGTTCCACCTGACAGGGATGTTGAGTTCGTAATAGACCTCATTCCAGGAACCGTTCCGATTGCTAGAAGACCCTATAAGATGGCACCACTAGAACTAGCCGAGCTTAAGAAACAACTCGATGAATCCTTGAAAAAGGGGTTTCATCCGCCCTAGTTCATCTCCGTGGGCTTGCCCCGTCCTATTCGTCAAGAAGAAGGATGGTACGGACCGGATGGTTGTAGATTACCGACCTGTCAATTTGGTCACAATCAAAAACAAATATCCACTTCCCAGGATCAACGATCTGTATGATCAGCTCGCTGGATCCTCAGTCTTCTCCAAGATGGATTTGAGGTTGGGCTACCATCAAATCAAAATCAGAAACGGGGACATTCCTAAAACGGCCTTTGTTACTCGTTATGGCCAATACGAGTACACCGTCATGTCCTTCGGTTTAACCAACGCTCCAGCCACCTTTTCTCGGTTAATGAACTCAATCTTCATGGAGTATTTGGATAAATTCGTCGTAGTTTATCTCGATGATATACTCATCTACTCCAAGAACGAGGAAGAACATGCCGAACATCTAAGGCTAGTGTTGAAGAAACTTCGAGAGCATCGCCTTTATGCCAAATTTTCTAAATGTGAATTCTGGTTGTCAGAAGTGACCTATCTGGGTCATGTAATATCTGGTAAAGGTATTGCTGTTAACCCTGAGCGAGTTCAAGCCGTCCTTGATTGGACTCCACCTGAATCGGTCAAGCAAGTTCGGAGTTTTCTGGGCTTAGCGAGCTATTGTCGTCGCTTTGTCGAGAACTTCTCCAAGGTTGCTAAACCTCTAACCGAACTCCTCAAGAAAGATAAGAAGTTCGAATGGACTCCACAATGTGAGCACAGCTTTCAGGAACTGAAAAGACGCCTGACCTCTGCTCCCGTACTGGTACCGCCAGACTTCTCCAAAGACTTTGTTATCTACTGCGACGCCTCGCGACAAGGACTAGGTTGCATTCTTATGCAAGATCGACACGTAATTGCTTACGCTTCACGGCAATTGCACCCACATGAGGAGAATTATCCTACTCATGATCTAGAACTTGCAGCCGTAGTCTATGCACTTAAGACCTGGCGACATTACCTCCTCGGTAATCGTTGCGAGATATTCACTGATCACCAAAGCCTGAAGTACATCTTCACCCAACCGGATCTGAATCTCAGGCAAAGACGTTGGGTTGAGTTGATCACAGACTTCGACTTAGGAATAACCTATACCCCAGGGAAAGCCAACGTCATGGCTGATGCGCTAAGTCGTAAATCTTATTGTAACAACCTGATGTTACAACAAAGTCAACCGCTTCTCCATGATGAATTTCGGAAGCTTAACCTTCACATTGTACCTCAAGGTTTTCTTTCCACCTTGGTAGCAAAACCTACTCTTACGGATCAAATCATCGCTGCCCAAAAGCGAGATAAGGGAATATCTAAAATCAAAGAGAACATTGCTAGCGGAGGTGCTAGTTGTTTCTCCACAAATGATCATGGTGTTGTGTACTTTGAGAACCGTCTAGTGGTTCCCAAGAACCAGCATCTACGGCAGTTGATCCTTAAGGAGGCTCATGAATCTCCTCTCACTATTCATCCCGGTAGTACTAAAATGTATCAGGACCTACGCCAGAGGTTCTGGTGGACTAGGATGAAGAGAGAAATTGCTCAGTATATTGCAAATTGCGACGTCTGTCGCCGTGTAAAAGCAGAGCATCAACGGCCTGCTGGCACCCTTCAACCATTAGCTATTCCTGAATGGAAATGGGATAAAATTGGTATGGATTTCATTACCGGTTTTCCCAGGACCAAAAGAGGGAATAATGCTATTTTCGTCGTGGTCGATCGTCTTTCCAAAGTAGCCCATTTCTTACCTGTTCGTGAGAGTATAACCGCTAGTCAGCTGGCAGACTTATACATCTCCCGAATAGTGTCCCTCCATGGTGTTCCTTTGGAAATTAACTCGGATCGAGGAAGTCTTTTCACCTCTCGATTTTGGGAAAGTTTCCAAAATGCTATGGGAACCCGTCTCTCCTTTAGCACCGCTTTCCACCCTCAGTCAAGTGGTCAAGTGGAACGCGTCAACCAAATTCTAGAAGACATGCTTCGAGCCTCTGTTATCTCGTTCGGAATGGACTGGGAGAAGTGCCTTCCATTTGCCGAATTCGCTTACAACAACAGCTATCAATCTAGCTTGGGTAAAGCCCCTTTTGAAGTTCTCTATGGACGACGATGTCGAACACCCCTTAACTGGTCAGAGACCGGGGAAAGACAATTCTTTGGCCCGGACATGATTCAGGAAGCAGAAGAACAAGTTCGTATCGTTCGTGAAAAGTTGAAAACAGCCCAATCCCGTCAAAAGAGTCAATATGACCGAAAACATAAGGCTATGACTTTCGAGGTTGACGAGAAGGCTTATCTTCGGGTCACCCCTCTGAAGGGAACCCATCGTTTCGGTATCAAAGGCAAATTGGCTCCTCGTTACATTGGACCTTTTCGCATTCTTGCCAAACGAGGAGAAGTTGCCTACCAGTTGGAACTACCTCCGCACCTCTCCAGAGTTCACGATGTCTTCCACGTTTCTCAACTCAGGCGTTGCTTCTCGGATCCTATCCGTGAAGTGGACCACGAAACGCTTGATCTCCAAGATGATCTTACATATCGAGAGTACCCCATTCGTATCCTCGATCAAGCCGAACGTACCACGCGACGTCATAATATCAAGTTTCTCAAGGTTCAATGGTCGCACCATTCCGAGGATGAAGCAACTTGGGAAAGGGAGGATCGTCTTCGACTCGAGTATCCCGCCTTCTTCCCGGAGGAACCCAAATCTCGGGACGAGATTCTTTTGAGTGGGGGTGAGTTGTCACACCCTAGCTAGTCATGCATTAGAGTGTTGCATCATGTTTACTCTTCATCAGAAACTTGAAATGGGGATCTGTGAAACCCTCAGAATCATTTTGAAAATGACCCAAATAAAAATTTCTCCAAAAGGGTCCAAGAAAATGCTCATGTTGCTCTCTGAAAATATTGGACAGAGATAAAAATCAAACCAATATTTTTAGTGGCTCATGGACATTTATTTTGGGCATTTGGAATTAATGCATAAATATTTGCATTGGAAATATATTAATTATATATATTAATATATGCCCAAATATTATGCCAATTATAAAAGAGCTCTGGAATAATATAAATAGCTCCTGCAAAAATTGGCATAAGTTAAATAAATGATTTAATATATTATTTAAATCAAAACAAATGTCAGAAATTAGAAAACAGAAAAAAACTAAAAGGGAGAAGCTTACCTGGGCTCCTCCCTGTGCAGCCCAGCCAGCTGGCCGGCCCAGCCAGCAGCCGGCCCAGCCCACCTCCCTCCTCTGTCGTCTTCGTCCCGACAGAGGGAGGGGAGTGTGGCCGGCGCGCGCGCACGGCCACCGCGCCACGCCACCTCTCTCCCTGCCTGCCTGCCCTCCCCTCCTCGCCTCGGTGTCCCTGGACGACGCCACGCCTCCCCCCTGCTCTCTCTCACTCTCCCCCGGCTCTCCCCTCCTCTCCCTCGCTCTCTCTCTCGCCCGGCCGAACACCACCGTCGCCGCCGTTCGCCTTAGCCGCTGTCTCCGACCACCCCTCGCTCCCCCGACCAGCTCAGGAGCTCCGCCTCGACTCCCTCTTCCTCCCCACCGCTCCACAGCTCCCCGGAAGCCCTGCATCGCCGCCACGTCGCCGTTCCCCTCTTCGGGCTCCGACCACCGTCGCCGTCGAATTCGCCGTCTCCAGCGCGTCCCCGAGCCCGCTTCGACGCCCACTGCAACCGCGGTGAGCTACGCCACCGTTTCCCCCTCTCCTTCCCCTCGTTCCCTCACCGTAGCCTCCTCCCCACCACGGCCGAACCTCCGCCGTCGCCGAGCTCGCCGTCGACGCAGCTCCGGTGACCATTTGGTCACCCCGGCGAGTCCAACGAGTTCGCAAAACCCCGTAGAGCATCCCTAGCGCCTCGTTTTGCTCGACTTCGAGCTCCAGCACCGTTCCCGTGCACGACCGAACCCCGGCGGCCGCAGCCGAGCTCGCCGCCGTCGACTCCGGCCACCCCGACCCCAACGGGCTCCGCCAAGAGCTGCGGGTTGCCCTCAGCTCCACTCCGGTGGTCTCCGCGGTCCGTTTGGTGGCCGAAATGACCAAAACCACTTCCGCCGCCGCGTCGGGCTCGCCGGCGACTAAACGCCGGCAGCCGACATTGACTTTGACCACGGGTGGGCCCTGGTTGACTCCCCTGAGTCAATGACAGGTGGGGCCCAGCCCTGTTAATTAAACAGGATTAGTTTTAATTAAGTTTTAATTAAAATAATCACCCTGACATGCGGGACCCACTGTCAGGTTTGACCCAGACCTGTTCCGTTGACCTGCTGACGTCACACTGACGTCAGGCTGACGCAGTAATTGAATTTCTGGATTTAAATTAAATCAGGAAATTCCAGAATATTATTTAAACTTCAAAAATTCATAACTTTTATTCTGTAACTCCAAATTGGACAAATTATATATGAAAAATGATCAGAAAAATCCAATCTATCCATCTGTACTATTTTCATGCATGATCAAACAAGTTAAATTGATGTTTTAAGCAGAACAAGAAAAGGCACTTTAAAAGGCCATATTTGAATTTGGAATTTGAATCTTTGATTCAAATTTGTTCAAACCCTTCTGGCTTTAGTTGCATTAGCCCAACACACTCATATTGCCATGTTTCATGCATGCATCATATTGTTGCACATTGTTTGGTGATGCTTGTGTATCGATGTCCTTTGCGACAGGTTCTGTCCCCGAGGAGTACCGTGATTACCCTAACGAAGAACCGTATCCGTGCATCGAACCATCAGGCAAGCAACCAACCATTTGATCATATCGATACAATCCCATGTTCTCGCTCCTGCTCTCTTTTACTGCATTAAGACAACGCGTTTCAAACTGCTGTGTGCCACGGTAGTTGAACCCATTTCCTCTGCATGACCTGTCATTGCCACAGTAACTAGATGAAACCCACTAGCATGTGTAGGAGTTGATTGAGCCATATGTATGTGTTGTTCCTACCTTGCTATGCCTGCTATGCTTAGAGTCGTGTCAGGTCTGGTTCATCTGGGTGATGGGCTAGAGTGAAATGATTATGTCGGTAATGGGAGTGGTGTGGTGAACACGATTTGGTAAAGGTATCGATGAGAGGCCATGTAGGAGTACATGGTGGGTTGTTTCATTGAAGCCGACCTTAAGCACTGAGATCTGTATGTGTGATTTAAGAATCAGCTACTACCATACATTGGGCCCTGAAATATGACCCCGCTCGACTTCTTATTCACCCTAGCTCTCTGTCCAGGAGTTGCAAGTAGTTTCTGGTGTTTGTAGCCTACTGGAGGCCGTGGACAGCGCTGACCGTAGGGGTGGGCTGTGATGCGGTAGGTACGTGGCACGGTGTACCGAATACCCGTTAGGTATCTCGGGAACCCTGTTCACATCGTTCGGGGCCGTATGGGAAACCTCGGCCGGACTCCCTGCGGATGGAACCTGAATAGGCGATAAACCTGGACTAGAGGCTTAAGTGTTTAGGTAGGTCGTGGTCTACACCCACGTCGGCTTTCGCTTGAAGTCTGCCGAGCACATGTCGTGTGCAGACGCTAAGTGGTGGAAACATGTATGAAGAAGTACACCCCTGCAGGGTTAACATGATCTATTCGAATAGCCGCGTCCGCGGTAAAGGACTACTTGGTTGCCTATACAGTTCATAGACAAGTAAATGGAAACTACTAAAAGCCTCGAGATAAGTGTGAGTGCCGAGGATGGCTCTTCCGTAGGAAGACGGAGGTGGATCCTCGGTAGTGTATTGAAGTGGTGAATAGTGGACTCGTGTGCGCAAAACCATTTCAAGTTGGAGTATCGTAGGATAGCCTAGCCAAGAGTCAAAGCTGGCTTGCTGCAATAACTCCACCAACCCTTCTTGATACTATGCATGTATGTAGGATCTGATGTAAGTCTTGCTGAGTACCTTTGTACTCATGTTGCTATAATCTACATTTTTACAGAAGACGCTGCAACCCCTTCTGATGGGTTCTATGTAGACGTTGACATCAACGAGTAGGCTAAAGACCCAGGTGGTGACCCTGAGCTTGTGAAGGACCACGTAGTATAGCTAGGCTTTCCAAGCCTCTTTTATTTTACTAGTTGTCTGTACTCAGACAAGTTACTTCCGCTGCTGGCTTGTATGACTGTATGACTTGTATGTTGGGTCGTAAGACCCGTACCTTTGTGTATGATATGTATGGCTCCCTGAGCCTTAAATAAAGTACTTGTGTCGTAGAGTCATGTTGTGATGCTTCGTTGTATTTGCACATATCGAGCATATTGTGTGTATGATTGAAATGCTTGGTATGTGTGGGATCTGACTATCTAGTTGTTTATCTTTAGTAGCCTCTCTTACCGGGAAATGTCTCCTAGTGTTACCGCTGAGCCATGGTAGCTTGCTACTGCTCTGGAACACTTAGGCTGGCCGGCATGTGTCCTTCTTCGTTCCTGTGTCTGTCCCTTCGGGGAAATGTCACGCTTTGAGTACCGGAGTCCTGTTAGCCCGCTACAGCCCGGTTTACCGGAGTCCTGCTAGCCCAGTGCTACAGCCCGGACCCACTTGCTGATGACCGACACGTTCGAAGCTGGGTCATGGATGCCTGTCCCTGTAAGTCTGTGCCACTTTGGGTTTACGACTAGTCATGTCAGCCCGGGCTCTTTATCATATGGATGCTAGCGACACTATCATATACGTGAGCCAAAAGGCGCAAACGGTCCCGGGCAAAGGTAAGGCGACACCCGTGGGAACACCGTGCGTGAGGCCGCAAAGTGATATGAAGTGTTACCGGCTAGATCGATGTGACATCGAGTCGGGGTCCTGACATCCACCGTAGCCACCAATGGCGGCGAGGAGTGGGAACCTAGGGTCAAGCCCCTCGCTAAGTCGTAAGTATCCGGACACAATAGGATTTCCTATATTCTTGCTTTATCACTTCCTAACGTGCCAAACGCGCACTTGCAGTCTGGCCAAATCCAGCATCAAGATATCCTCCTCTTCGGAGGGATCACTGGACCCGTTAGTGATGAACATCGATTCTCCTCCTACAACTTCCTTCCCCAGGGCCGCGGACGACACCAAGGTGTTGTCTCGAAGGATACCAGGCCAAGGGGAGATAGTTCCCGAGACGCCTCTAGGAGAAACCCCAGTCGCCGGACACATGGGAGGAAAAACCCCCACGGATTCCGATAATTGGGGCCGCAGCCAGTTTGGCCCCTTGCCGAATATGGCTCCGAAAACGCAAGTGATTCAGGATTTAGGCAAGCAGCCTCTCCCTAAGGAGGGCGAGCCGCCTGTACCAATGACCTCTGTCCGTCCAGAGTCACCGGACAGTTTGCTGGAAACGCTTCGGGATGCTTCCATTGATGAAGAACACCGTACTCTTATGAGTACGGTGATTGAGAAGGTCCGGTCCGCTAAAAGCGGATTGACCGAAGCATGCGCTAGCCTTCTAATAGGCTTTGAGGTAAGTAAGAAAATTGTGAGAAAATATCACAGTGCAGACAGTAGTCCCTGATGCTCTATTTGGTGTTCAGAAAGAAAAGCCGAATAGAGGATCAAATAATATTCGCAGGAGTCTAACATAAGTTGTCTATGTAAATAAGTAGGCGTCACTGCTGGCTAGTGTTGCTCGTACTGCGGAGGTCTCTGCACTAAAGAAGGACCTGGAGCGGACCGAGGGAGAGCTCGTCCTCGTGAAGAGGCAGCTGGAGGAAAGTCAAAGTACGTAATGCCCTGCCTGTATACTTATGAAGGATAAATGGTTTCTGCTGATAAAAGCGTCATGAACTTTTATAGGGGCCACAACCGAAGTGGCGGCCCTTAAGAAGGAGCTGGCCGAGGCCGAAGACAAAGCGGCCAAGCAACATGCCGCGTGCGAGAAGCAAGGGGCCCGGGTCAGCAAGGCCCAGCAAGATCTCTAGGAATTCGTACAGAAGTACGAGTCCTTGGAGCATGACTCTAAGACTCAAGAGTCCGAGCTTGCCAAGGCCCTCCAGAGCACACAAGACGCCAGAGCCGAAGCCCAGAAGGCCCTCCAGGAGATCCAGGCGGCCAAGAAGATTGTGGCGGGTAAGGCATTTGTTATGCAAAGCAAGCATGTGAAGGAGACATTCTTTTTACTTACCTGAATTTGGAGTTCTCCAGGAGCGTTTACGGATCTGCTGTGCAGCATATCAGATGCCGCAGAGTTCTACTGAGCCGAAGAAGGGAGCTCAAGAGAGAAGTTGTTCTGGTCTCAATATCTTGGGACAAAACATCTGATACCCTTAAGCGACCAGCTGAAGCAACTAGTCGATCTGCACAAGGCAGCCGAACTGGCCATGAAGGACCTCATAGTCCGACTATGGCCTGCCGAGCCTATGCCCAGCAGCTACTACAGACTCGTGAAGTGGCTTGTGAGTGCTTGGCCATGACTTGAAGTCATAAATCAGTCGGTTTGCATTGAAGGTGCGCGGATGGCCTTTACCCGTGCAAAGATGCATTGGGCGAAGATGGACGCCACGGTGCTGATGACCTAGGGGCCACCAAAGGGGAAGGAGAACCGCTGACCTGAACAATATTATGACAGTGTCCTGAAGGGAACCCGCCTTGTTGCGGAGCAATGTAAAAAGGATGTAATCTTTGAATGAATTCATTCATTTTATCTTGTAATAAGAAACAAGTTCATATGCGCAATATAATGCTTGTTGATTTAAAATTTTACCTCCTGCGCGGCCGTTTATAAAATCTAAGGGTTGGCCAGTTGTCGGCTTCTACCCCCGTGTAACTAGTACAGGGGTGTTCGGGATAAATGTAAACACTCTTTATCCAAATTTTTGGTCCTTTAAGGAGGTGTCTAGCGCAACGAACAAGGCAATCGGACTATACAGGTTTATCACCCTCACTTAGCCATAGAAGTTCTATAATTTTAAATTTTGGCGTAGCCCCTAGTAGTCGGAAGGCCGAACTTGGGGCACTATACATGCCTAAATCGGACAAAGACCAATTCCTCGCATAAAGCGGAAAAAATCTTTAAGGATTTAAAACCTCTCGAATAGCGACCAGCTCTCGACGCATCATGACAGTCAGTTTTCGGCTTTCTCAACTAAGGTGCTCATCCGGAAGAACCGGGACACAATCGCAGTAGTTCTCCCTTTACTACCCTAGCCGATATAGCGGAACGTAGAGTAGCAAGCACAGCAGCCGGGCAACCCAACTATTGACCCAAGACATGATTCAGAGTGGATGCATATAATGCTATAAGTTTGGGGTGCCGCACTGTTAAAAGTGTTCGGACTTTCTTGCTGTGTCATTCGGTACAATGAAGCCCCTGGTGAGCTAAACGTACCAGAATGTACGGGTGCGATTTGTAATAAATAAACAGTCAAGGGAAAAAAATGAAGTAATAAGATGATAGTGCAAATCATTTTCCATTGTTATTTGAGTGCATATGTATACAAGTACTACGATAAGCAAATAGGGCTATTTGACATGTAACCAAGGGCGAGCTGTGTGTGGGTATGTAAAACAGGTATAGCGACCGTTAGCAGAGACCACTTGGGGATTCGCTTGTACGTCAAAGCTCCTTGCTTCCTTGCTGTATCTGTCCCGTGATGGGTCCGATGATCAGGTTATCGGAAGAGCCTCAAGAAGAGAAGAACCTGAAAGAAAGAAAAAGGTGAAAGTATGCGGATCCTAGGGAGGTTGCCCCGCATTGTGGACCGCGGTCTAGCTGTGCCTCCGTCTATGCTGATGATATTTTAAGTGCGTAATTAGGTACGCGCAGCACGAATTTTGCCCCTTGATTGGGACTAGGACGGAGGCCGAATTGCTACGCGAGCTCTGGATGGTCCGGACGATCCTGTTGCAGAGTAGTTCGGACTCGCTTGATGATGTTCGGGGGCTTTATTGCCGATTTGAGGGTTTGCCTGAGGAGGCTGCCCTGTACTTCTACTGCGAGGGCCGCGGTGTGCTCCTCTGTATGGAGGGAGCGCTCTGTATTTCCATTGACTGTTATAACACCGTGAGAGTCGGGCATATTGATCTTGAGGTAGGCATAGTGTGGCACCGCGTTGAATCGAGCGAATGTTGTTCGTCCAAGCAGTGCATGATAACCATTGCGGAAGGGGACGATATCGAAGATTAACTCCTCGCTCCGAAAGTTGTCCGGGGATTCAAAGACCACTTCCAGTGTGATTGAGCCTGTACAACAGGCCTCTACACCTGGTATGACACCTTTGAAGGTGGTTTTGGTGGGTTTGATCCTTGAAGGATCGATGCCCATTTTGTGCACTTTATCCTGATAAAGCAGGTTCAGGCTACTGCCACCGTCCATGAGGACTCGTGTGAGGTGTAATCCATCAATAATAGGGTCAAGGACCAGTGCGGCTGAGCTGCCATGACGAATACTGGTCGGATGGTCCGTGCGATCAAAGGTGATCGGACCGGAGGACCATGGGTTGAACTTTGGGGCGACTGACTCCATCGCGTAGACGTCTCTTAGTGCGCGCTTCCGCTCACGCTTGGTGATATGGGTGGCGTATATCATATTTAACGTTTTGACTTGGGGGGGTGGGGAAATTTCTTCTGTCCCCCTGTGTTCGGTGGCCGGGGCTCCTCATCGTCATCACTATGCGACCCCTTTTCCTTGTTTTAGGCATTTAGTTTGCCGGCCTATTTAAATACCCAACATTCTCTGTTGGTGTGGTTGGCTGGTTTATCGGCGGTGCTGTGGATTTGACATGGACGATCAAGTATGCGGTGCAGACTGCACTGGCCTGGATTGTTTCTTTTTAAATGGTTTTTTCCATTGACCGAACTTGGAGCCACTGAATCCGGCATTGACGGCCGTGTCTTCGGCGCTATCGCCATTATTGTGATGCTTGTGTCTGTTGCGTCGGGGCTTGCCATTGCTATCTCTGGTGTCTAAAGTGCCAGGATTTCTTGATGTGCTATTGCTATGAGCCAACCAGCTATCCTCGCCCGCACAAAAGCGGGTCATGAGTGTCGCAAGGGCTGCCATGGACTTCGGCTTCTCCTGGCCGAGGTGTCAGGCGAGCCACTCGTCATGGATGTTATGCTTAAAGGCCGCTAGGGCTTCGGCATCTGGACAGTCGATGATTTGGTTCTTTTTAGTTAAGAACCGAGTCTAGAATTTCCTGGCTAACTCTCCGAACTGTTGGGTTATGTGACTTAAGTCATCAGCGTCCGGTGGTCGCACATAAGTGCCCTGAAAGTTGTCAAGGAATGCGTCTTCCAGGTTCTCCCAACTGCCAATGGAGTTTCTCGGCAGACTATTCAGCCAGTGCTGAGCTGGTCCCTTGAGTTTTAGTGGGAGGTACTTGATGGCATGGAGATCATCACCGCGGGCCATGTGAATGTGGAGAAGGAAATCTTCAATCCATATTGCAGGGTCTGTTGTCCCATCATATGGCTCGATGTTCACGAGTTTAAACCCTTCTATGAACTCGTGCTCCATTACTTCGTCGGTGAAGCATAGGGGGTGTGCGGCGCCTCTATGCCGGGCTACATCACGATGCAGTTCGGATGAATCTGGTTTGCTGTATTCGGCCAGGACGGATTTGTATTTAGCATATTCGGTGTGGCGGTCATCGTCACGTGTTGGGGCACGCCCCCGCGATCCGTAGATCAATCTTGACTATCCTGCTTTGTTTTCCAATTCGTCTCGCAGGTCATGCATGTAGCCTCGGGCCTTCGTGTTTTTATTTATTTGGTGACAGGGTGCGGGCTGGTGTTCGGACTGATACGCCGCTTTATCTCGGCCACAAGGTGGTCGGCCAGCCGCATCCTGCGCTGGTAGTATAGGCTCTAGTGCCTCGTCCTCCAATTGAGGTAACAACCTGCGCCTCGGGTAACTTTTGGTTGGGAGGTCGAGTCCGTATTCCTCAGCCGCCAGGACCTCAGTCCATCTATCGGTGAGCAGATCTTGATCAGCTTGAAGCTGCTGCTGTTTTTTCTTCAGGCTCTTTGAAGTGGCTATAAGCCGGCGCTTGAAGCGCTCCTACTCGACGAGATCCTCTGGCAGGGTAAATTCTTCTTCGCCGAGGCTCATCTCGTCTTCGGAGAGGGGCATGTAATTGTCATCCTCCGAGTCTTCATTCATGGCTTGTTCATTGGGGCTAGCTTGCCTGTCCTCCCGTCCGGCCTGTTCGAAGCTTGGCTGGGCGGGATTGTTTTCGTCTTCGGCATCATCCGGACTGCTATTATCTCTTGTGCCGGTATCGTTGTTTCTACCCTGGCGTGGTTTAGAGAGGTGCCGCTAACGTCGGTGCTTCGACTGCTTCTCAAGAGGATTATCCTCCATTGCATCCTTTTGATCATCGCCATTGTCTTCTTTGGGTGTGTCCACCCTATATATGTCATATGATGAGGTGGCTGTCCAGCTCCCTATGGGCGGTGGCTCCTGTTCTTCTCCGGCATCGTCGTCCATAACTTCGATGTCTTCGGAGTCGAAATCAAGCATGTCGGTTAAGTCGTCGACTGTGCCTATTAAGTGGGTGGTGGGTAGGTAACGAATTCCTTCGTCGTCCACTTCCCACTCAAGCCGTACATAGTTCGGCCAAGAGTCTCCGGACAAGGAGAGAGATTTTAATGAGTTTAGCACATCGCCCAAGGGCGAGTGCTGAAAGATGTCCACAGAGCTGAACTCCAAGATCGGCGCCCAGTTAGATCCGAAGGGCGCGGATACGCGCGGTTTGGAGCCTATAGCCGGAGACGAGTCCGAAGGTCCGACGACACAGACTTCATTAGAACCAAAATTTGTGTTCGGCTCTATCGCCATTGAGTGTGCGGCTTCCGTGGCGGGGTCCATCCTACCGTCCTTGGATGGCACGATCTGCACTGGATCTAAAGCCGGGGCAGCTGCAGTTGAGATATCCTAAACACCTTCTGATGGCAGATCTAGGTCCTGCTCATCGTGGCTGTAGGGCGCACCTGTCATGGGCTCGAATCCATCGAAGACCAAGTCTCTGCAGATGTCAGCAGTGTAGTTCAGGCTTCCAAACCTGACCTGATGGCCAGGGGCATAGCTATCGATCTGCTCGAGATGGCCAACCGAGTTGGTCCGCAGGGCGAAGCCGGCGAATACGAAGATCTGTCCGGGGAGGAAAACCTCACCCTTGACCGCATCGTTGTAGGTGATTGAAGGAGCCATCAAGCCTTATGGTGATGACATAGTGGAACTCTTAATGAAAGAACCAATGTCAGTGTCAAAACCGGCGGATCTCGGGTAAGGGGTTCCGAACTATGCGTCTAAGGCTAATGGTAACAGGAGGCGGGGGACACGATGTTTACCCAGGTTCGGGCCCTCTCTATGGATGTAATACCCTACTTCCTTCTTGATTGATCTTGATGATATGAGTATTACAAGAGTTTATCTACCACGAGATAGTAGAGGCTAAACCCTAGAGGCTAGCCTATGATTATGATTGTTGTTGTCATACGGACTAAACCCTCGGGTTTATATAGACATCAGAGGGGGCTAGGGTTACACAAAGTCGGTTACACAGAAGGGAAGCTACATATCCGAATTGCCAAGCTTTGTCGGATTTCGGGTTCCCGTAGACCCTTGAGGTTCGAACACTGGTCTGCGCATGAAGATCTCTCCCCTACCAGCTCACGCCTCGAAGTCTCACAAAGATCTAAGCAAGAAAGATGAACACACAAGGGACACGAGAATTATACTGGTTCAGGCCACCATTGTGGTGTAATACCCTACTCCAGTGTGTGGTGTTGTGGATTGCCTCAGGGGCTTATGATGAAAAGTACAAAGGGAGAATAGCCTCGCGAGGGGCTGTTCTTGAGCTGGTGCGATGAACTGCTTGGGCGAGTTCAGTCGCTTCTCTCTCTCTCTGGTAGATCTCCAGATGGTCTAGATGCCTCTACCTTGTGGTGGCTAGACCTATTTATAGAGCGAGGCCCTGGGCCTCTCCCTAAATAATGAGCGGGAAGGGCGCCAACAATTGGCCATTTTGAAGGGGAACATCTGGTACACTTATCCTGACTAAAGTTGGTCTTCGGCTGCCAAAGGAGCTCCGGCCTACGGCTCCCGAGGTTGGGGTTCCCGAGGCTCCGGTCGTCCCTCACGAGGTAGCGCCTGGTGGAGCTCCTAAGGCCAGTCCCATTAGAGCCGATCATCCCGACGCCTCCAACATGCCGCAAGCCGACCCCTGCACCAAGCGCTTGGGTTGATTTCGAGTAGACTTCGATGCCCTCCGCAAGAGGAAGGAGGCCTTGGGTGGCGAAGATCGCCCTTGCCGCCTGCTGAAGCGTAGGAAGTACTTTGCCACGGATGAGTAAGTCCTCTTTCTTCTTTGCTCCTTTATTTCCCGGTTCTTGCAGCTGACCGGGGCCTTCTCAGGGCCTTTCCTGTTGACTTTGCGGAGAAGGCCAAGAAGCCATCCCCCCAAGCCTCGTCTTTGCTGCTGACCCTGGGCGTGCCGGGATCGAGCGGTGCTCCTGCCGCTCGGCCAGTCGGAGAAGCGGCCCGTCTTGTGGGGCGTCTCGAGCCTGATCGCCTACTGTCCTCCCTTCACGATCTCTCCTGGGGCACGACCAGCTTGCCCCGTGCTCCTTCCCTGATCATGAGCGGCGATTGGTTGAAGTCAGCCTTAAGCTTCTCTTCTAGGGACGGACCGGTGCCAAGATGGGCTCCTGGTGCGGCCCGTCTGACGATCGCCGGGGCACCAGCCCCCAGCCCTGCGCCGAGAGGTGGCATGCCACCCCAGTCCCCCCCTGGTTCGCCAGCGGCGGAGGATGACGAGGAAGATGTACTCAGGCGTGCTCGCGAGCGCCGCTCCCTTCGCCAAGAATTCCTCCAGGGGCCGATGGACGCAGTAAGCCGGATCAGAGCAGAGCTTGCTGGCGAGGATGAGCGCCTCGAGGCCGAAGGCTTGCGCCTCGCTGAAGAGAGGCGCAAGCTGAAGGTAGCCATTGCCCTTGCGCATCACCAGCGTGACCTTGATAGCGTGAAGGCTGAAGCGTCACTGGTGGCCTCGCGAGAGGCCTGCTCCCGAGCCGTAGAGGAGGCCCGGGAAGCAGACCGTCGGTGCAAGGATGCGGAGGAGCGCGTGTGGGACCTCCAAGCCTGGAGCAAATCCCTGGAGGAGCAAGTGAAGTTGCGCCAGGAGGCCCTTGTGTCGTTGAAGGAGGCCTCCGTCGACCAGGCGGAGCTCCAAAAGCACGAGGAAATGCTGACGCTGGAGGCCGCCGATCGCAACCTTGACCTCGAGCGGGTGGAGACGAGGGAGCGCCTGGTGGCTCGGGCGGAGGATGACGTTGCCGCGCGCGAAACCTGAGCCCAGGAAGAGGTTAACCGCCATGTGGAAGAAGCTCATTCGGGTCTCGAGCGCCAATACGAAGCAAGGTTGGAGCTGATCAGGGCTGAAGCTGAAGGTAGGACCGCGGACCTCAAGGCCAAGCTAGACGAAGTGACGCAGGGCGCAGACCTCTCCGCAGCTGCACTTGGCGCAGCACGGGCAGGGCTGGCCTCTTCCCACTCCAAGCTCCTTCTTCTCCGATAGAGGGTCGATGGCGCCGAGGCCATCGCACGGTAGAACGAGGACGAGATCCATTAGAGGCGGCTTCTGGATCATGAGCACGCCCCCATGCTCCGAACGCTCAGGGAATAGGCTAACACGGCCCTTTGCAACATTTGTGAGGCCGCTGCCGAGGTGCCACATGAGACCAATTATGCCGTCAACCTCCAATATTTCACTGACGTGGTGACGCTTCTGGAGACCCGCTCCAAGAGGTCTAGTTGGCTCGTCGAGGAGAGGAGCCGAGCCTTGCTTGGGCGTGCCTTCTCTCGTGTCTTCAGCCACCTGCAGAATATGGATCCCCACTTCGATTTCACCGCCGCCATTGCACATGTGCCCATAGCCGTCCGGGGCGAGCTGGCGCAATGGGAGGAGGACAATGTGGACGCCCTCGTTAGGGCCTTTGCGATTGATGATGATGGCGTGATCATGGCCGCTGATGAAGGTGGCATGGTGGACGCGCTTGGTGCTGGCGGAGGTGTGTGAGGGGGGGGGGGGTGATGGTGACGATGACAGTGATGCCAGTGACGCCTCTGGAGGCGCCCTAGATGACGCGGCGAGCGATATTTTTGACTGATCGCGCCTCCCTCGTGGTTTATCTTGCGTGAAGAAAGTTCGGGCTTGGCCCTGAAGACTGTAATAGCATTTAGGGAGTGGAAGCCCCTCATGTAAAGCTTTGTGAACAATATCCCTGTAAGTGTAATGCAGCGTGTGGGCTTACCCACCGGCCTAGTGATGGGTCAACTGACCTGTTTACCTCCTAACCCCGACGAGTCCCAAGCGGGCCTGTGGAGGCTGCTATGCCTCGAGTGTTTTCTGAGTGGTCCCGTCGATCCTGCGGTGAGAACCTCCGGAGAGGGTGTGGCGACAATTGTCCAGATTGTAGACGTGCCTGGCCCGGCCGAGCTCGCGAGGGGCTCGCGAAGGGAGGCAGCCGACGCTAACTTGGACGTAAGGCCAAAACCAGAACACGAGAGATTGATCGAACGAGACTAAGCTCCCCTTCCCCAAACACACGCAAGTCTCAAGCTCAAATCCAACTTAAATTCAAATCGAAGAAACTTGTCGACAGAAGAAAAGGCAAAAGGCAAAAAGGCAAAAAGCCGCGTCCGGCACCTAGTCTAGTCTTCGACGTCTTCTCACTAGTGGGGAGCTAAGTGCTGCCACTGGGCGTGGGCGGGAGCCCCAGAGGCCCGAGGGAGGCTCTCCGGAGACTCCGGGGCGTGTACAGCCCCACTCATTATTACGTGAGAGTGTCACGGGGCGGTGAGCTTCACAGGCACTGGGCCTTCTTCACAGGTACCGGCCTTGCTTCATATCGCCAGATGAGGACCCCGCCTTGTGCCACAATCTACCACCACCGACGGTGACCGGAAACCAAGGACGACGCCAATGGCGTAGAGCGGTCGCCACCGGTTCCCCCGACGACCACGGGTCCTCTACCGAGGGCAGGCCCTGTGGCACCTCCCCGGCAGAGGGCCTACCTCTGGAGTGTGCCTGAGGCCGAGCGCCGCGGGGACGAACCCGGATCCCAGCCCCTCTCCTGTAGCCCCTGATGCCCTCCTCCTGAGGGGTAGGAAGGTATAGCATTGGGGCAGCCATCTGTTGCGGCGACCTGTACCTCATGTGACCCATGGTTAGTATAAGTTTGCTCCTGAGGAAGTAGTGGCACTAGATAGTTGTTGCCACCGGTGCGGTCGCCGAGGCCCTCTTGGGGCTCTTGCAAGAGCTCAGCTTCTGGTGGCTCCTCGCCCCAGCCTGGCCCAAGGAACGAGCCATGGTCTTCTTCCAGTGCGCATTCTCGATCCACCACGTGGGGCACATAAGCTTCTGGCAACGCAACTCCACGGTTGTCGCCGTAGTGCCCCACATGCAACACAGCTCGGCCTGGAGCGTTGTCTTGAGGGTGATGGCGCGGTGGCCCACCAAGGACGAAGGTCGCGGGGTGTGCTCCTTCACCGGCCAGAGATGGGGGTGGAGCAACTTGGCGCCTGGTGCTGATGGCTGGGTTGGCGTTGAGCTGGGCCTGGAGCCCGCTCGGAGTTGCTTGGGCACGTATGGGGCCGCCATACAGCCCGCCCTGGACCTGGGGTGGCAGCTGGAGGCAAAAGGGTGGCGCTCTCGAGGCGGCGGCATCCAGGAGTTCGGCTACTCGTTCGAGCAACACGTCAGGGCCGCCCTCCAGCAACCGGCACCGTAGCAGTTCTTGGGCCACTGTGAGCGCAGCCCTGGAGTTCGCCTGCTCCCGTCGGGTGTGCGACATTGTGGCAGCGGCGTGGTTCAAAGCTCTTGCTGCTGACCGCACCTGCCGCGGTGTGAGGGCAGGTAGCGTTTGGCCGCGTCGCCCGCGCCCTGCAGCGCCCTGCGGAGCGCGAGCTGCCTGAGGCGCAAGGTTGCGGTCGCCCTGGGCCGGCGGCACGGCGTGGACAGGCCATGCCGCCCAGCGGTCGGCGTTGGCAGTCGGGTCGCTTGACATTAGGACAGCGAGGCGACGAAACACGAGGAGGCGGAAGGAGGACTCCGGCGCACCCCTACCTGGCGCGCCAAATGTCGGATTTCGGGTTCCGGCAGACCCTTGAGGTTCGAACACTATGGTGCGCACGAAGATCTCTCCCCTACCAGCTCACGCCTCGAAGTCTCGCAAAGAACTAAGCAAGAAAGATGAACACACAAGGGACACAAGATTTATACTGGTTCAGGCCACCATTGTGGTGTAATACCCTACTCCAGTGTGTGGTGTGGTGGATTGCCTCAGGGGCTGATCATGAACAGTACAAAGGGAGAACAGCCTCCCGAGGGGATGTTCTTGAGCTGGTGCGATCAACTGCTTGGGCGAGTTCAGTCGCTTCTCTCTCTCTCTCTCTCTCTGGTCAATCTCCAGATGGTCTAGATGCCTCTACCTTGTGGTGGCTAGTCCTATTTATAGAGCGAGGCCCTGGGCCTCTCCCCAGATAATGAGCAGGAAGGGCGCCAACAATTGACCATTTTGAAGGGGAACATCTAGTACACTTATCCTGACTAAAGTTGGTCTTCGACTGCCAAAGGTTCTGACGGTGATGCCGTCCTGGGCTCCACGATAACCTCCATCCTGCCGTTCTGCTGGTCTTGGTCTTGTTGCACTGAAACGGTAACCTTTGCCTGATGCCTTGGCCTGTGCTTTCCCCCTTTGCACCGAAAGGGAAACAAGGACACTGCGTAGGCCGGCACCCGCCTAGTCCTCGATCGTCATGGCTTGCATCACGGGCCCCTCTAGAGGTGCTCTGCCTTGATCTCTCTGCCTCCTCGCGAGCCTGCCTGAGGAGGCTGCTCCTGAGGAAGCTCCCTGTCGTCTGCCCCGCCAGGCTTGGTCCCTCGCGAGGGTCTTGAGCTTGAGCTGATGAAGCTGGGCTGCATTAGGCCCCCACTTGAGCCACGCCGTAGGCTGCAGGCAGGCAAGTCTGGGTACCCCCGTTCCCAGAACGCCGACAAGCTTGCCTTCCATGCAAAGGAGAGTCCCACCCGGACACGGGACGAAGTCTCCAATCTTGTATCCTCATAGTCCAACAGTCCGGCATAAGCATATAGTCCGGCTATCCGAGGACACCATAATCCAGGACTCCCTGACCTAGTACCTTTAGTCATCCAGGGTATCTTTCCATCAGGGTAAAAATGTGTAGTTGAATAAAATTGCATGACCATCTCATCATTCCATTTTGTAAGTTCCTGGCCAACAAAAGCATCAACTTCATTCATCCTGAAGCTCTCATGAACTCCAGGGAAGTAATCAACATTGTTGTCAATATATTCCCACTCCACCCATTATTGTCAATATATTCCCACTCCACCCATCTCATGTCACTAACGATGGGCTTCTTGTCCAAAAGAACTATCTCATAGAAGTCATGCTGCTCCTTGGTGTGAAACATGTAGTCCACAGCAGTCCTTCTCCTTGTAGCATACGGGTCAGTCTGTCTCCACAGTCTGAGATCAACATCTTTTCTCAATTTCATGTTCTCTGCTACACGATGAGTGTCATTATGATCTGGAATTTTTTGCTTGAGCTTCCTCAGCACTTGGGTCACAACATCCTCTCGAACTTCAGGCACTGGGGCATTGTTCTTCTCTGTAGCTGAGATATTTCTTGTGGATCTCTTGGGTGCTGTTGGCTTTGAAGCTTGAGTAGCGGCATCGGCAACAGGCTTGGGAGCTATCTTGGGCTTAGAGGGAGCAGCTCCACACTTGATAGCATCTCCCATCAACTTCTGGGTATTGGCAGGAGGTGCAATGGGCTCTTCCTCCTCCTCTTCATCTGATTCCCTGATCATAGATGGCTTTCCAATCACTCTGTCCAGTGTCTTCTTGACCCTTTATTTCCTTTTCTTTCCTCCAGCAACCTCTTCTTCTTTTGGTTCAGCAGTAGCTTGAGTTGAGGCTCTGGCTTTTGACATAGCAATTCTCTTGGCAGTGGTAACACCCCAGATGTAAACTTCCATATTTGACAATGTATCCAACCTTGTTCTTCATCCAATTCCTTTTGGGTTCAATCCTTTTGGCCTCTTTTGTTTTGTTTGTTGGTTTTTTTACTTATTGTGTTGTCTTGTCATTACTTGTCATCTTCATTATGCACTTGCCGTCTTATGTTCCATCATGGCCTCATCTTAGTGATGCATTTATGCTTCTTGTCATGTTACATTTCATCATCCTCTTCATGTGCATTGGGTGATTCATGCATGTTGTATTGTTGCTTGTCCCATGTGTGATCCATACATGACCACCTCCATGCATCACCATCTCTCCTTCTCTTTTATTTCTTGTTGCAAGTGCCATCTTGCCCTCCTTCATAAATGTTCATCTTTTCCCCTATATTCTAGCTCAGTGCCTTAAACCTCTCTGCCCAATTTCATCTTTTTGGAGTTGATTTGGTTAGGTTCATAAATGCCTCAAGTTTGAATTATATTCAAACTTGTTTTATTTTTCTACCATTAAAAATGCCCAAACCAATTTATTCAAATAGTCCATGATTCCAGGACCCCTGACATATTTTTATATATCCCCAACACCACTCTTAGCTCTCTGCGCTTTTCTTGTTTATTTTTCCGTTTGAAGAAAAGAAAAGAAAGCAGCAGTGGACATCCCCGCAGCATCACAGCCCGGCTGTTCCTCCTCACTCCAGGCCGGCCCAGCTACCCAGCGATCCAGCAGTGCTCGCTCGCTCCCCCTCCTTTCCACGCTGGAGCCACGCCGGCCCCACCTGCAGTGACCCGAATCCCTGTTCCTCTTCCTCCTCCCTCGCTCGTTCCTCTCATAGTAAAAGCAGAGGACAGGGGCACACATGGCCACCATGGCCACCACGTCCCTCGTTTCCCCCCTATAAAGGGCCAACCCAGGGCAAGCCTAGGGTTCCTCCTCCTCCCTTCTTTCCCCTTCGCACCGCCGCCACGGGTAAGAGGCACCCACACCCTGCTTCCCCGCTCCATTTCCTTCATACAACCACCATGACCGGCCCGAGCAAGAGCTCCTCGCCGGTGTAGGTGCGGCGCCGGCCTCCCCTCCATCGACCCCGAGCACCACAGTGCCTCCCCGAGTCCATTCTGACGCTGATCCTAGCCCGAGGACGCCTTCCCTGACGTCCTCTTCATCCTCTACGTCGTCTCCTTCTCGGACAACAAGTCCACCAGAAATCTTCGCCTCCCCGCTGTCGATCTACTGCGCCACCGACCTCACCTCCTTGACATAGGTATACTAGGTATACCCATCCTCCCCCCTACTCTATTCGTTTTGCCGATCGGTCTCCGTAGGAGCGGCCAAGATCTTGTCGTCGTCGTGTTCTCGGCGCACTGAGGTGAGTTCTAAATTTTTTCTTCGGTTTGGTAGTTTAGAGACATCCCGTGTGCACCTCCTGCTCTGGATCCTCCTAGACGAGCTCCTCCACGCCTTGCTGCACCCATGCGTGCACTCTCTCACAGCCTGCCCGCGCCGCGCCCTACTGCTTCCCCCTGCCCGCCGTGCTCGTCGTAGCCCGAGTCGAGCAGATGCTCGAGCTCGAGTACCCCGCACGCCAACTCCCGCAGTTGTTCCACATGCACGCATGTTCCCTTCCAGTACCCCATGCGTGTACCCCTCTGGCATATCCCGCACCCCCGCTGGTGTCCCTTGGCTCCGGTGGTCGTCGTCGTGGCTCGCAAGCACCGTTGGCGTCTTCTCTATTGCAGATGAGAAGGGGGTCGTATTAGCCTCAAGATCCTTCACCAGGAACCGAGCCCCTACCAAACTAGCTGCCTCGTCCTAGCCCAACTGGTAGCACACCCATGCTTGCAACCAGCAGACTTGGGTTCAAATCCCAGGCTCTCCACAGTTTTCTGTGGATTTTATTTTTCATTGTAACACTGACGCCTTGGCCCCACCGGTCATACACACACCCAGCCACATGGCCCACGGCCCTACCAGTCAGTCTAACGGCTGGGTACAGCCTAGGTGCATCTAGCTTTCCCTCACCTTTTCTGTTTTATTCCAAATTTGGAACATGTCAGATTTGGCATATGCTAAGGATTCCATTATAGGATGTATTTGTTTTTGCATAAACGTGGGGATTTTTCTACTACAACCTAGACATATTATATATGTTTTTGGGGTAGAAAAATTCCACCAATCAAGTGGTGGCATTGTTTTCTGCATATAAGCAAGTTTTCATACATGCCATTTTACATCATGGTGCTGTTTTGGCATTTTTGTGTGATTTATTTCAAACATGCTATGAGGTTGTTTGGCACAGGGTTAGCGTCATTTTCATGCCTACTCCATGCTAGATTTATTTCATGCCATGATATGCTATGTATGGAGTTAATCAAGCTTGTTAACATGCCAACATGAATCTGTTTTTGCCATGTCCTGAAATTTCACCAAGTCTGAACCTGTTTATAAATCTTGCTATATTTGCATGGGTGCCATCATATCTTCTGATCCTTTTGGGCTCATGGTCAGTAAGGGACTTTTGTTCTATGCATTTAGTAGTATCATGCCATGCCTTAAGTTTCTATGATATGTTCCTGTAGCTTGATATTTGCTTGCTCTAAACATTGCTTCCTGATGTTGTTTCTGCCATGTTAGAATTTTTCACTAAGTATGTGCTGTTGTTATCTTTTGCACTTTTGCCATGGTTGTTTGAACCTGTTAATGTGTGAATTAGCTGTAGCTTAGTGTTCATCTTTTGTCAAGCATCTCTTGTAGATCACTGGCGTGTGCTTTGTTGATATGTTGGGGTACTTTAGCATAGTTTCTTGATGTATTCTAAGTGCTATCATGCTGTTAATCGCAGAATTGTGTCATTCTTGTTTTGCTTACCATTTGCAAACCGTGCATCCGATTCCGGTGATCTTTATATCGATTTCAACCGAAATCATCTCATCTTTCCAGCGACATACTTGGTTTGCCAAGTTGATGCCTTGTTCATCATTTTCCTTCCAGAGCATGCATACGCATTGCATATCACATCTTGCATATCATGCCATGTATTGCATCATGTTGCTTGTGCCTTGCACCGTGATTTATTGTGGTTCCATTGCTTGTGTTCTTGCTTTGGGTAGAGCCGGGAGACGAGTACGTGCACGAGGAACCTGTTGAGTACGCTAACGAGGATCAAGTTTCGACAACTCTGAGAACCTTGCAGGCAAGATGACCATACCCTTGATATCACTTCTATCTTTGCTTTGCTAGTTGCTCGCTCTATCGCTATGGTTGCTCTACCTACCACTTGTTTATCATACCTTCCATATTGCGATGTCAAGCCTCTAACCACCCTGTCCTAGCAAACCGTTATTTGGCTATGTCACCGCTTTTGCTCAGACCTCTTATAGCGTTGCTAGTTGCAGGTGAAGATGAAGTTTGTTCCTTGTTGGAACATGGATACTTTGGGATATCACAATATCTCTTGTTTAATTAATGCACCTATATACTTGGTAAAGGCTGGAAGGCTCGGCCTTATGCCTGGTGTTTTGTTCCACTCTTGCAAACCTAGTTTCTGTCATACCGGTGTTATGTTCCTTAATTTTGCGTTCCTTACGCGGTTGGGTGATTAATGAGACCCCCTTGACAGTTCGCTTTGAATAAAACTCATCCAGCAAGGCCCAACCTTGGTTTTACCATTTGCCACCTATACCTTTTTCCCTTGGGTTTTCGCGAGCCCGAGGGTCATCTTTATTTTAGCCCCCCCGCCCCCCCCGGGCCAGTGCTCCTCCGAGTGTTGGTCCGAACCGAGCAGCCTGCGGGGCAACCACGGGGAAACTCGAGGCCTGGTTTTACTCGTAGCTTGACTTATCTGCTGTGCCCTGAGAACGAGATATGTGCAGCTCCTATCGGGATTTGACGGCACTTCGGGCGGCTTTGCTGGTCTTGTTTTACCATTGTTGAAATGTCTTGTAAACCGGGATTCCGAGACTGATCGGGTCTTCCTGGGAGAAGGTATATCCTTTGTTGACCGCGAGAGCTTGCGATGGGCTAAGTTGGGACACCCCTGCACGGTATTATCTTTCAAAAGATGTTCCCGCGGTTATGAGGCAGATGGGAATTTGTTAATGTCCGATTGTAGAGAACTTGACACTTGACTTCATTAAAATGCATCAACCGTGTGTGTAGCCGTGATGGTCTCTTCTCGGCAAAGTCCGCGAAGTGAACACGATTTGAGTTATGTATGAACGTAAGTAGTTTCAAGATCACTTCTTGATCATTTCTAGCTTCTCGACCGATGGGTTGCTTCTCTTCTCGCTCTTACTTGCGTATGTTAGCCACCATATATGCTTAGTGCTTGTTGCAGCTCCACCATATTACCCCTTTCCTACCTACAAGCTTAAATAGTCTTGATCTCGCGGGTGTGAGATTGCTGAGTCCCCGTGACTCACAGATTCTACCAAAACAGATGCAGGTGCTGAGGATACCAGCGCAAGTGGCGCAATCGAGCTCAAGTGGGAGTTTGACGAGGACCTTGGTCGTTACTATGTTTTGTTTCCTGATGATCAGTAGTGGAGCCCAGTTGGGACGATCAGGGATCTAGCATTTGGGGTTATCTTGTTTTCATTTGGTTTTGACTGTAGTCAGTCTATGAGTGTATTTTGGATGATGCATGAATCTATTTATGTATTGTGTGAAGTGGCGATTGTCAGCCAACTCTCTTTATCCCATTCTTGTTCATTACATGGGATTGTGTGAAGATGACCCTTCTTGCGACAAAACCTACAATGCGGTTATGCCTCTAAGTCGTGCCTCGACACGTGAGAGATATAGCCGCATCGTGGGTGTTACAAGGTGCTTTCTTGTGCATACTAGGCTTGATTGAAGCAGAAGTACCAAACTCCTTGTTAACATCCTTTTTCTTTGAAGTGACTTCCTCAATTTCAAAATCCTCATCTTGTGAATCAGAAGTTTTCTTCTTCCTTTGCCTGATAGTAGCCTTAGGAAGATCGCTTGGGGTGCTTCTGCTACCCTCCTCATTGTCGGATTTCAGGTTCCGCAAATCCTTGAGAGGTTCGAACTCTGGGGTGCGTGCGGAGATCTCAACCTACCCAGTCTGCCTACTCACTTACCTCACAGCTTATCGCGTCGAGCTCTAAGGGAAAGGAAGACACAGCAGTTTACCCAGGTTCGGGTCACCTTGCAGTGTAAAACCCTACTCCTACTTTGTGGTTGATTGGCCTCGAGGGGCTGAGTAAGAACTAGTACAGTGCAGAACAGCCTTAGGAGGCGTGTTCTTGAGCTCAAGTGAGGTGGTGAGGTGGTGAGGGTGGAATGGACCCGATTGACTCTCTTCCCCCTGTTGGTGGTGGTAGGTGCTATTTATAATGGCCTTGGTGCTCTTCCCAAATGTAGGCGAGAAGGGATCCAACAGCGGCCAAATTTGAAGGGATGCAACAAGTATGTCCTATCCTAACTAAAGTGGTCTTCGCCTGCAAAAGCCGTTGGTCGTGACGCTGCAGTTGGCTCGGTTGTGACCCCCGTCCTGTCGTCCTGGTGGTCTTGGTCTTGTTGCACCAGAATGCAAACCTTTGGTTGATTCCTTGGAACTCTACGCTTGCTGCTTGCCTCCTTTGCATCGAAGAGGAATCTGGTACTCTGCACCTCTTGGCGCTCGCTTGGCGCTCACCTGGCCTTGGTCATCATGGCTCACATCAGCCGAACCTCGCGAGGAGTGCCTTGCATAGAAATCACCTTTCCTCGGGAGCTAGCCTGAGGTGGACGATCCCCTTAGAGGTCTTGGTGTCATCCGCCTCGCGATGCTTGGCCCCTTGCGAGGGTCTTGAGTTGTTGATGATGAAGCTGGGCCGTTCCAGGCGATCGATGGAGCCACGTTGTGGGCCGCAGGCAGGCAAGTCTGGGTACCCCCGTATCTAGAACGCCGACACAGCCCCTCGGCCCAAGGCACGCTAGGACTTGACTTTTGGGCGAAGCCAAAGGGCAAGTGCGGAGCGCCGCGAGCCATAACCGCCTGCGGCCTTGGACGACGAGTGGAGATTGATGGGACATGGGCGTCTCCACTTCACCCTGCTGCCTCGGTAACCGCCAGTCTTGATGAGTTGATGTTGCATGCAGAAAAACATCATTGCGCAAGATCGTAGAGGCCGGCGGTTGGCCTCCCTCTGGCTATAAATGAGGGGATGGGCGGAGCCCCCATTGCTCATCTCTTTCTTCATCTTTTCGCTGCTTGTCCCTTCTTCTTCTCCACTTTTCCATAGTTGCGAGGCTGATGGCGTCGACGAGGAGGTTCTCGGCTGCTGATAAAGAGAAGGCCCCTAAGGAGGGACCAGCTTCGCCACCACCCAAGAGGGGCCGCGGCCATCCCCACAAGCACGCCGCGACCTCGGCGGCGGCCCCCAGGGGGCGCAGGTGCACTTCTCCAGTGGGTGGCATCTCCATTGGCATCCATGGCAGTGCTTCTCGCGGCAGCTGCCACCGGCCACGGGGCAGCCCCTGCGACGAGGGGAGGTGCTATGGTCGCTCGCCCTCACCGACCGTGCTCCTTCTCAATGTATGCGCTACCGGAGTTCGTGGCGTGGTCGGAGAGGCCCGCCGGCACGTTGTTCTGACTTCCGCGCTTCTTCACCGACGAGCAGCCGACTGAGGGAGTCCTGGATTAAGGGGTCCTCGGACAGCCGGACTGTTGGACTATGAAGATACAAGATAGAATACTTCGTCTCCTGTCTGAATGGGACTGTCCTTTGCATGGAAGGCAAGCTTGGCGATTCGGATATGAAGATTCATTTCTCTGTAACTGACTCTGTGTAACCCTAGCTCCCTCTAGAGTCTATGTAAACCGGAGGGTTTAGTCCGTAGGACAACAACAATCATAATCATAGGCTAGCTTCTAGGGTTTAGCCTCTACGATCTCGTGGTAGATCAACTCTTGTAATACTCATATCATCGAGATCAATCAAGCAGGAAGTAGCGTATTACCGCCATCGAGAGGGTCCGAACCTGGTTAAACATTGAGTCCCCCGCCTCCTGTTAACATTAGCCTTAGATGCACAGTTCGGGACCTCCTACCCGAGATCCACCGGTTTTGACACCGACGCTGGTGATTTCATTGAGAGTTCCACTGTGATGTCGAAGATAGGGTTGATGGCTCGCCTTGTTATCAAGGACAACATCACCTTCGGGAGAGCTCTGGCCTCTGGCCAAACCCTCCGGCTGGGCGGCTTCGTCTTGACCGCCCGTTCGATCGTCGGGCCGATCATGACTTCTCGGGTCATCGAAAATCGTCTCCATGTCAGCTCGGAATACACCGATCGGATGGATGCAACGGAGTTATCGTCTCTAAATGAGCTCTTGGATCGCATCGCCGCTGTGGGAGTCGCCTCGGACTACGATCAGATTGGGCTTAAACCCGATCAGAGAGAGATTGAATCTTCGCCGATCACCCATCAGATAGTGGTGGTGGAGGAGAAATGCAACAACTCTTCCCTATATTGAGGATGAAATATGTCCGGATTTCCAAGCTCACTGAGCCAGATACATGACCGCGGGAAGACATGCCCCGAACTCCGAACTGAGAATCAGACTGTGGGCCAGAAAAATTGGTTGACATCCCGCAGTCTGACCTATTAAGCTCGGAAACTTCTCAAGCCCTGGTTTACAGATCGGATAATGGTACGGACTTAAATCCACCCACCCACCCACCCAGACTCAAGCGATCTTTCCCGCATCAGACAACAGTCCCAAGAAATGGTACATCACTTTTGGGCCAGATTCCTCCTTGTCAAAGACAAGGACAAGGACTGTTGCGATGAAGACGCAATATCATTATTCTGCAAAAATTGCATGGACAAGGGACTCCTTAACACCATAAATCGCCGCCATGTATCGCGCTTCGATGACTTGGCGATCATAGTACAGAAGTACTGTGTGATGGAAAGCACCTGGAAAACTCAGGCAGCCTTTTGGGATCCACTGGCTCTCGCTAAACCCCTTGTTCGAACAAAAAGGGTGTACCCTCGTAGGTCACCCGATCCAATCATGAAGAAATCAAAGCCCACTACAGGGCGCGCAACCGTTTTGGAGGGGTGGCTCGATAGACCATGCAAAATACACACAACACCAGATAGCGTACCAACACACAGCCTTAGAGCATGTTGGATACTTCAGCAGGAGGCCAGGAACAGCGAGGATCTCCTCATAAAAAACATCGCAGAGCAACATCCCATAGAACACAACACTACAATATTGATAGTCTTCGAGACTGTCGCCTCAGGTAACAGGCGCAAGAGAGCACTCCGCGGCCTTGCCGAAGTCTGCCAAGTTACAGCAATAAACCCGTAGAATGACACGGCCATAACTTTCAGTGCCAGTGACGAGCCGCAGTTCAAAACAGTCCGGGCACCAGCCGCTTTGGTCCTCAGTCCAATCATGGATGGCTTCCGGTTTACCAAAGTGCTCATGGACGGTGGTAGCGTACTAAACCTCATTTACGAGGAAACTGTCAACAAAATGGAAATAGACACGAGCCGCATTGAGGAAACAACCACAACCTTCCGAGGAATTATTCCTAGCCGGGAGGCACCATGTGCGGGAAAAATCACACTCGATGTGGTCTTCGGCACGCAGGAGAATTATCGATCCTAATAGATAACCTTTCTGGTGGCCCCTTTCACTAGTGGATATCACGCCTTGTTAGGGCGGGATGCGTTTGTGAGCTTCCAAGCTATACCCCATTACGGGTACATGAAGCTCAAGATGCCTGGGCCCAATGGAATTATCACTCTTGCAAGTCATCCGGACGCAGCACTCCGTGCCGAAAATAACACAGCCGCCTTGGCCTTCAATGCATTGTCCGAAGCCCTTGCGGATGAAGAATTAAGTGCATTACGCTCCATGGTGGATAAGGACGACATGATACTCAATAAGTGATCCAAGTGCACCTCTTTTAAACCAGCGAACAAAATAGTCAAATTCCAAACCCACCCAATGGACTCCACAAAGACAGCATCCATCGGGGCACACCTGGATCCCACAATCGACGCTGCATTGCGGGCCTTTCTATGCAAAAACTGGGATATCTTCGCCTGGCACCCTTTTGATATGCCTGGGATCCCACGCAGGCTGGCAGAACAAAGTCTCAACATAATGAAGGGATATAAGCCAATCAAGCAAACACTACGGCGCTTTTCAGAACCCAAACGACAAGCTATGGGAGAGGAACTAGCCAAACTACTTGAAGCCAAATTCATAAGAGAAATAAAACACCTGGATTTGCTAGCAAACCTCGTGATGGTACGGAAAAAGATAAATCCTGGCGCCTATGTGTCGATTTCAAATACCTCAACAAGGCTTGCCCTAAGGATTCCTTCCCTCTCCCGCGCATCGATCAGATTATCGATGCTACCGCGGGACACGATTTATTGTGTTTCCTCGACGCATACTCCGGATACCATCATATCAAGATGATAGAGTATGATCAAGCCGCAATGGAATTTATAACCCCATACGGTCCTTTCTGCTTCAACACTATGCCATTCGGGCTCAAAAACACTAGTGCCACCTACCAACGCATGATTCAAACATGCCTAGAGAAACAAATCGGCAAAACAGTTGAAGCATACGTCGACGACGTAGTCATCAAGACAAGACATGCCAAATCTTTAATAGACGATCTAAGGCTCACGTTCGATAACCTCCGAACATATGACATTAAGCTCAATCCGGAAAAATGTGTTTTCGGTGTTCCTGCCGGAAAGTTGTTGGGCTTCATCGCTTCCAATAGAGGAATTGAAGCAAACCTAGCTAAAATATGAGCTTTGTCATATTTGGCTACCCCAACAGATCTCAAACAAATCCAGAAACTAACTGGATGCGTGGCAGCCTTAAGCCGCTTCATCTTGAGATTGGGATAAAAGTCATTGCCACTTTATCGCCTTCTTCGATAAACCGAACACTTCGAGTGGACGGACGCGGCGACGGCTGGACTGGAGGAAATAAAGGCTCTTTTAGCAAGCAACCCAATCCTGGACGCGCAGAACGTTGGCGAACCCATGTTGTTATACATAGCTGCAACACACCAAGTTGTGAGTGCAGTGCTCGTCGTCGAACGAGAGGAGGACGGACACAAATTTCTGGTTCAGAATCTGGTATACTATGTATCTACTGTCCTCACTCCATGCAAATCCCGGTACCCATGTTATCAAAAAATATAATACGCGGTTTTCATGACATCCCGGAAACTATGACACTAATTTCAAGAGTGTACAATCACGGTGGCCTCTGAAGTACCACCTAATGACATAATAAACAACCGCGATGCCACGGGCCTAATTGTCATGTGGGTCATAGAGCTCCTCTCATTCAACATCACATACAAACCACGGAGAGCCATTAAATCCCAAGTACTTGCAGATTTCATCGCAGAATGGACAGAGGCTGAACACCCTAAAGAGTACGACACATACTCCAACTAGATCATGCACTTCGATGACTCTAAAATGCTGGCAGGTCTGGGAGCAGGTGTTGTCCTCACATCTGAAAGTGCAAATATCCCTATGTGGTTTTGGTAATTCCTAACAACATATAGCTCATTGAGCTAATTCTATTTCAAGATAAATATTTCAGGAAAGCTCAATGTTTGGCATGGCATGGATGAGAGAAGTGGACCCCTCAAAATGCTAAGGACAAAAGGATTGGCTCAAGCTCAAAGATCAAGACTCTACATTTTATATTTTAGTGAACCAAGATCACATTGAGTCTATAGGAAAAGCCAATACTATCAAGGAGGGATGAGGTGTTGCTTAATGGCTTGCTTGCTCAAAGTGCATAGTGATATGCTCCAAAGCCCTCAACTACTTTCTCACATCGACATATGACCTAAACCAAAAGTCAAACTCGGCCCTACCAATTCTTTCTATCCGGCGCCACCGAGTTCAGATGTCGTAGCCACTGCCACAAACACTAGGCAAATCAGTCTCACCGATAGGGGTCTCGGTCTCACCGAGATGGGATTGTAATCTCTCTGTTTCCCTTCATAACGTTTCGGTACCACCGAGATGAGCGATCGGTTCCACCGAGATTGCAATGTAAACTCTCTGGTTAGCTTATTCCCAAAATCGGTCCCACCGAGTTTTTGTAATCGGTCTCACCGGGATTACGTTATGCCCTAACCCTAACCATATCGGTCCTACCGAGTTGCATGTCGGTCCCACCGAAAATCCTAACGGTCACTAGATTTGCTGAATTGGTCCAACCGAGTTTCTCAATTCAGTCCCACCGAGATTGGCAAGCTATGTGTAATGGTTAGATTTTGTGTGGAGGCTATATATACCCCTCCACCTCCTCTTCATTCATGGAGAGAGCCATCAGAATGAACCTACACTTCCAACATACATTTTTTGAGAGAGAACTACCTACACTTGTGTTGAGGCCAAGATATTCCATTCCTACCATATGAATCTTGATCTCTAGCCTTCCCCAAGTTGCTTTCCACTCAAATCTTCTTTCCACCAAATCCAAATCCTGTGAGAGAGAGTTGAGTGTTGGGGAGACTATCATTTGAAGCACAAGAGCAAGGAGTTCATCATCAACACACCATTTGTTACTTCTTGGAGAGTGGTGTCTCCTAGATTGGCTAGGTGTCACTTGGGAGCCTCCGACAAGATTGAGGAGTTGAACTAAGGAGTTTGTAAGGGCAAGGAGATCGCCTACTTCGTGAAGATCTACCTCTAGTGAGGCAAGTCCTTTGTGGGCAACGGCCATGGTGGGATAGACAAGGTTGCTTCTTCGTGGACCCTTCGTGGGTGGAGCCCTCCGTGGACTCGCGCAGCTGTTACCCTTCGTGGGTTGAAGTATCCATCAACGTGGATGTACGATAGCACCACCTATCGGAACCATGACAAAAACATCCGTGTTTCCAATTGCGTTTGAATTCTCCAAACCCTTCCATTTAAATTCTTGCAAGTTGCATGCTTTACTTTCTGCTGGTCATATACTCTTTGCATGCTTTCTTGAATTGTGTTAAGATTGCTTCACTTGTGCTAAGTTAGCTAAAATCTGCCAAAGACTAAAATTGGGAAAAGGATAAGTTTTTATTTGGTCAAGTAGTCTAATCACCCCCCCTCTAGACATACTTTCGGTCCTACAAGATACCCCACTGGAGATACTGTCCAATACGTACTCCAAGGCCGCGGGCAACACTAAGGTGTTGTCTCGAAGGATCCCAGGCCAGGGAGAGGCTTAGGAGGCCGTCCAGTGGTGCTGGAGGGTAAAACCTCGGTTGCCGAACACATGGGGGGACATGCCCATATGGACACCGACAGGGGGGGCATAACCAATTCGGCCTCCAGCCGAATACTGCTCCGGGGATCCAAGTGGCTCCAGATTCAGGCAGGCCGCCTCTTTCGAACGAGGGGGGAAAGCCAAGTCCACCGGTGACATATGTCCATCCAGAGGCACCAGATAGGCTACTGGAAGCGCTGCAAGGGGCTTCCATCGTGGAAGAACACCATACCCTTATGGGTACGGTGATTGAGAGGGTCCAGTCTGCGAAAAGCAAACTGATCGAAGCCTACACTAGCCTTCTAACAGGCTTTGAGGTAAGCAACATAATTAGGAAAAGAATGTCACAGTATAAACAATAGCCCCTGATACTCTGTCCGGTGTTCGGAAAGAAAAGCCAAAAAGAGGATCAACCAATTTTCGTAGGAGTCTAACATAATATGTCTATGTGAATAAGCAGGCATCACTGCTGGCTGCTGCCGCTCATACTGTGGAAGTCTCCGGACTGAAGCAGAATCTGGAGCAGGCTAAGCAAGAGCTCGGCCTTGTGAAGGAGCAGCTGGAGGAAAGCAAAGGTATGTATTTAACCTGTGCTTATATTTGGGAAGGATGAATGGTTCATGTTGACTAAAGTGTCATGAACTTTATTAGGGGCCACAACCGAGGTGGCGGCCCTCAAGAAGGAGTTGGCCGAGGCAGAGGACAAATCGGCCAAGGAACACGCCGCGTTCGAGAAGCAGGAGGCCCGGGTCAGCGAGGTCCAGCAAGAGCTCCAGCATGCCGTCAAGAAGTATAAGTCCTTGGAGCGCGACTTTAAGACTCAATAGTCTGAACTTGCCAAGGCCCGCCAGAGCACACAAGACGCCCGAGCCAAAGCCCAGGGCGCCCTCCAGGAGATCCAGGCAGCGAAGAAAATTATAGCGGGTAAGGCTTTCATTATGCAAAGCAGATATGTGAAGTAAACATTCCTGTTACGTACCCGGATTTGGAGCTCTCCAGGGGCGTTTACGGCTCTGCCGCGCAGCATATCAGATGCTGTAGAATTTTATCGAGATGAAGAAGGGAGCTCTACGGAGAAGCTGTTCTGGTCTCAATACCTTGGACATGAACTTCCGGTGCTCTTTAGCGACCAGCTGAAACAGCTGGTCGAGCTGCAGAAGCCGGCCGAACTAGCCATGAAGAACACAATAGTCCGGCTATGGCCTACCGAGCCCATGCCCAGCAACTACTTCGGACTCGTCAAGCGGCTCGTAAGTGCCTTCCCGCGGCTTGAAGCCATCAAGCGGTCTGTATCAAAGGTTCACTTGGCGAAGATGGATGCCAAGAAGCTGATGACCGAGGGGCCGCCTGAGGGCAAGGAGCACCGTCGACCCGAGTTATATTTTGATAGTGTCCTGGAGGGATCCTGCCTTGTGGCGGAGCAATGTGTGAATGTTATATTCCCATGAAAACATTCATGTTATCCTATCCTGTAATATGAAAAAAGGTCGTTATGTCATATAATGCTTGTTACTTTAAAATTTTACCTCCTGTGCGGCCGTTTATGAAAATCAGAGATTTGGCTAGTCGTCGGCTTCAGCCCCCACGTAAATAGTACGGGCGTGTTCAGGATAAATCTAAACACTATTTACTCCAACTTTTGGTCCTTAAAGGAGGTGTTTAGCGCAATGAACAACGCAATCGGACTATACGGCTATATCACCCTCACTTAGATATAACAGTTTGACAATGAAAATTTTGGCACAGCCCCTCGTATTCGGAAGGCCGAACTTGGGGCGCTATACACGCCTAATCGGGTAGAAACCGATTCCTCGCATAAAGTAGAAAAAATCTCTCAGGATTCGAAAAGCTCTCGCCGCATCATGAGACTTAGTTTTCGGCTTTCTCTACTGAGGTGCTCGTCCGGAAGAACCGGGACACAATTGCAGTAGTTCTCCCTTTACAACTCTAGCCGATATAGCAAAATGTAAGGTAGTAAGCACAGGAGCCGGGCAACCCAACTATTAACCAAAGACATGATTCGGAGCCGATGCATATACTGCTATAAGTTCGGGGTGCCGAACTATACTGTAAAAGTGTTCAGACTTTATTGCCATATTGCAGGGCGCGATGGATCCCCTGGTGAAGTAATACGTACTAGAGTGTACGGGTGCAGTAAGTAATAAATACGAAGAAAAGGAAAGAATCAAATAATAAGTTGACGCCACAAATATTGAGCCGCAAACTATTTTCCATTGTAATTTGATTGATACGTCAAGGCATATTTATACAAGCAATGAGATAAGCACATAAGGCTATTTGACATGCCATGACCAAGAGCGAGATGCGTGCGGGTATGTAAAATAGGTATAACGATCGTTAGCCGAGACCACCTGGGGATTCCCTTGTATGTTAGAGCTTCTTGCCTTCTTCGTGTATCCGACCCGTTATAGGTCCGATGATCAGGTTATCAGAAAAGCCTCGAGAAGAGAAAAAACCTGAAATAAAATAAAAAAAGTTGAAGGTAAGTGGATCCAGGCGCGGTCGAGCCACATTATGGACCATGGTCTAGCTGTGCCTCCGTCCATGCCCATGGTATTTTGAGTGCATAGTTATATACGTGCGGCACAAATGACATCGCTTGATTGGGACTGGGACGGAAGCTGAATTGCTAGTCGAGGTCTCGACGAGCTGGACCGTCCGGCTGCAGACTAGTGCGGACTCGCTTGATGGTGTCCGGCGGATTTACTGCCAAATTGAGATTCTGCCTGAAAAGGCTATTCTGTATTTATGTTGCAAGGGCCACGGTGTGCTCCTCAGTACAGAGGGAGCACTCCGTATTTCCTTTGACCGTTATTACACCACGTGGTCCAGCCATCTTCAGCTTGAGGTAGGCGTAGTGCAGCACCGCATTGAGTCGAGCGCAGGCGGTTCGTACGAGCAGTGAATGATAGCCACTGCGGAAGGGGACTACATCGAAGATTAACTCTTCGCTTCGAAAATTATCCGGGGATCCGAAGACCACTTCCAGTGTGATTGAGCCCGTACAATAGGCCTCTACACCAGGTATGACACCTTTAAAGGTGGTTTTGGTGGGCTTGATCCTTGAGGGATGGATACCCATTTTGCGCACTATATCCTGATAGGGCAGGTTCAGGTTGCTGCCACCATCCATGAGGACTCGTGTGAGGTGGAATCCATCAATAATTGGGTCAAGGACCAGTGCGGCTGAACCGCCATGATGGATACTGGACGAATGATCCCTACGATCGAAGGTGATCGTATAGGAGGACCATGGGTTGAACTTTGGGCGATTGGCTCCATCGCGTACATGCCCCTGAGTGCACGCTTGCGCACCTTCTTGGGGAGATGGGTAGCGTATATCATGTTCACCGTTTTAATTTGGGGGGGGGATTTCTTCTGTCCCCCCATGTTCGGTGGTCGGGGTTCCTCGTCATCGTCCTCGCTTTGCGACCCTTTCTCCTTATTCTCGGCATTTAACTTTGTGGGGACCCCGACTCATACATCGTGATCACCGAATGCACGTGTACAGTGATCCCAGAGATCAATGCTCACTGAACACACAAAAGCTGAATAACAAGAGTCTTACATCCATACATACCGTCTTACACAAATTATGACCATTATGGTCAAGTCTTACATAGATAAATCCATAAGGGCTGAATACGAAATAAACTTAAGCAGCGGAAATCTCCGTCGATAAGTAGAACCCATGCCATCTGCCTTAAACCTACAGGCATTCTGACTGGGAAACGTCCTAGTTCGCATGTTCGTCTCCACAGAACTCTTCTTCGAACTCCTGTTCTTCCATGCCTGGCCAATTAAATAACCAGTGGCAAGCCAATGAGTACTTTGAATGTACTCGCAAGCAAGCCATGTTTTGGTTCAAGATGTAACAATGCATGATATAGGTAAATATTTGCAGAAAGCTAGTTTTGAGTGCAATGACATGTTCAACAACTTGTAAGACATGCATCAGGAGAATTCAAGTAACCATGAGGACAGGTTACAGATATCAATATAAATAGAGTGGGCACCAACCCAACTCAGTCATGTCAAGTCCCTTGACTTGACCCCAGTAGTTCTCCCCAATTATCCAAACACACATACTGGTTTGTGAAACTCTGGACGTAGTTTAAGCAGCACCGCCCAACTGTCCTTGACCGTGGACACGGCTATTCGAATAGTTTTACACTCTGCAGAGGTTGCACACTTTACCCACAAGATCCGGGGAACTTCCGTGACATCCACGACCCGCGGTACCTCAAGTACCCGGGGTAAGCACCCGATCACTATCTTTCCCTAGACAACACTAACAAGGAGTCCACTCATTGTTCCGTATCCTCACGATGTACAACATACGAGACTCACTCGAGATAGTAACATCCGAGAGGGGATGCAACGGTGTATCCGGTGCCCTGCAAAAACAGCCATGGCCACCCTACCTGGCACGACCCCGTCCCGAGTGAGAGCACCAACTCTCCCCTGTCACTAGTAATGCGGGCTCCAAGCTAGTATCGGCCTAGGTAATCAATAATGCCCTTTCCCATACAAGGGTAGAGTGGTTGCGCATGTAAGGTTGGGATAGTCGACAAATCTTAAATCTAATCCGTTTTCGAAAAAAACACACACACTTGCCTCGGTACACCACTTCGTCATCAAGTGGTTACCCATCTCATCATCTCCCTCGGGCATAAGTGGCACCCGACGGGGTTTTCGAAAAGTCTTTTGAAAATACTTTGTCTCCTTCACCATGCATATACCCGTCCCTTTTTGCATAGCATCTACTTTAGCATCCTATCTACTCCAACCGGCATAACCCTCATAAGAAGGTAGGGTCATGCATAATGCAAGTATCAATGAGGAAGTACGGTGGCAAACCATCAAAGTGGTTACCACCTCATCATGATTCCGTTGCAACAACAATATGGTGCTATATGAGATGCATAAAAAGGGTTTCATAGACATGTTCAAAGGGCTGCTTGCCTTGGTCTTCAAGTTCTTCAAATCCTTCTCCTTCTTCTTCTTCAACAACTTCGTCTAGTACGGGATCCAATCGTCGCAAGAAAATAACAAGAAAATAAGGCAATAGTAAAACAGAAAAACCAAAGTGCTCAGAAAAATGTCAACTTATTTTTGTTAAATATTAGGGTGAAAACTAAGAAGAGGAAATTCCTAGTTTTGGATTTGGAGTAGTAGAATAGAAGAAATGGATTTACAAAGGTATTTTTAAATGCTTAAAATCACATTTCAATATTTAGAGTGGAGAAAAGTTTGTTGGATTTCAATGAAAGTTGCACCATTAAATAGGTTGCAATATTTCAGGAATTTAGGAGTTGGAATTAATTTATTTGGACAAATATTTAAATCTTTGGAATTTTTGGAAACTTCACAGAAAAAGAAAAAGAAAAGTGGCACTATGCCACTGGGCCAGAAGGACCACAGTGCAGCAGGCCAAGATGGGTTTCAGCCCATGCGAGGCTGCCACGTCGAAGGCGTAAAGGAAAAATACGCCTTCAACTGACGCAGCGAACCGGTACGCGCACGCGTGCGTTTTAAACCTGACGGGTGGGGCCCACCCGTCACTATGTGAGGCTGACTGATGGGCCCCACGGCCGTCGTCTTCCACCTCGAGCCAGAGAGGGAGGCGAGCTCACCGGCGTTGCTGTGGTCGACGGCGAGGCGATCCGAGGGCACCGGCGTGCTCAGGGCGGAGTCTTCCTTCGGGTGGAGGTGGAGGCGGCCGCCGGAGTGCAAGGGTTCACCGGCGACGAGGAAGCCGGCGGTAGAGCTTCGGGAGGAGCTTGCCCCGGTCGATTCCGGCTGCAATAGAGAGGTGAGATAGAGGGGAAGTGCTAAGAGAGGTGACGCGGTTCCAGATCGAGAGAGAGAGGGAAAAGGAGCCGTGTACCACGAGATCGACGGCGACCCGAGGCGGCGGAGCTCGAGCTCGATCTCGAGCTCGGGCTCGTCTAGAGAGGAACTGGGGGTGCAGGGGGGATGATATGGTGGTGCAGAGGGCGAGTGGTGAGGAGAGGAGAGCTCGGGGGCTTAAATACGAGGGGGGCGAGGTGCACCGTGGCTCGTGCGCCGGCAAGCTTCTAGCCATTGCTGGAGGCCACGGGGGCGCGCGTGGGCGTGTCTGGGGTGCTCGTGGGGTTGGTCTAGGGTGAGGGGAGAGAAGAGACGGAAAGCAGGGGGCCAGGGCACTGTGCGTGTGAGCGCTCTCACTGGTGCGCTCGGGCGGCCGGCGCGCGTGCGAGCTGGCGAGAGAGGAGAGAGAGGAAGGAGGGGGACAGAGGCGTGGCGTGCTGCGGACGTCAAAGAGCATCGGCTGGCGTGAGGGGGAGAGCCGAGGTGGCCGGAGGTGCTTGGCAGGGGGCGGCTACAGTGTGGGAGTGCACTGTAGCGCACTCCAGAGCGTGCATATGGCCGGCATGGCCATTTTTCTAGCGCTCTGGGCTTGGCCTGTAGTGTCTGGGGGCTCTAGGGGGAAGTCAACAAGTGGGGAGGGGCATTGGATGCCCTGGATAGCCAGTAGGAGAAGAGAGAGGTAGAAGAAGAGGGAGAGAGGGGCTGTCCAGGGAGGTAAATGAGGTGGTTTCACCCCTCAATCATTGAGCTGAGATGCAGCCATTGTTACTGGAGGTAGAGGAGGACTTGGAGGGGCTGTGGTAAAAAGTGGAGGCCATGGAGAACAGTGGAAGTGGTCAAAACAGGGGTTTTAGTAAAATAGCAGAAGGTGTTTATTGCTGGTTTGGGCAAGAAGATGAACTCCTCTTGTCATTAGGCTTGACAGGGTCAAATGGCATGAGATAATAATAGGTTCCACCAAGGTTTAGTCCATTTGGGCAAAGTTGCCAATGCAACTTCTGTAAACCCTAGAAATCAGCAGAGATGGACTTTCCAAGATTTAGTCATGCAAATCTATTCTCCTTGATGCACCACTTGGTGTAGTGTCATCATTTGAGGTTAATAACATGTCCACCAAAGTTGAGATCAAAAGGAGAAAGTTTCCAATGTAGAGTTGTTCAAATTTGGTTCTGGATAGGAAGGGTTTTGGGGCACTTTGATCAATATAACATTTTCTCCAACTTGTGCCATTTGGTCTAGATGAATGATTAGACCATTTGAGCATGTTCACAAGGTTTGAGAACATTTGGACATGTTTGGCAATGTAAAGTTGCTCAAACATCAAAATGGACAGAAATGGTTTTGAGGGGATTTCATGCGGTTATACTATTCTCCATGACATGATACTTGTCAAGATCATCAAACATGTCATATGTGACATGATAGAATTTTCTTGGAATTTTTGGAGAATATTTCCTTTGTAAATATTTCAAAAGCTTGAAATATCCAGAAAGGGTTTTTGAGGGATTTGACGAATATTTTGAACATGACCATGTGTTGAAACTCTTATATATGGACAATATATGTTCATTGAGTTTCCCTGATTTTTATCAAATATTTTTAAAACAATAAAATATTTTTTCGATATTAAAGACCATTTCTGGCCTTAAGAAAAAGCTTTTAAATAAAATACGAAAATAACTTTTAAAATTATATTTTTGTGGTTTATGGGTGTCCTACATCTAATAGGATTAAAATATACCTTCTGAATGAGTTTTCACACCCCAAGTCAAGTAGTTGTAGTGCAAACCTCAACTCAGGGGTTTTCGAAAAACTAATTTTTGAAAATACTATTTGGCCAAATTATTTTTGTAAGAAAATACTATGTTGTACTATACACATGATATGATCATTGGGCAGAAGTTTTGGATCAAGGAAAGGAAGTATAGAAGGTGAAGCTATGTTGACTTTTAAGAGCACTTGAAAACACAGAGAGAAAACCAACTCAAAAAAATCAAATAATGCAAAAGTTTTTGTCAAACCGCATTTTATCATGATTTATCATCTTAAGTATTGTGCCATGAAAATCAGGGTGTGAGAAACTTGCAGGCCTATTTGAAAACCCAACATTCCCTGTTGGTATGATTGGCTGGTTTATCCAGTGCCATAGATTTGGGATGGTCGATCTAGTATGCGGTCCACGCTGGAAGGGCCCGGATTATTTCTCTTAAATAGCTTCTTCCGCTGACCGGACTTAGAGCCACTGAATACGGCGTTGACCGCCGTGTCTTTGGTGTTATCACCATTGTTTCGACACTTATGTCTGTTGTGTTAGGGCTTGCCGTTGCTGTTTCGGGCTTCATAAGTGCCAGGTTCGCTTGTATTGTTATTACTACAGGCTAGCCAGCTATCTTCGCCCGCACAGAAGCGGGTCATGAGTGCCGTAAGGGCTGACATGGACTTCGGTTTTTCCTGGCCGAGGTGTCTGGCCAGCCATTCGTCGCGGATGCTGTACTTAAAGGCCGCTAGGGCTTCGGCGTCCGGACAGTCGACGATCTGGTTCTTTTTAGTTAGGAACCGAGTCCAAAATTTTCTGGCTGACACTCTGGGCTGTTGGATTATGTGACTTAGGTCATCAACATCCATAGGTCGGACATATGTGCCTTGGAAGTTGTCGAGGAAGGCGTCCTCCAATTCCTCCCAGCTGCCAATAGAGTTTTTGGGTAGACTGTTTAACCAGTATCTAGCTAGTCCCTTGAGTTTGAGTGGGAGGTATTTGATGGCGTGAAGATCGTCTCCGCGAGCCATATGAATGTGGAGAAGAAAGTCCTCAATCCACACCGTGGGGGTCTGTTGTGCCATTGTATGATTCGATGTTTACGGGTTTAAACCCCTCTGGGAAATCATGTCCCATTACTTCATCAGTGAACCAAAGGGGGTGTGCGGCGCCTCTCTATCGAGCCAAGACGTTACGTAGCTCGCATGGAGCTCGTCTGCGGTTTTTGGCCCGGACGAGGTTATGTTTGTCATGTTGAGCCAGATGGCCATAGTCGCGCATCGAGGCACGCCCCTGTGATCCATAGATTGATCTTGTATGGCCTGCTCTCTTTTCCAAGTCGCGTCGTAGGTCATTTGTATACCCTTGGGTTGTTGTATTTCTGTTTGTTCGGTGAGGTAGCGCAGGCTGGTGTTCGGCTAGAAGTGCCGCTTTGTCCCGACCATGTGGTGGTCGGTCAGCCGTATTGTACCTTGGTAGGACGGGCTCCAGCGCCTCATCATCGAACGGTGGTAACATTTTGTGCTTCGGGTAGCTTTTGGTTGGGTGCTCGAGGCCGTATTACTCGGCTGCCAGGACATCAGTCCATCTTTCGTTGAGCAGATCTTGATCAGCTTGAAGTTGGTGCTGCTTCTTTTTCAGGCTTCTTGCAGTAGCACTTAGATGACGCTTAAAGCGTTCCTGTTCGCAGGCTCTTCAGACAGGATGAAATCTTTGTCACTAAGACTAACCTCTTCCTCAGAGAGAGGGAGGTAGTTGCTATCCTCCGAGTCTTCGTTCATGGCCTGCTCGCCAGGGCTGACTCGCCCATCATCCCGTTCCTCCTGTTCGGAGGTTGGCTCAACGGGGTCTTCACTGTTTTTGGCACCGTCCAGAGTGTTGTCCTCTTCTGTGACGGTATTGCTATTTTTACTATGGTGTGGCTTAGAGTAGTGCCGCTGACGTTGGTGCTTTAGTTGTATCTCCGGAGGTTTATCCTCGACTGGATTTTCATCGTTGCTGTTATTTTGTTTGGGTGTATCCACCATGTATATATCGTACGAGGAGGTGGCTGTCCAACGCCCTGTAGGCAGTGGTTCTTTCTCCTCTCTGGCATCGTCGTCCATACCGTCGATGTCTTCGGAGTAGTAATCAAGCATGTCGGTTAAGTCATCGATAGTGGCTACAAAGTGGGTGGTGGGTGGGAAACGAAGTTCTTCGTCGTCCGCTTCCCATTCGAACCGGATATAGTTTAGCCGAGAATCCCCTGACAAGGAGAGGGATTTCAATGAACTTAATACGTCGCCAAAAGGAGAGTGCTGGAAGATGTCCGCAGAGCTGAACTCCAAGACCGGCGCCCAATCAGGTTCGATGGACGTGGATGCACGCTGTCCGGATCCCATGGCCGGAGACGAGTCCGAGGTTCCGGTGACACAGGCCTAGCTCGATGCTGGGTCTGTGTGCGCCTCGAGTGCCGCTGAGCCTGCGGCCTCCGCGGTGAGGTCAAGCTTCCCGCTTTCGGATGGCGCAGTCCGCTCTAGCTCTAGGGCCAGGTGTCACACCCTCATTTTCATGGCACAACACTTAAGATGATAAATCATGATAAAAATGTGGTTTGACAAAAACTTTTGTATTATTTGGCTTTTTATTTGAGAGGGTTTTTTCTATGTTTTCAAGTGCTCTTAAAAGTCAACATAGCTTCACCTTCTATACTTCATTTCCTTGATCCAAAACTTCTTCCCAATGAGCATACCATGTGTATAGTACAATATAGAATTATCTTACAAAAATAATTTGGCCAAAAAGTATTTTCTAAATTTTGTTTTCGAAAACCCCTTGAATTGAGGTTTGCACTACAAGTACTTGATTTGGGGTATGAAAAATCTTTCAAAGAGTATGTCTGACACCTATTAGGTATAGAACTCCCGAAAACCACAAAAGTATAATTTTAAAAGTTATTCTGCTACTTTATTTAAAGGCTTTTTCTTTAGGCCAGAAATGTTCTTTAATAGGTTAAAATTATTTTTAATGCTTTCAAAATATTTGTGAAAATTTAGGGAAACTCAGTGGATATATATTGTCCATATATAAGAGTTTCAACACATGGTCATGTTCAAAATATTGGTCAAACCCCTCAACAACCCTTTTTGGATATTTCAAGCTTTTGAAATATTTACAAAGGAAATATTCTCTAAAAATTCCAAGAAAAATTCTAGCATGTCACATATGACATATTGGATGATATTGCCAAGCCTCATGTCTTGGAGAACAAGATAACATCACCAAATCCCCTCAAAACCGTTTCTGTCCATTTTGAAGTTTGAGCGACTCTACATTGCCAAACATGTCCAAATGTTCTCAAACTTAGTGCACATTCTCCAATGGTCTAATTATGTATCTAGACCAAATGGCACAAGTTGGAGAAAATGATATCTTGATCAATGTGCCTCAAAACACTCTTTGTCCAGAATCAAATTTGAACAACTTTACATTGTCAACTTTCTTATTTTGCTCTCAACCTTTGTGGGCATGCTCTAAACCCCAAATTATGACACTGCACCAAGTGGTGCGTCAAGGAGAATAGTTTTGCATGTCTAGATCTTGGAAAACTCATTTATGTTGATTTCTAGGGTCTACAAAAGTTGCATTGGAAACTATGCCCAGATGGACTCAACCTTGGTTTTACCTATTATTATCCCATGCCATTTGACCCTGTCAATCCTCATGACAAGATGAGTTCATGTTCTTGCCCAAACCAACAACAAACACCTTCTGCCATTTTACTAAAACCCATGTTTTGACCACTTCCACTCTTCTCCATGGCCTCAACTTTTTACCACAGCCCCTCCCAGACCTCATCTACCTCCAGTAACAATGGTTGCATCTCAGCTCAATGATTGAGGGGTGAAACCACCTCATTTACCCCTCTAGATAGCCCCTTTCCCTCTCTCTCTCAACCCCACTCCTGTCCTACTGGCTCCCCAGGACATCCAATGCTCCCCCCTCTTCTTTACTTCCCCCTAGAGCTACTAGACATGTTTGGCCGCGCCAACATTGTGTAGTAAATGGCCATGCCGGCCATTTGGGTGCTCTAGAGCGCGCTTCAGTGCGCTCCCACACTGTAGTCGCCCCTTGCCAAGCACCTCCGCCACCTCGGCTCTCCCCCTCACGCCAGCCAATGCTCCTCGATGTCCGCAACACGCCACGCCTCTGTCCCACTCCTCCTTCTCCCTCCTCTCACCCCAGCTCGCACGCGCGACGACTGCCCGAGTGCACCAGTGAGCGTGCTCAAACGCGCGGTGCCTCTAGCCCCTTCTGCTTCCTCTCTCTTCTTTCCCTCGCTCTAGACCGAACCCACGAGCACCCCAGACACGCCCACGCACGCCCCCGTGACCCACAACAACAGCAACGACCTTGCCGGCACACGGGTCTACGGTGAGCCGTGGCTCGCCAACTTAAAGGCCTCCCCGAACCTCTCCCTCACCACCACTCGTCCTCTCCCACTCCAAATGGGCCCCCCACACCCCAATTCATCAAGTGAAGTGCCCGAGCTCGAGATCGAGCTCACGCTCTGCCGCCTCGGGTAGCCGTCGATCTCAGGGTACAGGCTCTCTCCGCCTCTTCTATCTCTCGATCTAGAACCGCCACACCTCCCTAACCATTTCCCCTCTATATTGCAGCCAGAATCGACCCGGGCGAGCACCTCCTGAAGCTCTGTCGTCGGCTTCCTCGTCATCGGCGAACCCCTTCACCCCGGCGACCAACTCAACCTCCAACCGAACGGAGACCCCGACCAGAGCACGTCGGTGCCCTTAGATCCCCTCGCCGTCGACCACAGCGGTGCCGGTGAGCTCGTAGCCCTCTCTGGCCCAAGGTTGACGACAACGGCCGCGGGGCCCATCGGTCAGCCTCGCACTTTGACGGGTGAGCCCCACCCGTCAGGTTTAAAACACACGCGCGCGCGAACCGTTTCGCTGCGTCGGCTGAAGGCATATTTTGCCTTTACGCCTTCGATGTGGTGGCCTTGCGCGTGCTGAATCCCCTCTGGGCCTGCTGCACTGTGGCCGCTCTGGCCCAGTGGCACACAGTGCCATTTTTCTTTTCTTTTTCTATGAATTTTCCAAAAATTCCACAGGATTAAATATTAATCCAACTGCAATAATTCCAACTCCTAAAATCTTAGAATAATCCCACCTATTTATTGATATAACTTTCATAAATATCCATCAAACTTTTCTGCACTGTTCAAATTTAAATTCAAATTTGAGCATTTATATTCACCTTTGAAAATCCATTTATCCTATTCTACAACTCCAAATCCATAACTAGAAATTCTCCCCTTCTTAGATTTCCCCCTAGTATTTATCAAAAGTAGGTTGACATTTTTCTGAGCACTTTGGTTTTTCTGTTTTACTATCGCCTTATTTTCTCTTTATTTTCTTGCGACGATTAGATCCTGTATTAGACGAAGTTGCCGAAGAAGAAGAAGGAGAAGGATTTGAAGAAATTGAAGACCAAGCCAATCAAGGCAAGCAGCCCTTTGACCATGACACCCCTCTTGTTCATCGGTACCCCTTCTTCCGATTGCATGATGATGAAATATGACGGTGGTAAAACTTGTTGTGAACCACCCCATGATGCATACCCCTACTCATGACCTTACCTTGTTCATGATTGCATTTTCAAGAGACTAGTTGATGCATAATGATGCATGTGTACCATGAACTCTTCATGGTTACATTCTTTCGAAAACCCCATCGGGTGCCCCTAATGCCCTTGGGAGATGTTGAACTAAGGTCACCACTTGAGGAAGAAGTGGTGTACCGGAGAGAGATTTTGGTGTGTGTGTGTGTGTGTGTGTGTGTGTAAAATGATGGATTAGATTTATGTGTGATTATCGTCCCAACCAAACATGTGCAACCACTCTACCCCTTTATGTGATAGGGAATTATTGATTACTTAGGCTGATACTAGCATGGTGCCCACATTATTAGTGACGGGGGTGACTACTTGAGGTCAGTCTCAGGACAGGGTCGTGCTTGGATAGGCGGCCATGACTGTTTTCACATGGCACCAGACACACCGATTGTCCCTTCGTGTATGCCTAATAATGTGAAAAGGGCAGAGTCCCACGATCTTTTTCTTATACACGAGGGTCATGTATCAACGAGTGGACCCTATGTTAGTGTCGTCTAGGGAAAGGTAATGATCGGGTGCTTCCCCCGAGTACTTGAGGTACTGCGGGATCGTGGATGACACGAAAGCTTCCCGGATCTTGTGGGTAAAGTGCACAACCTCTGCAGAGTGTCAAACTATTCGAATAGCCGTGTCCACGTCATGGACAGTTTGGAGGTGCTACTTGAACTATGTCCAGAAATTTTACAATCTCAGTGCATGTGTGTGTGGAAAGGAACTATTTGTGTCAAGGTGGTGACTTGAGATGTTGAATGACATAGCATTGATTCAAACTCTATTTATGTTGATATCTGTAACCTGTTCTCAAGGTTACCCATGTTCATTGATGCATACCTCACAAGTTCGTTGGACATCTCAAGTAGCTTGAAGCTAGGTTGCTTACTTGTTATACAATTTCATTGTTACTTTGAACCAAATCATGGGTTGCTTGTGAGTACATTCAAAGTACTCATTGGCTTGCCACTGGTTATTTAATTGACCAGGCATGGAAGAGCAGGAGTTTGAAGAAGAGTTCTTTGGAGACGAACATGCGAACTAGGACGTAGGACGTTTCCCACTCAGAATTCCTGTAGGGTTAAGGCAGATGACATGGGTTCTAACTATCGACGAAGATTTCCGCTGCTTAAGTTTATTTGATATTCAACACTTGTTGCTTTATCTATGTAAGACTTGACCATAAAGGTCATAATTTGTGTAAGACGGTATGTATGGATGTAAGAATCTTGTTATTTAGCTTCTGTGTTTAGTGAGCATTCATCTATGGGATCACTGTACATGTGCACTCGGTGATCACGACTTATGAGTCAGGGTCCCCACAGAGCTGGTATCAGAGCCATCCTGACTGTAGGAAGCCATAGTTAGCATGGTCGTTACTTAGGATAAAACAAATCATCAAACCCACCTATACCTTGCCTCTTTTTCGAGATTTCCAAAAACTGAGGGATATTTTCAGTATTAACCCCTCCTATTCAACTTTTGTATATGGCCGTGGCCCCCTTGAGACTCCTTACGACGGGATTTCCATCACTCCTAGGAGATTGCCTCCAAAAATGCCACTATCCCTTGCTGCCCATATACACCCTGCATGAACTGGAAAATGATGTGTTCGAGAAGGAATTCTACGCCAAGGTTTTTGTGCCTGCTAAGACCTCACCTCAGGGGTGGTTCTTCGTTGGACCACTTATGCCAACAAGAGACCTAGCCATTCAGCAAGTGGCATACGAAGCACTCCTCCGTCTTCGAGACCTCCATCCAGAAATGAGAGAAGAACATGCGACCCGCTACCTTCCTGGCAAGAGTGGATTTGGAGCTCTGACTCAAGTGATGATTTCCCCAGAAGACGAGGATCCAACCCTCAAGTACCAGATCCGTTTCGTCAACGCAGGAGACTACCTTCTACGCCAACTTACCGAAGCATTTCTCAAGGCTCGCCAAGATCTCCCTTCACTTCTGCACCTCCACTGCCTCGAGAAGAAGAAGGTGGTCGAGCAAGAATAGAAAATCACTGCCCTAGAAGCCCACATTTCTAATCAGGAGCAGCAAATCAAGGAACTTCAGAGAGCTTGCAACCAAACCCCACGCAGAAGGCATAGGAATGGATTTCCATATCCACCTCACAGAAGATCATCGTCAGGCCCCCGACGACAATACCCAAGGCTGATCAATAGAAACCCTTTTGCTTCTGTCACATGTCACGGGTGTGGTGAACTCGGGCATATTAGTAGGATGTGTCCCAACAAGCAGCCGACTGTCGCATGTCCATTGGCACCCAGGAGAACCAAGAAGCTGAAGACCAAACGCCTTTCTCTCAAAGTGATGGAGCAAGCACGACTATCAAATCCGAGTATCCCTAGGGCAGGATAACTCGTGTACCCCCTATGCGCAGTCGAGTTCATATGATGGTTCAAATGAAACCATGTTGAGTGTTGCTTGTTCTTATCTGTTTGTGTTTTGATATAAGTTGCACTTTTGCCTTAGGCAGCATGTATGCGATTATATCACCTATCTTATCTAAATGAAATTGTGTGTGGCCTTTTGGCACCTGTTTGTCTGCACCTGCACTATAGAACCCCCTTTAAGCATCCCCCCATCTATGCTGCATTTCCCTCTCATCGCTCTCTCCTCAATTGAAGACCGGCAAGACAAGATACACCCGGGATTCTACTTCGGCGACCAACTAGCACTGGAGACTTTTGGTGCAGCCTCCTCGACCAAGAGCAGCCCAGTAGAGTTATGTTTACCCCTCAAGATTGGAAACCCATCCCTAGACCCTTTGAGACTTCACGAGATAACCCAGCCCAAATTCCTAACCAAGTGCTTAACCCACAAAATTTCAAGAGAACCAGCTAAGCCTCTGTAACCTTGCACTGGTTCATTATGGAACTAGTGGACATAGTGAACGAGCACATTATCATCCTAAGGTAGTACCAGAACTGACGATGCCATAGGGTAGACCTATTTGAGGATATTGATATATGAGAAATGACTTGATGAGTTTATATCAAAGACCCTGAGGAATTATCCAAGACTTTTTGGTGATTTTGAGGTTTTCATGTTAGTTAATGAACTTGGTGGGATCATGTTAATAGAGTAGCATAAAATTCATTACTCATGGAATAAACTGGATATTGTAGGACAATTATGATCACACGATGAAATTCTTGAAGGTATAAGGATTTGACATAGCCAGGGGATATTGATAGAAGATAGTTGGCCATGATATTTGGATTAAATAGGTGATCCTAATGGAGTCTAGATGCTGACTAAGTCTACATGGTTCGGATTAAATTGGATTTATACCGATGATCTCAATTATGATACCATGTTTCTCAATGGATAATAAACTAGGATATTGGATTAATTGTCGGGGTTGATTTAGGGATATATATATAAGCTTGAGGTTGGAAGTTACTTGACCCCGAAGACGGGAATTGGTGGTCTGCCTATAGTAGAGATAGCTCTTTCAAGTATTTGGAGATTATAGGACATTAGAAGATCGTGTGTAACACCATAGACATTGGATTTGTAGTGATTAATGGAAGTTAATGGGCTGTTGGAGTTGATTCATAGGAAGGAAACAAGATCTTGGAGTGGCTTACGACGTGTTTCCTTAGGATAGCCATGCATTTGAGTTTGGGTATGGTTGAAATGTATGATTTTGTTAGACCCCCTCTCGGGATCCATGAGGATATGAATAACATGAGTGATGATTGGAGTTGACCTATACGAGATGATTCTTTTGGTAATATCATGTGAAGACTAGGTAGAACTATTGGCATCTCAGAAACTGTGCTTAAGGATAAGATCATAAATGTTCACCCGCACACTAGAATCCTTGAAACTCTTAAGCTCCACCAAACCACAACATGGTTGGATCATGACCACGGGCTTTGGCTCTAGGACAAGAAGTCCTTTGCCAATGCTCAATCGAGACCACTACCAATACCCCATCCTACTTTGCATACCCTATAGACTTCATGGAGTACTTGGACAACTTAGTTATCATCTTTATTTGGCGACATACTTGTCTACCCGAAAACGGAAGAAGAGTCGTTAAGATGGTTAGGAGATATTTTAAAACCGCCATGTCCAAAAGGAAGAACTACACCAACCACCGTCGTCAAGAAGTAAACATTCGCGTCGAAGACCAGGTGTATCTGCAAGCCACTTCTCTCAAAGGAACCAAGCATTTCCATGTCAAACGGAAGCTCACACCAAGATCTAACAACCCCCTCAGAGGTCACAACAAGCGAAGGATAGACGGCTACCAGCTAGATTACCACCTGAGTTACCCACTGTGCGTAATGTTTCCACATGACACAACTCTAGGAGTGTTTTCGACTTCCTAGCTAGTCCGATCACTAACAAGGACATCGATAATCGAGCCATAGACCGCCAGCCCAACCTGACCTACCACAAACTACCCATTGACAACCTGGATCAAGCAGAAGATTATACATGAAGCTACACCATCAAGTACTTCAAGGTTCAATGGAGCACCACTCGAAAGCAGAAGTAGTATGAGGACGTGAAGACTACCCCAAACATAAGTTTCCGTATTCCCTTCCGCACCAAGTTTGAGAATCTCGGGGACGAGATTCCTGTAAGGGGGGTAGGTCTATCACACCCTGATTTTCATGGCACAACACTTAAGATGATAAATCATGATAAAAATGTGGTTTGACAAAAACTTTTGATTTATTTGCCTTTTTATTTGAGATGGTTTTCTCTGTGTTTTCAAGTGCTCTTAAAAGTCAACATAGCTTCACCTTCTATACTTCATTTCCTTGATCCAAATCTTCTGCCCAATGATCATACCATGTGTATAGTACAATATTGAATTTTCTAACAAAAATAATTTGGCCAAAAAGTATTTTCTAAATTTACTTTTCCAAAAACCCCTGAATTGAGGTTTGCACAGCAAGTACTAGATTTGGGGTATGAAAAATCTTTCAAAGAGTATGGTTGACTCCTATTAGGTATGGGACTCCCCAAAACCACAAAAGTATAATTTTAAAAGTTATTCTTCTATTTTATTTAAAGGCTTTCTCTTTAGGCCAGAAATGGTCTTTAATAGGTTAAAATTATTATTAATGCTTTCAAAATATTTGTGGAAATTTAGGGAAACTCAGTGGATATATATTGTCCATATATAAGAGTTCCAACACATGGTCATTTTCAAAATATTCGTCAAACCCCTCAAAAACCCTTTTTGGATATTTCAAGCTTTTGAAATATTTACAAAGGAGATATTCTCTAAAAATTCCAAGAAAAGTTCTAGCATGTCACATATGACATATTGGATGATCTTGCCAAGCCTCATGTCTTGGAGAACAAGATAACATCACCAAATCCCCTCAAAACCATTTTTGTCCATTTTGAACTTTGACCAACTCTACATTGCCAAACATGTCCAAATGTTCTCAAACTTGGTGCACATGCTCCAATGGTCTAATTATGTATCTAGACCAAATGGCACAAGTGGATAAAATGATATCTTGATCAAAGTGCCTCAAAACCCTCTCTATCTAGAATCGAATTTGAACAACTTTACATTGTCAACTTTCTTATTTAACTCTTAACCTTTGTGGGCATTCTCTAAACTCCAAATGATGATACTACACCACGTGGTGCATCAAGGAGAATAGTTTTGCATGTATATATCTTGGAAAACTCATTTATGTTGATTTCTAGGGTTTACAAAAGTTGCATTGGAAACTTTGCCCAGATGGACTCAACCTTGGTGGAACCTATTATTATCCCATGCTATTTGACCCTGTCAAGCCTCATAACAAGAGGAGTTCATCTTCTTGCCCAAACCAACAACAAACACCTTCTGCCATTTTACTAAAACCCCTGTTTTGACCACTTCCACTCTTCTCCATGGCCTCAACTTTTTACCACAACCCCTCCTAGACCTCATCTACCTCCAGTAACATGGCTTCATCTCAGCTCAATGATTGAGGGGTGAAACCACGTCATTTACCCCTCTAGACAGCCCCTTTCCCTCTCTCTCAACCCCACTCCTCTCCTACTGGTTCCCCAGGGCATCCAATGCTCCTCCCCTCTTCTTTACTTCCCCCTAGAGCTACCAGACACCTTTGGCCGCACCCACATTGTGTAGAAAATGGCCATGCCGGCCATTTGGGCACTCTGGAGCACGCTACAGTGCGCTCCCGCACTATAGTCGCCCCCTGCCAAGCACCTCCGACCACCTCGGCTCTCCCCCTCACGCCATCCGATGCTCCTCGATGTCCGCAGCATGCCACGCCTCTGTCCCCCTCCTCCTTCTCCCTCCTCTCGCCCCAGCTTGCACGCGCGACGACCGCCCGAGCGCACCAGTGAGCGTGCTCACATGTGCGGCACCTCTGGCCTCTCCTACTTCCTCTCTCTTCTTTCCCTCGCTCTGGACCGAACCCACGAGCACCCCAGATAGGCCCACGCGTGCCCCCATGACCCACAGCAACGATAACGACCTCGCAGGCGCACGTGTCTACGGTGGGCCGTGGCTCGCCTACTTAAAGGACTCCCCGAACCTCTCCCTCACCACCACTCCTCCTCTCCCACTCCAAATAGCCCCCCACACCCCAGTTCATCTCTAGAAGCGCCCGAGCTCCAGATCGAGCTCGTGCTCCACCGCCTCAGGCAGCTGTCGATCTCAGGATATAGGCTCACTCCACCTCTTCTATCTCTTGATCTGGAACCGCCACACCTCCCTAACCATTTCCCCTCTATTTCCCCTCCCTATTGCAGCCAGAATTCACTTGGGTGAGCACCTCCCAAAGCTCTGCCGCCGGCTTCCTCGTCGCTGGCGAACCCCTGCACCCCGACGACCAACTCCACCTCCACCCGAACAGAGCCTCCGACCTGAGCACGTCGGTGCCCTCAGATCCCCTCGCTGTCGACCACAGCGGCGCCGGTGAGCTTGCCGCCCCCTCTGGCCCAAGGTTGATGACGACGGCCGTGGGGCCCGTCGGTCAGCCTCACACTCTGACGGCTGAGCCCCACCCGTCAGGTTTAAAACACACGCGCGCGCGAACCGTTTCGTTGTGTCGGGTGAAGGCGTATTTTTCCTTTACGCCTTAGACGTGGCGGCCTCGCGCAGGCTGAATCCCCTCTGGGCCTGCTGCACTGTGGCCTTTCTGGCCCAATGGCACAGTGCCATTTTTCCTTTTCTTTTTTGTGAATTTTCCAAAAATTCCATAGGATTAAATATTAATCCAACTTCAATAATTCCAACTCCTAAAATCTTAGAATAATCCCACCTATTTATTGATATAACTTTCATAAATATCCTTCAAACTTTTCTGCACTGTTCAAATTTAAATTCAAATTTGTGCATTTATATTCCCCTCTAAAAATCCATTTATCCTATTCTACAACTCTAATTTTCCCCTTCTTAGATTTCCCCCTAGTATTTATCAAAAATAGTTTGACATTTTTCTGAGCACTTTGGTTTTTCTGTTTTACTATTGCCTTATTTTCTCTTTATTTTCTTACGACGATTAGATCCCATATTAGACGAAGTTGCCGAAGAAGAAGGAGAAGGATTTTAAGAACTCGAAGACCAAGACAATCAAGGCAAGCATCCCTTTGACCATGACACCCCTCTTGTTCATCGGTACCCCTTTTTTCCGATTGCATGATGATGAAATATGACGGCGGTAAAACTTGTTGTGAACCACCCCATGATGCATACCCCTACTCATGACCTTACCTTGTTCATGATTACATTTTCAAGACACTAGTTGATGCATAATGATGCATGTGTACCATGAACTCTTCATGGTTACATTCTTTCGAAAACCCCATCAGGTGCCCCTAATGCCCTTGGGAGATGTTGAACTAAGGTCACCACTTGAGGAAGAAGTGGTGCACCGGAGAGAGCTTTTGGTGTGTGTGTGTAAAATGATGGATTAGATTTATATGTGATTACCGTCCCAACCAAACGTGTGCAAACACTCTAACCCTTTATGGGACGGGGCATTATTGATTACTTAGGATGATACTAGCATGGTGCCCACATTACTAGTGACGAGGGTGACTTGAGGTCACTCTCGGGACAGGGTCGTGCTTGGATAGGCGGCCATGACTGTTTTCACAGGGCACCAGACACACCGTTGGTCCCTTCGTGTATGCGTAATAATGTGAAAAGGGCAGAGTCCCACGATCTTTTGCTTATACACGAGGGCCTTGTATCAACGAGTGGACCCTATGTTAGTGTCATCTAGGGAAAGGTAATGATAGGGTGCTTCCCCCGAGTACTTGAGATACTGCGGGATCGTGGATGACAGGAAAGCTTCTCGGATCTTGTGGGTAAAGTGCACAACCTCTGCAGAGTGTCAAACTATTCTAATAGCCGTGTCCACCGTCATGGACAGTTGGGAGGTGCTACTTAAACTATGTCCAGAAATTTTACAATCTCAGTGAATGTGTGTGTGGAAAGGAACTATTTGTGTCAAGGTGGTGACTTGACATGTTGAATGACATGGCATTGATTCAAACTCTATTTATGTTGATATCTGTAACCTGTTCTCAAGGTTACCCATATTCATTGATGCATACCTCACAAGTTGGTAGGACATCTCAACTAGCTTGAAGCTAGGTTACTTACTTGTTATACAATTGCATTGTTACTTTGAACCAAATCATGGGTTGCTTGCGAGTACATTCAAAGTACTCATTGGCTTGCCATTGGTTATTTAATTGACCAGCCATGGAAGAGCAGGAGTTCGAAGAAGAGTTCTTTGGAGACGAACATGCGAGGACGTTTCCCAGTCAGAATGCCTGTATGGTTAAGGCAGATGACATGGATTCTACCTATCGACGAAGATTTCCGCTGCTTAAGTTTATTTGGTATTCAACCCTTGTGGCTTTATCTATGTAAGACGGTATGTATGGATGTAAGACTCTTGTTATTCAGCTTCTGTGTGTTCAGTGAGCATTGATCGCTAGGATCACTGTACATGTGCACTCGGTGATCATGACTTGTGAGTCAGGGTCCCCACACCAGGGCGGTCATAGGCGCTATCTCCTGTGCATGGCCAGATGATAGATCTAGGACATGTTCATCGTGGTGGCCGAGGACGGCCGTCATGGGCTTGAATCTGTTGAAGATCAAGTCTCTGTGGATATCGGCCACAAAATTCAGGCTTCCAAATTTGACCTGGTGGCCAGGGGCGTAGCTATCGATCTGCTCTAGATGGCCAAGCGAGTTGGCCGGCAGTGCAAACCCGCCAAATCCGAAGATCTGTCCGGAGAGGAAGATCTCTCCCTGGACTACGTTGTTGTAGATGATTGATGGGGCCATCAAGCCTTCTGATCACAACGCAGCAGAACTCTCAATGAAAGCACCAATGTCGGTGTCAAAACTGGAGGATCTCGGGTAGGGGGTCCCGAACTGTGCGTCTAAGGCTAATGGTAACAGGAGGCGGGGGACACAGTGTTTACCCAAGTTTGGGCCCTCTCTATGGAGGTAATACCCTACTTCATGCTTTATTGGTCTTGATGAATATGAGTATTACAGGAGTTGATCTACCATGAGATCGTAATGGCTCAACCCTAGAAGTCTAGCCTATGAGATTATGATGATTGTGGCTAAACCCTCCAGTTTATATAGACATCGGGAGGGGCTAGGGTTATACAAAGTCGGTTATCGAGAAAGGAATCTACATATCCAAATCGCCAAGCTTGCCTTCCACGCAAAGGAGAGTCCCATTCGGACACGGGACGAAGTCTTCTATCTTGTATCTTCATAGTCCAACAGTCCGGCCAAAGTATACAGTCCGGCTGTCCCAGGACCCCTTAGTCTAGGACTCCCTCACCTGGCATCTTCATGCGGTTGTAGGTTGGATGAGTTGCTGACATGAAATTGGCCAGGGCTGGGTACCCAAGGATGGCGTTGTATGAGAGGTCGATCTGGGCGATGTAGAAGTTGATGAGCTCGGTGTGGTAGTTGTCACGGGTCCCAAAAGTGACGAGAAGCCGGATTTGCCCCGGGGGGCTGGTAGAAGCATTGCCGAGCCCGGAGAAAGGCTTGGTGGGGCGGAGTCCGCTGTGAGGCACGTGAAGCAGACCAAATGCCTCCACGGAGAGCACATTTAGACCGGCTCCACAGTCGATGAGGGTCTTGGTGACAGCCACGTTGCAGATGGTGGGGGTGCAGAGCATCAGGAGCATGCCTGCTCCCACCGTGGCAGCGGGGTGATCTTCCGGGCCGAAGGTGAGGCCGGCCTTGGGCACCACCCAGCCCGGGGGATCCCCCGGCTGCACTTGGTAGGCACCTACCTAGCAGTAGAACTGCTTGATGTGGCGGTCAGAGGGTGGCGCCTGCGAGCCACCTAGGAGAGCTGCGACGGTAGGAGGCACCGATGCCGCGAAGTGCGTGATGAAGAGGCCGCGCAGCTCCTCCCAGAAGGCCACAGAAGACTCGGCAAGCTAAGCAGCCAGGCGCGTGGCACGCACACTAGGGCCATGGGGAGCCAGTTGGCCATCACCTTGTCGTCCCCTCCAGCTGCCCAAACTGCCTCCTCGTATGCCTTGAGGAAGCCAGCCAGATCTGTCGCACTATCGTTGAGGGGTGGAATCTCCGGCCTGAACTTGGGTGGCCACTGCACCCGCCGCAAGGCGAGGGTGAAGGCACAGAAGCCCATGGCTCCCCCAAAGGTGCGCGACAGAGGAGCGCCTGCATCGGAGCCTACGACGGAATGCGGCGGACGAAGCGGCCGATCACCAAAGCACCCCAACCTGGCGCGCCAAATGTTGGATTTCGGGTTCCTCAAACCCTTGAGAGGTTCGAACACTGCGGTGCGTGCGGAGATCTCAACCTACCCAGTCCTCCTACTCGCTAATTTCACAACTTATCGAATCAAGCTCGAAGGTAAAGGAAGACACAGTAGTTTACCCAGGTTCAGGCCACCTTGTGGTGTAAAACCCTACTCCTGCTTCGTTGTGGATTTTCCGCGAGGGGCTGAGGAAGAACTAGTATAGTGGAGAACAGCCTTAGGAGGCGTGTTCTTGAGCTCAAGTTAGCTAGTGCGATGGTGAGGGTGGACTGGATCCAATCGACTCTCTTCCCCCTGTTGGTGGTGGCTAGGTCCTATTTATAGTGCCCTTGGTCCTCTTCCCAAATATAGGCGGGAAGGGATCCCACAATGGCCAAATTTTAAGGGAGACAACAAGTACGTCCTATCCTGACTAAAGTGGTCTTCTCCTCCAAAAGCCACTGGTCGTGACACTGCGGTGGGCTTGGTGGTGACTGTCAGTGTCAAAACCGGCAGATCTCGGGTAGGGGTGCCCGATCTGTGCGTCTAAGGCCAATGGTAACAGGAGGCAAGGGACACGATGTTTTACCCAGGTTCGGGCCCTCTCGATCGAGGTAAAACCCTACTTCCTGCTTGATTGATCTTGATGATATGAGTATAAAAAGAGTTGTTCTACCACGAGATCGTAGAGGCTAAATCCTAGAAGCTAGCCTATCATGATTATGATTCAGTCTCTAAGGACTAAACCCTCCGGTTTATATAGACACCAGACGGGGTTAGGGTTTACACAGAGTCGGTTACAAAGAAGGAAATACAATATACGGATCGCCAAGCTTGTCTTCCACGCAAAGGAGAGTCCCCTCCGGACACGGGAGAAAGTCTTGAGTCTTGTATCTTCACTGTCCAATAGTCCGGCCAAAGTATATAGTCTAGCTGTCTGGATACCCCCTAATCCGGGGACTCCCTCAGTAGCCCCTGAACCAGGCTTCAATGACGATGAGTCCGGCACGCAGTTTGTCTTCGGCATTGCAAGGTGGGTTCCATCTCCGAATACTCCAAAGTAATTACCGAACACTTAAATCATGTCCGGATATGCGATACGATTTTCACATACCACCGTAGAGAGAACGATATTTCACAAATATAATCTGCCGATAACTTTAAATGAAGCGACACGACAAAATGATCGAGTCATTATTGAATCGTCTTTCCACTGCCAGCAACCGCATATATCGAGGCGGTTTTCTTGGCACGTCTTGTCGAAGCAGAGATCATGTCCCCTTATCACGGGATTCTCATCAATACGGGTTTGGGTAACCCAACCGCGCCATCAATCGTGGCGCTTGGGAAATAAGCGACTTTCAACTGGCAAGTGGGGAGACGCACCGTTTTCGTTGCCTCTATAAAGGGATAAGGATTTCTCATTTTCACCCACGCCTTCTTCCTCCTTTGCTTATCCATTCCCACACCCTCGAGCTCCAGCGCCCTAGTTCACGCCTTCTCCGCACAGCCAAACATGTCTGGAGCAGGAGGCAAGTGGTTGGCCTCCACCGTGAAGGAGGAGCATATTACAAAGCTCCGGGCGGCCGAATACTTGGCCGAAGATATCACGCACCGGCTACCGAACGCAGGGTAGATCATTCGCACTCTAAGTCCCCATGAGAGGGTCGTGTTTCTCGCCCACTTCTTCCGTGGACTGGGATTTCCGCTTCATCCCTTCGTCCGCGGGCTCATGTTTTACTACGGGCTAGACTTCCATGATCTAGCCCCAGATTTCATCCTCAACATCTCGGCGTTTATCGTCGTGTGCGAGGCCTTCCTCCGCATCAAGCCTCACTTCAGCTTGTGGCTACGAATCTTCTGCGTGAAGCCGAAGAACGTGAGCGGCCAGCAAGCGGAGTGCGGAGGCGCCATGGTGGACAGGATGCCCAATGTTACCTGGCTCGACGGCTCCTTCGTAGAGACCATAAAGGGGTAGCAATCGGGGTGGTTCTACATCACCGAGCCACGCGACGCCAACTGGGCGGCGGCCCTCGAATTCGGATCCGGAATCCCCTTGCAGCTCACCTCCTGGGAAAAGAAGGGCCTGGCCTGGGGCGAACCTGAGGAGCTGACAGGACTTCAGAACTGCATCAAGAGTATGATGGACAAGAAAATCAAGCTTGTCAACATGGTCCAGGTCATGCTCGTCCGCCATTTTCTTCCGTGCCAAAGACGGGAATTTACTCTGTGGGAATTCGTTCCGGCCGAACACCAGACACTTCAAGAGCTCTACGGCACGACACAACAGGACGCATGGAAGGTGCTGTTCAAGGCCTGCGAAATACCTCCTCCCACATCAGAGGACCGCGGACTTCATGCCACGCGGCTCCCCAGTCCATTGAGTTTTCTGACCGTCACCAGATGTAGTTTTCCCAGCGTACTCATGGGGGGATTTTAAGTCATTGTGTGTGTTTAATTAGGAGTACGTGGGGACGGCGGAGCGGATCGACTGTCCGGCTTAACTGCCAGAAGGTGCAGCGTCCGCTCTCCTGACGGAGATGCTAGTCCCGGCGCCTTACAAGCTGCCGAAAAGAAGGCCGAAAAGAAGGCCCCGGGGACCAAGAAGGGTGTCAGGCGTAAGGTCGTACCGGACGCCTCATCCGAAGATGATGAGGCACACTCCTCCCCCGAAGGGGAGGAGGAAAAGGAAAGGGCCGCCCCACCTGAGGAGGCCGAAGGGCCTAAGAGGGTGACCCCGGGGGCCAGGAAGGTTCCCCGGCGCAAGGCAGTCATACCCTCATCGTCCGAAGATGACGAGGCAGATTCCTCCCGCGGAGGCGGGGGGAAACACGAGGAAACTCTGCCTCCCCGCATTGGGGAGGAGAAGAAGAGGAAAGCCGCCCCGGAGGGGGAGGCTAGGACGCCCAAGAAGGGAAAAGCGTCCCTTCCGGATTACTCCACCACGGTTGCCTACAGCGAGGAGGAGTGGCTGCCCAGGGGGAAGCCCCTGGTAAGATCGTAAGTATCCGCATTTTGTTGTACTTTAGTGCGACTTCGCTTCATAGTCTGTAATAACGCCAAACACGCTTATGCAGTCTGACCAGGGTCCATCCGGAGGTATCTTCTTCGGATGGATCTTTGAGCGATTTGCCGATGAACTCGCTCCCAACGGTCAGTTCCCCTCAGCCTGCGGATGACACGAGGTGTTGTCCCAAAGGCTCCCGGATGAGAAGGAGGTGACCCTGGAGACGCCCCATGGCAAAATTCCAGACGCTGGGCACATGGGGCGTAAGATCCCCGCGGATTTTGCCGACGAGAGCCGCAGCAAGCCGGGATCTCAGTCGGACACTGTACCGGAACCTCCAAAGGTTCCGGATTCGGGCAGGCAGCCCCTCGCAAAGGAGGGCGAGCCGTCCGTGCCGATGACTTCCGTTACGCCAGAGGTATCAGATAGTCTGCTGGAAGAGCACCGTACTCTTATGAGTGCGGTGATTCAGAAGGTTCGGTGCGCCAAGAGCGGATTAACCGAAGCCTGCTCCAGCGTCTTGACAGGCTTTGCGGTAAGTAATCAAAAATGTGTGAAATTATCACCCGATAGGTAGTATCCCCTGATACTCTGTTTGGTGTTCAGAAAGAAAAGCCAAACGGAGGGTCAATTATAATTAGCAGGAGTCTAATAGTAGGTGTTTATGTGAATAAGTAGGCAGTGCTGCTTGCCGCTGCTGCCCGCACGGCTGAGGTCACCGGACTCAAACGGGACCTTAAACAGGCCGAAGAGGAGCTCGGCCTTACAAAGAGGTAGCTCGAAGAGAACAAAGGTGAGTGGTACCCCATTCACGTACCATATAGAGGAGAGAAAAAAAGGAAAATTGGTGATGCTAACGAAAAGCATCATGATTTTGTAATAGGGGCCACGACCGAAGTGGCGTCCCTGTCACGACTGGTTTTTCAATAACTGATTATTGAGAAAATCGATCTTTAGAGTCCATTATAGGAAAAGTCATCCTCACTAGTAGACAAGTACTTGATGAACAGAGGACTAGTAGCATTAAATATATTATAGGGTTGAGCTGAGGCTGCTCAACAAATTATTACAAACTCGCCAATATCTTACATAAGGGCGGTTATGACTCAGGGGTGAGGTGGCATGCTACTAGCTCGCGGTAAAAAGTGGTGGTGGATAACTTGACTCCTAACTAGCAGCTCATCGAGCGTCGAGGTGAGGCTCGATGGATTTATTTCTGGGGTTGCGGAAGCGGATAATACAATGACCAAAACAGGATCGCACGGGACTGACTGGGACTCCTCTAGGTGTCGGACTCGCTATCAAACTCTTCATCCATGAGATCGCCTTCATCAACATCTAGCCAAATCAACAAGACAGGTTAGTACTTTGAAAGTACTCGCAAGACAGTTCGGACAAAAGATATAATCAATGAATGCATGAATGCGTCATGAATAAAAATGATGCTCATACAACAATAATAATATTTATGCATGACTTGATAAGTAAACAAATAAATAAAAACCTATCGGGTGTCTAGAACGACACCTCGAAAGGTAAACAAATAAAACTCATGCCGCAGTCAGGCGTCTAAGTGACACCACATAAAGGGCTTAAAAGAAATGCCGTAGTCGGGCGTCTTAGCGACACCACATAAAGGTCTTTAAAAGAAACGCCACAGTCGGACGTCTGAGTGACATCACGTCAAGGCTTTTAAAAGAAATGCCACAGTCGGACGTCTGAGCGACATCACAAAAAGGGCTTTAAAAGAAATGCCACAGTCGGACATCTGAGTGACATCGCAGATAGGTCTTACAAATAAAGTAAATATAATTATGCCATCGGCGGACATCTGAGCGACATCACAGATAGGGCTTACAATAAATGTAAATACAAGTATGCCACCATTGGACGTCTGAGCAACATCACAGACAGGGCTTGTAACAAAAGTGAATAACAAGATTAGTCTATCCACAAGAATAATCTTTTAACCGGATTTATCACACATGTATTTCACCGGAGTTTTGTCACTGAGGCTGATACCTGGCAAGATAAGATGAATATAGTACTTGAACAAAGTACAAGATGATTGAAAGATTTGTAACTCTGCAGAGTTGGTATTGACTGACCACAGCCAACGGATTTCCGTAGTCACGAATGGACTAGCTCCGTTTATGGTATTTCAGTAGAAACACATTTAACTAGTACACACCCATTTCACCTCACGATGCCAGGAATCACCCTGGACAACGTCCAAGAAAAACTTTGAGACGGGGAGGTCACAACCTCGAATAGCATGGGATCAAATTTCTATACGCGCGCTCTAAGGGGTGCCCCCCTCTCGGTCCCAACCAAAAACACCCATGCCCCCTGACCGGATAACGGGCTTTAATCCAGGGCCATGGAACCCTCATCCCGGCCTCTCTATTTGGTGTGTACCAGGAAAACGATTTGCAACTTACTAAGCCATATTCTTTTTGGAAAACATGTGACAGTCCAGGAAGGAAGGAATGGAAATGTGATTTGTTTCACGATGACACAAAGTCAAATCATCTGGCATAAGACTGGCATGTCACAACACTACCATCTTACCCATCCTCATGCCATCACATGGCCATGCAAATATGTATCCAACAACATAATGCTTTCCGAAACTTACTTTCCACTTATGTGCATGAAATATAACATTCAAAGAAATGTTCGTAAACATGCCATGACTCAACTAATATGCAAACATGCAACAAACACTCATCATATCAAGAGTTCAAACATGCTTGCTTGGTTCGGAGTAGTCGGAGTTTAACTGAGTGAAGTTTGCAGCTCCGTCACCTCCTCTGGTATCTACGGTATAAGAAAAATACGTACATAACGTAAATACCATGAGTGTACAGAAAAGTATTCCAAATATTTTTCAAATAAACATGACAAAAAACTAGAGAGAAAAATAAAGATGACAGAAAAAGAATCAATCAAAAACCATTTTCTGTTTAAAAGTTATAAGAGTTTTGGTCCAAGGACCCCATCTGTAATGAAACAGAAAGTTTCCAGGGGGTACTGCGGAAAAGTCCAGAAAACGTTTCATTTAAAAGAAACGGCTGAGAGACTGACATGCGGGCTCCAACCGTCAGGTTTGAAATTTCAAACGGGGGAAACAGGGCACGACGGCGCCCGAGAGGTGCGGTGGTCACCGGCGGCGATCCATGGCGAGGCAAGGTGATCGGGGGTTACCTTCGTGTTCAGTGCACCTTTCCGCGTCTGTGGGTGGTGGTGGTGGTCACCGGCGAGCACTGTGTCGACGGCGGCCCTTGCTCCGGCGGACGGCGGTTCGGGCAGTCGTGGATCTTGCCGGAGGGAGCTGCTGGGGTCAAATTGAAGTGGGGGTTAGCCTCCTGGTGGTGGTACGAGGCTACGGGCAAGAGTAGGGCGACGGAGGAGTTCTCACCGGAGAGAACGTTGCCGGAGCCCGAGGCGGACGGAGGTGGCCGGAGTCGAATAAGAAAGGCCCCTCGAGGCTCTTCCAGAGTCTAGGCGGGGTCTGGTGAGGTGGTGGAGTTGTGCGGGGGCGAGAGCAAGCTCGGGGGGTGCTATTTATAGCCGGCCCGAGGCGGTTGCCGTGAACGGGTAAGTCCAGCGAGTGATTACGGCGGTGTTGTGGCTGGACAGTCGGCTTAGGAGCATGAGCATCATCTAGGTGGAGCATTGGTGCCATTTCAGCGTCCAACTCAGCACGGGAGGGGTGGTTACGGCTTGTCCTCGACGGAATGGCCGCACGGCACATCGGCGGCAGAGAACGCGCTCTGCATGTGCCAGGCCACGGCGACGGTGCTGCATGCGTGCGCTGGCAAGGAAATGGCCACACGGAGCTACCAGGAGGTTTGGGCGGCGCCGAACGGCGTTATGCCGCAGTTTTGCTCCCTGTCGGCCACTACGGTGGTTCTGCCACCGCAAGACATGCTGGTGCAGGCGGGCCAGGGTGCCACCGATGCTAGGAACGCGCCAAGCACGCGTGTGAAGCTCCGGACAAGCAGGCCAGGCTGTGAGCAACGTGCCAAGTGCACTGTGGGCATGTGACTGAAACTCTGACGGAGAACGACACTGCAATCTGAATTTAACTGAAGATGAACAGTAATAGTGCATGCAAGGTGTTCGACAGAATGATTTAGGCATGTAGGGATTTTTCTTTGAGCTGATTTTTGGTGGAGGGGTCTCTCATTGCAACCAGAGGTTACCTGAATTTTGGTGGAATTTTTAAGAGGAGATATGAATTTCACCAAATTTGGCAAATCTGGTCCAAACTTGCAGAGAGTGAAATTTGAAAACTTTGAAAAGAAGAAGAGTGGATCAAGATGGTTCTAGGTTGTGGGTACAAAGGACTATCCAGAAGGGTTGAGTTGAGGTCAAAAATCAAATGTATTAAGGTACTTGCTTTGCAAATCACCTAGGCTCAGAAGAAAAGACAGAATTATTTTGAGAAGAGAAATAATTGGAATAAAATCCAAAAATGGATTTTATTAGTTTGGACAGAATGTTTGGGTTGTACCAAAGTGGAAGGAGGGGCTTTGGGGATGTTTTACCATAAGAGGCATGGTAAAACAAGAATGGATCAAACTCAAATAAAAGCCCAAAACCAAAAAGGTTTTCTTTTTAGAAGGAACTAAATCCAAGAAAGATTTTTCTTTTGAGAGGGCAAACTTAGAAGAGGGTTTTTAAGAAGGGTTTAAATGACCCTCTTCAAACCAAGCAAGGCTCTTCCTGAAAACAAAAACCACAAAATTTTGGAGTGTCACAGTCCCTGAAGAAAGCGCTATCCGAGGCCGAAAACAAGGCGGCCATGGAGCTCATTGAGCTTGAAAAGCAAGATGCTAGAGTGGGCGAGGTACAGCAAGAGCTCCAGGAGCTCGGCAAGAAGTTCGAGCCCTTGGAGCGTGACTTCAAGATGAAGGAGTCTGAACTTGCGAAGGCCCTTTTGAGCATGAAAGACGCCAAGGCCGAAGCCGAAAAGGCCCAGCAGGAAATCTAGTCGGCCAAGAAGATAGCTGCGGGAAAGACATTCTTTATGCAAAGCAAGCATGTGGAGGAGACATTTCTTTTACTTACCCGAATTCGGAGCTCTCCAGGGGCGTTCGCAGATCTACCACACAGCATATCGAATGCCGCAGAGTTCTACCATGCCGAAGAGGGGAGCACAACGGAGAAGTTGTTTTGGTCCCAGTATGCTGGAGCCGAACACCCGATGCCTCTGAGTGACCAATTGAAGCAATTGGTTGAACTCCACAGGGCGGCCGAAGTGGCTATGAAAGATTTCATAGTTCGGATGTGGCCTGGTGAGCCCCTGCCCGCTAGCTACTTCAGCCTGATAAAGCGGATGGTAAATGCCTGTCCGTGGCTTGAAGTGATCAAGTGATCCGTTTGCATTGAGGGTGCCCACCGAGCCTTTGCCCGTGCGAAGGTGCATTGGGGCAAGCTGGATGCGGAGAAGCTGGTGAAGGCTGGACCACCGGAGGGCAAGGCACATTGCTATCCCGAAAAATATTATGATGGCATTATGAAAGGCGCTCGCCTCGTGGACGATGAGTGTACCAAGGACACGATCTTTGAGTGAATGCACTCCTGCCGTTTTTGTAATATAAGAACGAAGTTATTTGCACTCTATAGCGTTTTGTTGATTTCAAATATTACCTTCTGTGCGGCTATTTATAAAATTCTGAAAGTAGGCCAGTCGTCAGCTTCCGCCCCCATGTAACCAGTACCGGGGTGTTCGTGGAAAAGCCAAAACACTCTTTTATCCAAATTTTTGGTCCGTGAAGGAGGTGTTTGGCGCAGCGAACAAGGCAATGTGACTATGCGGCTTTATAACTCTTACTTAGCCATAGAACTCTATAATTTTAAATTGCGGCAAAGCTCCTAGAATTCGGAAGGCCGAATTGGGGCGCTATACACGCCTAAATCAGATGAGGCCGACTCCTCGCCTAAATCAGAAAAAATCTTGAAGGATTTCAAGACCTCTCGAACTGCGACCAGCTCTCGCTGCATCATGAAAGTCAGTTTTCGGCTTTCTCTACTAAGGTGCTCATCCGGAAGAACCGGGACAGAATTGTAGTAGTTCTCCCTGCACTACCTTAGCCGATATAATGGAACGTAAGGTACCAAAACAAGGGAGCCGGGCTAACCCAACTATTTACCCAAGACATGTTTCGAAGCTGATGCATATAGTGCTATAAGTTCGGGGTGCCGCACTGTCGAAAGTGTTCGGACTTATCTTGTCGTATTAAGGGGCACCATAAGAAGCCCCTGGCAAACTAAACATACCAATGTGCACGAATGCGATATTACATAAACATTTATAAGAAAAATGTGCAGATAGGAATAATGAGCTGACGCTATATATTATCTCCCATTGATGAATAATATGTCTAAGCATATGTTTACACTGAATGCGTTAAGCAGAAGTAAGTAGGACTATTTGACATGTCCTATCCAAGGGCGGGACGCATGTGGGTATATAAAACAGGTATAATGATCGTGAAAAGATTCCACCTGGGTGTTCCCTTTGTGTGCAAAGCCTTTTGCCTCCTTGTGTTTTCTCTCCTGTAAAAGTCCGACAATCCGGCTCTTCTGAAGAGGCTGACCGAAAGCAGGGTCCTGAAAGATAAAAGGTGGGTTATTAAAGTATGTTCAGGCTGAACCGCACTGTTGACTGCGTCACTATTGCGCCTCCGCCTATGCCCATGGTATTTTGAGTGCGTAATTGTGTGCGCGTGGCACGAATTTTGCCTTAATGGGGCTAGAGCGGAGGCCGGACTGCTAGTCCTGCTCTTGGTGTGCCTGACGATCCTGTTGCGGGGTACTCGAAACTCGCTTGACAGTGTTCGGGGTTGTTGTCGCCGGATTGGTGGTTTACCGAAGAAGGCTGCTTTGTACTTCTGCCGCTAGGGCTGCAGTGTGCTCTTCTGTATGGAGAGAGCGGTCCATGTTTCCATTGACTGTTATGACCCCGCGAGGTCCTGGCATCTTGAGCTTGAGGTATGCATAGTGTGGTACCGCATTGAATCGACCGAATGCAGTTCGTCCAAGCAGTGCATGATAACCACTATGGAAAGGGACGATATCAAAGATTAACTCCTCGCTTCGGAAGTTATCCGAAGATCCGGAGACAACTTCCAGTGTTATGGAGCCCATGCAACGGGCCTCTACTCCTGGAATTACACCTTTGAAGGTAGTTTTGGTGGGCTTGATCCTTGAAGGGTCGATGCCCATTTTGCGCACTGTGTCCTGATAAAGCAGGTTCAGGCTGTTGCCGCCATCCATAAGGACTCTCGTGAGGTGGAATCCGTCGATGATTGGGTCAGGACAAATGCGGCTGAACCGCCGTGACAGATGCTGGTAGGGTGGTCCCTATGATCAAAGGTGATCGGACAGGCTGACCATGGGTTGAATTTTGGGGCGACTGGCTCCATCGCATAGACCTCCCATAGTGCTCGTTTCCGTTCCCGTTTGGGAATGTGGGTGACATAGATCATATTGACCGTTTTCTCCTGGGGAGGAAATTTCTTCTGTCCCCCCGTGTTCGGATGCCGGGGCTCCTCCTCATCATCGCTCTGCAGCCCCTTGTCCTTATTCTCGGCGTTTATTTTACCGGTCAGTTTGAATACCCAACAGTCTCTATTAGTGTGGTTTGCTGGCTTATCCGGGGTGCCATGAATTTGGCATGAGCGATCAAGTATGCGGTCCAAACTAGACGGTCCCTGATTGTTTCTTTTGAACGGCTTTTTCCGCTGACAGTATTTTGAGCCACTGAATCTGGCATTGACTGTCGTGTCTTCATTGTTGTCGCCGTTGTTCTGTCGCTTATGTCTATTGCGCTGTGGCTTGCCGTTATTGTCGCGGACATCTGAAGTGACGGAATGTATTAGCATCGTGCTGCTGCGAGCCAGCCAGCTATCTTCGCCCGCGCAAAAGCGGGTCATGAGTGTCGTGAGGGCCACCATGGACTTTGGTTTTTCCTGGCCGAGGTGTCGGGCGAGCCACTCGTCGCGGATATTACGCTTAAAGGCCGCCAGGGCTTCGGCGTCCGGACAGTCGACAATTTGTTCTTTTTAGTTCGGAACTGAGTCTAGAATTTCCTGGCTGACTCTCCGGGCTGTTGGGTAATGTGACTCAAGTCATCAGCATCCGGTGGCCGTACGTACGTGCCTTGGAAGTTGACGAAGAACGCGTCCTTTAGGTTTCCCCAACTACCAATGGAATTTGCCGGTAGGCTATTTAGCCAGTGCCCGGACGGTCCTTTGAGTTTAAGGGGAAGATACTTGATGGCGTGTAGATCGTCACCGCGGGCGATGTGAATGTGGAGAAGGAAATCTTCGATCCATACTGCGGGGTCCGTTGTGCCATCATATGATTCGATGTTTATGGGCTTAAACCCATCTGGGAAGTCGTGATCCATCACTTCATCAGTGAAGCAGAGGGGGTGTGCAGCGCATCTATGCCGGGCTATGTGGCTACGAAGTTTGGATGCGTCTAGTTGGCTGTATCCGGCCCGGCCGGACTTGTCGATAGTGTATCCGGTGTGAAGATCATCGTCACGTGTTGAGGCGTGCCCCCGCGATCTGTAGATCGATCTTGGCCATCCTACCTTGTTTTCCAGTATATCTTCCAGGTCCTGCCTATCGCCCTGGGCCATAGTGTATTGGCGTAGGGGTGTGGGCTGGTATTCGGGCTGATAAGCCGTTTTATCCCGGCCACAAGGTGGCCAGTCAGCCGCGTGGCGCTCGATTCCATATTCCTCGGCTGTCAGGACTTCAGTCCATGTGTCTGTGAGCAGGACTTGATAAGCTTGGAGCTGCTGCTGCTTCTTTTTCAGGCTCCTCGCAGTGGCCATAATCCGGCGCTTGAAGCGCTCCTGCTCTACGGGGTCCTCAGGCATGCCAAACTCGTCATCGCCGAGGCTAACTCGTCTTCGGAGGGGGGAATATAGTTGTCCTCCTCTGGGTATTCGTCCGTCGCCTGTTCGTCCGGGCTGACCTGCCCATCTTCCTGTTCGGCCTGCTCGAAGGCAGGTTGATCGGGGTTGTATTCATCTTCGGCACCATCCGGATTGTTTTCCTCTCCTGTGCCGGTATTGCTGTGGCAGGGCTTGGAGCGGCGCCGATGACGCCCATGCTTTGATTTCTTCCTTGAGGGGTTATCCTCCATTGCCTCATCACCATTGGTTTCTTTTGGGATGTCCACCATATATATATCATATGTGGATGTGGCTGTCCACCGCCCCGTGACGGTGGTTCCTGTTCTTCTCCTACATCGTCGTCCGCACCGTCGATGTCTTCAGAGTCGAAATAAAGCACGTCGGTCAAATCATCGACCATGGCAATGAAGTGGGTGGTGGGTGGGCAACAAATTCCCTTGTTGCCTGCTTCCCACTCAAGCCGGACATAGTTCGGCCAAGAGTCTCCTAACAAAGAGAGAGATTTTAACGACTTCAGCATGTCGCCAAAGAGCAAGTGTTGGAAAATATCCGCAGTGGTGAACTCCATTACCAGAGCCCATCCAGATTCGACGGGCTTGGGGATGCATGGACTGGAACCCACAACCAGACTTAACCCCAGGGGTCCGGCGCCATAGGCTTCCTTCGGGGTGAAGTATATGTTCGGCTCTACCGCCGATGAGTGTGCGGCCTCCGTGGCAGGGTCCATCCATCCGTCCTCGGACGATGAGATTTGCCCCGGATTTAGGTCCGGAGCTCCTGCAGGTGCGATATACCGAGTATTGTCCGACAGAAGGTCTGAGCCGTGCTCGTCATGACTATTCGGCGCTCGTGGCATAAGCCTGAATCCATCGAAGATCAAGTCTCCACGGATATCGACCGTGTAGTTAAAGTTTCCGAACCTGACCTGATGGCCAGGGGTATAGCTGTCGGTCTGCTCCAGATGGCCAAGCGAATTGGCCCGCAGTGCAAAGCCGCCGAACACGAAGATCTATCCCGGGAGAAAGGTCCCACCCTGGACCGTGTTGTTGATGATTGAAGGAGCCATCGAGCCTTGCAACGATGACACAGAGGAACTCTCAATGAAAGCACCAATGTCGGTGTCAAAACCGGCGGATCTCGGGTAGGGGGTCCTGATCTGTGCGTCTAAGGACAATGGTAACAGGAGGCAAGGGACACGATGTTTTACCCAGGTTCGGGCCCTCTCGATGGAGGTAAAACCCTACTTGGTGCTTGATTGATCTTGACGATATGAGTATTACAAGAGTTGATCGACAAAGAGATTGTATAGGCTAAACCCTAGAAGCTAGCCTATGATGATTATGATTCTGTCTCTAAGGACTAAACTCTCCGGTTTATATAGACACCGGAGGGGGTTAGGGTTTACACAGAGTCAGTTACAAAGAAGGAAATACAATATCCGGATCACCAAGCTTGTCTTCCACGCAAAGGAGAGTCCCCTCCGGACACGGGACGAAGTCTTGAGTCTTGTATCTTCACGGTCCAATAGTCCGGCCAAAGTATATAGTCCGGCTGTCCGGATACCCCCTAATCTAGGACTCCCTTAGTGACCCCCGTCCTGTCGTCCTGGCGGTCTTGGTCTTGTTGCACCAGAATGGAAACCTTTGGTTGATTCCTCGGGACTCTGCGCCTACTTCTTGCCACCTTTGCAATGAAGAGGAAATTGGTACTCTGCACCCGCTGGCACCCGCGTGGCCTTGGTCGTCATGGCTCATGTTAGCTGAACCTCGCGAGATGTGCCTTGCATAGAAACCTCCGCTCCTCGAGAGCCAGCCTGAGGGGGCTGATCCCCTTAGAGGTCTTGGTGTCTTCCACCTCGCGAGGCCTGGCCTCTCGCAAGGTTCTTGAGTTGTTCATGCTGAAGCTAAACCGTACCAGGCCGTTGATGGAGCCACGCCATGGGCCGCAGGCAGGCAAGTCTGGGTACCCCTGTATCCAGAACACCGACACTCATAACTGATGTTTGACGGACTAGTGCCCTCACTCAGGTTTGCGTGCTCTTCTGACCTGTTCTTCCTATCACTGTTGTCTGACATTGCTAAGACTAAAATCTGACCCTATGATAGATAGGTTGAGAAAGAGTGGATGAGCATCACAAATCACAAACATTTTGGAAAACAAATGAGTCAAAAACTTATTTTTAGTTTTCTACAGAAAGCATTTCGGAGTTACCGATATTGCAAACTCGGTGACACCAAAGCAGAGTCTAAACATGCAAGATCGGTCAGACCGAGATGCAGTTCAGTGACTCTGAGTTGCTAGGGTTTCACAGAGAAATGACCTCGGTCACACCGATTGGTATGTTTTAGTCGGACCGAAAAATACTTGTGCTATGGCCTAAGCCAAATCGGTGAGACCGAAATCCTAATATCAGTCGGTCCGAGATGAGTTCGGTGGAAACCTAAACCTAAATTTTTGTATCAAATCTAATGTAATGGAGTTTGAAGTAGATAGAGTTGTCTCAAAAGTGGCAAGAATACAAGCATTATTCTTTGTGCACGGAATCGGAGTGGGGATGGCACAAAGGGACGAGTTCATATCCTAACTTGGCGATGAACCCGCTACGGTGACAACGGCGGTGAAGATTCCTGTTGACGGCGACGGAGATCAGCGGCGGGAGGATGCTAATGAGGAGAATACGATCCGGAGACCACAAGCCGGCAAAGCTGGACAGGAGCAGGCGAAGCGTTTGGAGAAATTTCCAAAATTTCAACCCGTGGGTATATATATCCATACTCTATCGGTTTGACCGAGTGGAATGCTTTGGTGGCACCGAGATGCAGAATCACAAGCAGTTGCTTCAACTCGGTTTGACCGAAAATTTCAAATCGGTTGCACCGAGATTTAAACCTAGATCAACTTAATGAACTCAGTGTGATGAAAAGGGATGAATATGTCAGGCCGAAATGCACTAAGAGGTTCTGGAAGTTATGTCTATGACGAATCGGTGCCTCCGAGTGCTCCTCACTCAGAGGGTCTGGATATGACTTGATCAAACTTTGTGATGTAGCATGAATAGTGTTTGAGATGAGAAAAGCATAGATAGCTAGAGGGAGTACTTGGGCATTCTTGTCCATCCATTTGGCAAAAGAAAAAGCCAAACAATCAAAGAAACAAATGGATGTCCTCGAATGGAGAAAATTATGCAACCAATTGCTCACACAATAAGATAGCAAATAAAATATGTGGCAAAGCATGCACGAACACTCTAGCATCTATCAAGCAATTGGCGATGACTAGGTCATCTATATATGAGTATATTGACTTAGGAGTCAAATGAGAACATTTGGTCATAGGTCATACTCATCGTTTAAGCACAAGTGGGGTTACCACATTTACATAAAGCATTGTTGTGTTCACACCATTAGAGTTGCTTTAGCTCAATTCTTAGAGTAAAGCTCTCCTAGATGTGATATCCCCCTAAGAGGGATGAACTAACCTTGGGTTTTGTCGATGATGACTTCATGTAGATGTTGAAGATGTGGATGCTCAATGTTGATCTAGATCATTTGGAGCAATCCATTGGAGTGAGTTGCACTTTCAATACCTACATGGGTTAGTCCCATAAGGAAGAAACAAGGATATCCATAGACATAGAGTGAAGTACATAGATGATGATGTCCATGAAAGCATTTGGTTACCTTGTCCCTTGACTTACCAACAAGAGGGTTTGTGACTCCTTGAACTAGTGCAAGATGTGGAAGTTGATTGCACTTGTCCTTCCAATATAAATTTGAGTGAAGTATGTTGGCAGACTCACCCTCAACAACTCTATAGTTCTTCTTATTGGGATCCATATCAACTTGATGGGAATCCTTGGGGTTGTAGTAGTACTTGCTAAAGCAGAACTTGAAGTAGTCTTGGGAACCCACTTGACAATGGCCTTTAGAACTTCTTAAAATGCATCAATTTCCTCTTGATTCTAGTCCACGCCCTTTAGCTTGTGGTCTTTTGGTGGAAGATCATCTTGAGCTTGTGTTCCCTTGAAGGAAGTAGGATCTAACTTCTCTTATTGAGAAACAAACTTCGTCTTTTGGTATTGATCTTATTCCCACTGAACTCCATTGGCATTGAACTTTTGTTCAAAACTTACACCTTGATTCTTCTGGTGCCTTCCTTGCTTGCGTACAATTTCGTCAAATTGCTTACTTTCGGAAAGGCTCTTGTAAACAGCTTTCCCTATAATTCCCTTGAATAAGCTATTTTCTTTCTCAACTGTAACTTGGCTAAGAGAATCACTAGTGGAATCAATAGAACTACTAGAAGAAACAATATTGGATTTAGCATGATTATTGTTACTACTAGAAGAAGAATCTTTCATACTATTGTTGCTAGATTTCACTTGTGGCATGTAAGTAGACAAGAGTAAATGCTTGGCAATGTTAGAAGAACTTTTCTTCCAAAGATCATCATTGATTGCTTTTAAGCACCCATGCTCTTGCTCTAAGTTGAGCTTTTCAAAGCATAGCTTCTCATGAGTTTTTAGAAGTTCCCGATGATTCTCTAAAGTAGTTTCATGAGCTAACTTTAGAGTGTTTAGTTCTTTAGTTAGATGCTCAATCTCCTTCTTATCATTGTCATTCATTTCATATTGATTAGCATGATTAATAGCAATTTCATCATAGTTTTCATCATTGGCATTATCGACAAGTAAATCATCATCACCTAGAAATTCATCTTCATCACTATTGAAATCAATTTACTCGGGGTGTGATACCTTAGGGCCTTTACCCATGAAGAATCTTTCAATTCCTTCATTTGGTGAGTCAAATATGTCGTAGGAGTTGGTTGACAAAAGTGCAAGACAGGCAACACCTTCATCTTGAGTATATTTGGAGTCGGAGTGATAAATTCTCTCGGAGTGGTTGTCGGTGTCAGAGCCGGATACCAATTCACCAACATGAGCTTGATGTCTTTGTTTTGTGTAGCTCCTTGATGACTTGTCCTTCCTTTCTGAATCCTTGCTTCTGCAAGAGGGTCTTTGTTCATAAGGATCATCTCTACTCCTTCTCTCTCTTGGAGGTGATTCATCTCTTCTACTTCTCCTTTTAGGTGAGTCTTCTTTTCTTTTGTTGGGAGCCGTACACTCATTGAGTAGTCTCCACAATTATAGCAATTTCGATCACGACTAGAAGATCTTTTGTCATGGTAGGATCTTGACTTGGAGCTTCTCTCTTTGCTTCTACTCTTGTAAAATTTGTTGAACTTCTTCACCATTAACCTCAATACTTCATTGAAGACTTGTCTTTCACTTGATGTGACAGGAGTATCACATGAAGCTTTATAAGCACCACTAGACTTGTTGTGAAGCTCTTCCTTATCCTTGAGTGACATCTCATGAGGAACAATTCTTCCAATGACTTCCATGGGATTGAGATCCTTGTAATTGGGCATCATTTGAATCAATGTGCACATAGTATCATATTTTCCATCCAAGGCTCTTAGGATCTTCTTGATGACGAATCTGTCAGTCATCTTTTCACTTCGTAAACCAGCAATCTCATTTGTGATGAGAGCAAGCCTAGAGTACATTTCAGTGACACCTTCACGATCCTTCATTTTGAACTTATCAAGTTGACTTTGAAGCACATCCAATTTGGATTCCTTGACGGACTCGGTACCTTCGTGCATATCAATCAAAGTATACCAAATTTCCTTTGCATTCTCAAGACGACTGATTTTGTTGAATTCTTCGGGGCACAATCCATTCAAGAGAAAAATGCAATCTTGAGCGTTGTATTGCAGCATCTTCAATTCTTCCGCAGTTGCTTCATGATTTGGTTCTCTCCCATCGAAGAATTCATCTTGCAAACCAATACACACAATAGCCCAAACGGTGGAGTTATGTCCAAGAATATGCATTTTCATCTTATGCTTCCAACTAGCAAAATTAGTACGATCAAAGTAAGGACCTCTACAGTGGTAATTTCCCTTGCTAGACGCCGTACTCTCCTAGGCTGTGAAACCAAGGCTATGATCACCAAAGCTATGGAAATCAACGGAAACCAAATCTCTGATACAACTTGTAGAATCGAAAGTATGTCTAGAGGGGGGTGATTTGACTACTTGACCAAATAAAATCTAACCTTTTCCAAATTTTAAGTCTTGGCAGATTCTAGAAACTTAGGACAAGTCAAGTAATCAGCCTAGACAATCAATTCTAAGAGTGTGGCAGCGGAAAGTAAAACATTGCATATGAAGGTAAAATGGAAGGATTTGGAGAGGGCAAATGCAATGTAGACATGGAGATTTTTTGTGTGCTTCTGTTGATGAAGACTTCAACCCACAAAGGGTAACGGTTGGGTGAGTCCACGGAGGGGTCCACCCATGTGGGGTCCACGAAGAAGCAACCTTGTCTATCCCATGATGGTCGTTTCCCATGAAGGACTTGCCTCACTTGGGTAGATATTCATGAAGTAGGCGATCTCCTTGCCCTTACAAACTCATTGGTTCAACTCCACAATGTTGACGGAGGCTCCCAAGTGACACCTAACCAATCTAGGAGACATCACTCTCCAAAAGGAAATAGGTGGTGTGTTGATGATGAACTCCTTGCTCTTGTGCTTTAAATGATAGTCTCCCAAACACTCAACTCTCTCTCACATATTTGGATATGGTGGAAACATGATCTGAGTGGAAAGCAACTTGGGGAAGGCTAGAGATCAAGATTCTTGTGGTTGGATTGGAATGTCTTGGTGTCAACACATGAGTAGGTGGCTCTCTCTTAGAAAATGAGTAGTGGAAGTGTAGGCACATTCTGATGGCTCTCTCACAAATGGGGAAGGGGGTGGAGGGGTATATATAGCCTCCACACAAAATCTAACCGTTACTCACATTTTACCAAACTCGGTGAGACCGAATAGAGAAACTCGGTGGGACTGATCTAGTTCGAAATGTGAACGTTAGGATTTTCAGTGAGACCGACGAGATCAACTCGGTGGGACCAATGCGCTAGGGTTAGGGAGAAACCTCATCTCGGTGAGACCGATCGGATGAACTCGGTGAGACCGATTTCAACAATAAGCAAACAAAGACTTGGTCAAGGAAACTCGCTGGGACCGATCGGTCATTTCGGTGGGACCAAAACGCTACGAAAAGGAAACAGAGAGTTTGCATTGCGAACTCGGTGGAACCGGTCGCTCATTTCGTTAAGACCGAAACTTACGAAGGGAAATGGAGAGTTTGCAATCCCATCTCGGTGAGACCGAACTGATTAGTGTTTCTGGCTATGGCTATGCCAAGTGTACTTGGTACCGCCGGATGAATCAAATCGGTGGGGCCGAGTTTGACTTTAGATTTTGGACATATTTGGATTTGGGAAAATGGTTGAGGGCTTTGGAGTATATCACTAAGCATTTTGAGCAAGCAAGCCATTAAGAAACACCTCATCCCCTTTTAATAGTTTTGCTTTCCTATGAACTCAATGTGTGGCACCCCGATCCGCATGGAGCAGGGGGCCTTCGCACGTGACCCAGGATAACACCTGCCGCATGACAGGTCCATGATACAAGAATATTCATCAAATACATGTATAGATGATTACATCACTGATAAATACAATCATCTGGCATCGCTCTAAGTCTATCTAAATTGCGGCGGAGTCTTGGTCTACCAGCATATCGACTCTGGCTGGGCTCCACAACTCACAGGACTGGCAAGGTTACGGCCTAGCATGATGGAACAAGCTTACAATTCAGGCACGACCTACAAAACTAGCATGACACGCCAGGTCAGTACATAGAATGAACTTGAAAGACAACCAAATACATAGCATCCAAACAAACAGATGGCAGAGCAAGAACCAAGCGTCTGCGACAACCTATCTCATAGCAGAAACTAAGCATGGCATGATATTAACTAGAGCCATGGATCAAAATAAGCATGAACAACATCATAGCATCTACTAGCATGGGAATAACATGACATATTAAAAACATGCTTCTAACATGGCAATGACAAAACATGGCATAGTCTAGCAGTTCAATCAAAGCATGGCATGGCATCATGAAACTATGCTGAAAATAAACTACCGGTTACCTCCCGTGAAGACATATTGTATGAACGTGATGCGACAATCTCTTACTCTGCCGCGGCTCCTCGGAGCAAACTCATGACTTACCGAGATCTCGTCTCATGATCTTATCAACACATCGCCGTGACTTGTCACGACTATCTGTAGTCCAAGTCACCACCTTCTTTATCGCACTTTAGTATCACCTTAGTTATTAATAGGTTTATCCTCCATTTCGACCAACACCCAATAGTGTGACCTACTACGAACTGTGCCCATGACCGAGGATGCGGCTATGGATAGATTAAATGCACACTCTGTAGAGGTAGCGCACTTTACCCACACCATGGAAACCATGGCCTTACACTCCCATTCGGGTGGACCAACGGCGCTCCGACAAAACCGATCTATTGCCCGTGACACTCTCCCGGCCACTCCGACCAACTCCCCTTTGGGCTAAGTCCTGGGTGGCCCCATGCCTACCAAAGGCATCAACGACCACCGTCGTGGCAAAATAAACAATCCCAAACGGGGAGATGAGCTCAAAAACCAAACCTGGGCACACAGGTTTATCTCTGCCTACCTGATCAGGGTAGCGCCTGTCCATAACATTCCCTCGTTGGAGGCACTGGCAAGAGGCATTACAACAGACCCAACTAGGGCCTTCCCATAAAAGGCAAATGTGGCTGCACTAGATAAAGCTCGATTTGCCGGCACCATGAGTCGATCCCATCGATTTGGAGGTTTATTATTAAGTCATGTTATTAAATTCTCCACCATCATCAACATTATGAGCATATTTAACAAGGATGCAACAATGAGCGTGCAACAAACAAATGAATTAACAAAATACCAAACTTCTCAAGTGAACAACTATAGCATATGAAACATGACAATACCGGGTACTAGCATATTAACAAGGTAACATAATCATCATGGCATCAAGGCTACTGACATGAATCAAAACAGAGGCATGATATTATCAACAACAACACCCAACTAGCATGTCCAAAGATATCATGAAAGCACAAGCATGCAAGGCACACCACACAAATATAAATCAAGTCTAAAATAACGGCAGACGAAGCAGGCAAGAATCTACGACAACTAAGCACATACACAAGGTGCAAGCAAAGTCAACATGCAAGTTCGAGACTCATGATAAGAGGTTGGCTTGCCTGGGGGTCGAGGAATACTCCGGGAAGGGATACGATCACCTCGCGGACAAATTTACCGGAGAGGGGTTCGCTCTCAGAGGTGCTGGATTAGGGCAAGGGCAAAATTGGTATTGTTAGAATGTGCAAACATCAAGAAATTAGTCCCATCAAAAAGAGATCGACGAACAGAGAACATGAGCGTTGGAATCACCTCAAACGGTGTCACGGTTGAAAAGTTGTGGCCGTTCACTCGAGAGACAGAAAAATAAACAAAATTTGTCCATTTTTGCTGCTAACGGGTGAACGTTCACAAAGTAACCGCTTCGGCTGGCGAGGATGGGCTGAAGGTGCACTTTCTAAAATGCGTGCAGGGAAAGCGCATTCTAGCCGTAGCTGTAGCAAAATACGCTTTCTCCAAGGGAAAGCGCATTTCCTGAAGGCGTATCCACTTGAACGGGCAACAGGGTCGCCTGGTCAGCGCTGAGGCACTGACGAGCGGGGCCCACTGCGACTTCTTTCTCCTCCTACCTGTCCTCTTGTCCATCATGACAGGGAGCACGGGGACGGGCCGGCCGCTGCCCTGGCCATCGCCCCGCTACTCCAAATGGCTGGCCGGCGAGCCCGGAGGCTCCGCCGCTCCGCGCTGCGCCTACTGGTGGCCGTGGGGCCGCGCGTGATGGCCTCCATCGATGGCGCCATGGGGAGGCCGCGGAGGCCGAACACGGCAAGGGGAGGAACCGCTCCGGCAGGGCTTCCCCGACGGAATGAAGGACTTTAGCGGCTTCACGAGCTCCTGGGGAAGCCGCACACCAGATAGAAATGGAGCGAGAGGGTGGCTAGTAATGGTTTTGGCCGAGGAGACGATGGCGATGGCTCGGCCATTGGAGGGGATGGGGAGCTCCGCGGGCTCGAGGAAGAACTGCAGTGCGAGGAGAGGGGTTGTGGACTTCGGGAGAGCTCGGGAAGGCTACTTATAGCCGCAGGGGAGAGCTCAAGAAGGGGGAGAGGTGGCACGCGTGCGGCTACGTGTCCGCCCTCCGGCGATGGGCACACATGGTCAAGGGTCACGGGGAGGGGCGAGAAGGCGACGATGGGGCACCAGATAAGCAGCAAAGGCTCACGGGGCTATGTAATGCCAAGGGGGCTCAAGGAGGAAGGAGACAGAGGAGTAAGAAGACAGTGCACATGGGCAGGAACTGTGCGGCGATGACGATGACAAGAGGAGGAAGAAAATGAAGGGGGAAGGAGTTCCAAGGGGAATAGGACACCGATGCTGAGTTGCTGGTCATGCTGGGATGAGCCAGAACCGGCCGGAGCTGCTCTGCCGACGCTAACAGTGGCTAGACCCTCGTTTTGGCCGGAACCACTCGTGATCACCACGGACACGGCGCTCTCTTGCCTCCTACTTTGTGCCAAACCATGTCAGCGGTGGATTCCTTCTAATATGCATTAAAACTGAAGGGATGGCATGGGAAGAGACGTAGTGAGCAGAGTGAACCAAGCTTCACAAGTTTGTTATAGCAAACTTGACCACATCTTTGTGATCAAACTAGGGAGGCTTAGTGAGAAAATTGATGTCTGGGAGGATTAGGTTAGCAAGGACTATAGTCATGCTAAGTAGGAGGTGATTTGGACCAGTATTTAACATAGTTGCAGTACAACTGCTAAATCTGGTTGGATGATGTAAAAAGATCATACCAAATGGACTTGCCAAAATGGTACTTGTTTCACAAAGATCTCCTTTGTGTAGAAACTTGGAAAAATTCTCGGAAAATACTGGCTAAATGAAATGCGCCAAAATCATGTGGAGGTGGATCATGCGGATAGTAGAAGGCTTGGGAATACTTTCGGCAATAATGGAGCAAGAAAAAATATACTTGCTTCACAAACTGAAAATTTGGACATAAACCAAGAATTGCTCCTGTGCTCACATAGTTCAAAGGAATGAGCAGAATTTTGGTGGAGGCTAATGATTTGGGATAATTGATAAGCTGGTAAAGTTTCATCCCATTTGGAAACTCTATGAAGGTACTTCATTCACAAAGTTGCAATCTAGTCAGAAACTTTGAAAAATTGCATAGGGAGCTAGAATGAATGGATTGAGTTGATTTTCGGTATCCAGGGTTGATATGTCGATGTTAATCGCCCTGCCAAATTGCAGCTCAATTGCAATTAGGAATAAAGCACTTCTTTTGCAAAATTTCATAGCAAGAAGAAACTTGCATTGGATCATGCGCCCAATTTTTGAACTATGAAACATGAGATTAGCAAGGACAAGCTGCACAATTTATGTGGAAATTTTTTCTGCTATAAAAATGGTAGTTCCTTTAGAAACTAGCAGAAATGGAATATTGGCATTAAATAGGAAAATGCAATTTTCCTTATTTAATTGTAACAAATATTTTCACCAAAGCTTGGATTAGGCATAAATATCAACTCCACCAATTCTCATGAATTTAGGAGATGGCTAGCTATGACTTTGGATTTTATTCCTCAGAAAGACAAGAAAAGGAATAAATCACAACTAAAAATATCGCATAGGACTTAGCAATATTTTTGCATATCCAAGGTTTAGAAAGGAAGGAGGGTCTCTGGGAACAATTGGGATGATCAAGAGATCAAGGAAAATGATGGCTCCTTTGTAATCACAAAGGAAATATTCAAATTCCAAAATTTTGGAATTAGGGTTTGAGTGGGTTTGAGATGATGCAAATGAGGGCTTGCCCACTGACAAGGACATGAGCAAGGTTTTGAAAGGTTGGAAATGGCAAGAATTCTCAGAGTCATCCAGCAAACTCAGGAGAAACATTTTGGAAATGATTGCCAGGAAGGAATAACAACACAAAAATTGATAACCCAATTTGGGGGTTGTTACACAATGTGATCTTGGATCACTAAAATGAAAATGAAGAGTCTTGTGCTTTTGCCAATATGTGTCTTTAGCATTTTGAGAGGTCCACATCTCTAGTCCATGCCATGCCAATCATTGAACTTTCTGAAACATTTAACTTGAATGACTATTAGTTCAATGAGCTATATGTTTTTATGAATTGCCAAGACCACCCGGGGTTAGTTGCACTTTCAAGGGCAAAACACGACTCGGAAGATCTCATCTCCGGTCACAGGTCCGCACTCTAGCTTGGCCCTAGACTGGCCCATCAGTCCGGCCCATATGTAGTAGGTTGACGACCCGAGGACCCCTTAGTCTAGGACTCCCTCAGTAGCCCCGGAACTAACCTCCAACGCCAGGACTTGTGTTCGGCATCCGCACATTTCATGGTCCTCGGCTTGCGAGGAAAGTTCTTCATCTTGTCCTATGCATGCTCGGAGTTGAGTGGTGTCCGGAATCTAGAGTGTTTACTTTACTTAGCCTCGAAGGTCAAAGTGCTAAAGTGTGAATAGTGCCCACATCTGACATCTTTTAACGAAGTGTCTCATCCGATCATAACGACGAACGTCTAGAGGTTCTTGGTGCACGGCTCGAGGCCATCCCTCCATTGGAACGTCTCATCAAGGTAGTGATCGTGCCTCATTTTTTAGGGGGTATGATCAATGATTTCGATTTCCCACCCTCGCATAACTTGGTGAGCGTAACGGGAAGTGGAGAGGCCTGCGGCGTGAAAAGGGGGACTCTTGGCTTCTCTTGGTCTATAAAAGAGGGAAACAACTACAATTATCGACTTATGCCTTCTTCCACCTCCCGTTGTTGCCTTTCCAATCTCCAGAGCTCCAACGCCCTGCCTTGCTCTTTCGCAGTGACTCCCTTCCAGTTCTTCCCAAGCTCCAGCCATGGCCGGGTCTAGCGCAAATGGAAAGTGGGACACCTCCATTGACACCAACAATGACATGGAGGAGTTGAAGCGGGTCGGCTACTTATTGGTCGACATCGCGTATCAGGCCCCCAAGGAGGGCCAGATCATCCCCATGCCCAAGCCGGGTGAGAGGGCAGTATTTTGTCGGTGTTCTAGTAATAGCGGTACCCAGACCTGCCTGCCTGCGGCCCTGCGCATGGCCCCATCAATGCCCCGGTACGGCCTAGCTACAAGACTCTACGAGCAAGACCCTCGCAAGCCCCCCCCCCCACTACGTCAGGGCCAGAAGCTTTGCAGGCGAGGACCACCTTTCATTAGGATAAGATGTACCTCTTGTCCCCTTTCAAATTGGCTGTTGTGGAATCCCTTCCCACCAAAGCTATGTGGGAAGAGGACCAGGGCCACTATAAATATAGGCTAGTCTCCACCTTAGAGAGGGTATCCTATTCAGGTCCATTCATTCTCTCCCTCTGAGCCCTAGCAAGGCTGCTCACCCACTATAGTAGTTCATCCTCATCCTCCTCGTGAGGCCAATCCACCACAAGGCAGGAGTACGGTTTTACATCGCAAGGTGGCCCGAACCTAGATAAATTGTTGTGTCCATTCTTTCCCCGCTCGCACGAACTCAACGAGGCCAAGCCGTGAGGCGATGAGCTCGAGGCTAGGGCTAGGCAAGGTCTTTGCCCACACCCCAGAGTTCAAACATTCTTGGGTCCACGGAGCCCCAATTCTAACATTTGGCACGCCACGTAGGGGCGTCTCAAAACTCCCTTCCACTTCGCTTCGTCTCTGCTTCGTCGCTCCCATGGCCAACACCCGCCGAGTTTGTGCCGAGCGCCGGGCCGCTCGCATTGCCCAGACGGCGCCCGCGGGCCGCGGTGTTCTGCGCCCCTCCGCTTCTCCCACGACTAATGCTGCCACCGGCCCTACTACTAACGAGCAGCAGGACTCTTCACTACCGACCTCCATGCCGTGTGATACCCGCACCACCACTCCTTCCCTCACCACTGTCATGGCCTCGTCTTCCCATGCTCGTTGGGGTTGGCAAACGCGTAGTTTGCGCTGCGCATGGAGCGCGAGCTGCTACGCTACCGCCCCACCAATGAGGGCTACGACGCTTGGCTGGGCTGCATCACCGAGCTCGTCAACGCTATCAGTGAGGCCGCGGTGCCATCCCACTCACTCCGTCCCCCGCCCTCCCGCGCGGGCGATGTAGCTCATGGCGCACCTCCTCCTATGCCTCCTCCTCTGTGTGGTGTAGACGCAGAGGCCAGAAGCAACGTGCAACCCACCGCACGGGGTGCCTGAGCCATCACGGGATGAGGCCAGCTGCCAAGTGGTACAGCAGCCAAAGTACGATGCACGTGCGCTCCCGGCACCACCATGCCGGCACCAAGACCGGGCAGCTGTGGGGGCTGCAGCTCATGGGCGTCAGGATCATCGTCCTCTCGAGTAGGCCACACCTGTAAGCGCGGTGGGTTGTTGTGCCTTCACACTAGAGCTATGCCGCATCGTTTGCCCAGGAAAGTTCAAGCCAGACCTGCCAACATGCTATGATGGCACGCTAGACCCTATAGAGTTCCTCCATCTCTACTCGCTAAGTATCGAGGCAACGAATGGCGATGACAAGGTCATGGCGAATTGGTTCGCCATGGCTCTCATGGATGGCGCGCACTCCTGGCTCTTGCACCTGCCAGAGGGGTCAATATTTGAAGACCCACAATTATAGGGATCAATCATAGTCCTTTCGATAAGTAAGAGGGTCGAACCTAACGACGAGCAGAAGGAAATGACAAGTGGTTTTCAGCAAGGTATTCTCTGTAAGCACTTAAATTATAAGTAATGAATAATTTGATAGCAAGATAATTTGTAACAAGAAAGTAAAGATAACAAAAAATAATATGCAGCAAGGTAGCCCAATCCTTTTAAGGCAAAGGATAGGCCAAAATGGTCTCTTATAATAATCAACGCGTTCTTGAGGGTACACGGGAATTTCATCTAGCCACTTTCATCATGTTGGTTTTATTTGTGTTCGCTACTTTGATAAATTGATATGTGGGTGGACCGGTGCTTAGGTGTTGTTCTTACTTGAATAAAGCTCCTACTTATGATTAACCCCCTCACAAGCATCTGCAACTACGAGAAAAGTATTAAGATAAAATCTAACCATAGCATAAAACTTTTGGATCCAAATTAGTCCCTTATGAAGTAGCGCATAAACTAGGGTTTAAGTTTCTGTCACTATCGACACCCATCATCTAAATACTGCTCCACAATGCATTCCCTTAGGCACTAATAAGGTTAAGTGCCATGTAGTCGACATTCACATGACACCACTACAGGAATCACAGCATACACACCATCAAAATATCGAACACATATCAAATTCACATGATTACTTGCAACGAGATTTCTCCCATGACCTCAAGAACAAAAGTAACTACTCACAAATGATAATCATGCTCAAGATCATAGGGGTATTAAATATCATAATGGATCTGAACATATAATCTTCCACCAAATAAACATATAGTAATCAACTACAAGATGTAATCAACACTACTAGTCATCCACAAGCACCAATCTAACGTTCTGGTACAAAGATTAAACACAAGAGATGAATTAGGGTTTGAGCGGAGATGGTGTTGTTGAAGATGTTGATGGAGATTTCCCTCTCAAGATGGGAGAGTTGTTGGCGGTGATGATGATGATGATTTCCCCCTCCGGGAGGGAAGTTCCCCCGGCAAAATCGCTCCGCTAGAGGGCAAAAGTGGTCCTGCCCAAGTTCCGCCTCGAGACGACGGTGCTTCATCCCGAAAGGCCTCCCCTTATTTTTCTAGGTCAAAATGACTTATATACCAAAAGAGGGGAACTGGAGGTGGCCTGAGGAAGTCACAATGCACCATGGCACGCCTGGAGGCCCTGGCGCGCCCAGGTGGGTTATGCCCCCCTGGTGGCCCCCCTCTGGTAGTTATTTGCTCCAATATTACTTAAATATTCCATAAAACTTCTCCGTGAAGGTTCAGCCTATTTGGAGTTGTGCAGAAAGGTGGCATGGCATAAATTTTTCAGGTCCAGAATTCGAGCTATTGGCACTCTCCCTCTTTGTGTGAACCTTGCATATTATGAGACAAAAGGCTTTACAATTACTACATAAAGCATTATTATGCACAAAAATATCATAAATAACAGTAGGGAAACATGATACAAAATGGACGTATCAACTCACCGAAGCTGAGACCTTGCTTGTCCTCAAGTGAAAACCGAAATCAAAAAGCATGTCCACATGCTTAGAGAGAGACGTGTCGATAAAAAAAGGGACATAGAAGCATCATGTAAATTATTATAACAGCAACAAACTTTATTATAAAACTTTTATCATAAACTTCTCATGAAGAAGTAACAATTTATCACAACACCGAAGTATAAAACATAAAATCTATTGAAAACCAACAAACTATGTTCTCAGTCAACTTTGCTATGTTTGTCGATGTCCAACAAATTTTACCACTTATACTTTTCCGATGTAATGTCATTACTTACCATAAGACCACCATATGATCTTATTAATTTATTTCCTTTCTTTTCTTTTATTTTTATTGAAAGATTATAGTAGAGAAACAAAACTCAAACTACCCTTTATTATATATCTCGAACAGGATTACATCCATAGATCAGTAATCAAGCACTTAAAAAGAAATGATTGAACTAAACTTTTATTCAACTAGATGATAGGAAAACTAAAGATCGAACTAAAATAGATAAAGGCAAAAGATAGTGATGGTGATACGATACCGGGACACCTCCCGCAAGCTTGGCACAAACCAAGTGGAGTGTCCATACCATGAACTCAAGTCTCCTTTGGTGATGAAGAAGGTGGTGGTGATGATGGGGTAGCGATCTAATCTTCCATTTTCCGTGGCAATGGATCACCATCATATGAGGAGGAACGAGTCTCGCGAGTCCTACATCTAGTAGCCAAACTCATACCTTTAAACCTTGCTTCATATTCAAAGACTTGGTTTTGGAGATCATAGATTTGGCTTTGCAGAAAGTTGATTTGCTCGTTGACGGCGAAGACGATGTCTTTCATTGATTTGCCATCCACCTTGAGATCACAGGTTTAATCCGCGGTCATGAGGTGATTCACATTGAGTCCACGTTCCACCATCCTCTTGCACTTGAAGACCTCCTGCTCCTTGGGACACTGGCCTCCACGGCCCCCTTCCCCTTGGGACCCTGAACGTCCCGGATATGGAGCACCCCCTCATGCATTTCAATGTCTTGAGGGTGCTGCATCACCTCCCACAAATACGGGTTGATGACGTTCTCGAAGAACTTGTCCTTGGAGGAGCTTGAAGCAGCCATGGCGATCTTGATCTATCAGAAAACAGCAAGAAATAAGACCAGAAGATTTCTACATGATACGGTGGTCAATACGTTCAGGGGGTATATAAAGATTTTTTATCTTGGGAAACAAGCAAACGGCAGAAAACAGAGTCCGGAAGGTACCCGAGGTGGGCACAACCCACCTGGGAGCGCCCTGGTGTCTTGTGCCCACCATTGTTGCCCTCCTGGTTGTTTCTTACTTTCCTAATTTTTAATATATTCCAAAACTGACAGAAAATATTTTTGCGGATTTTTTTGGAGTCCGTTTACTTACCGTATCACATACCTCCTCTTTTTCACGATTTTGGAGTGTTCCAGAAGGTTTCTTTTATGTGTTCTTCTGGTGTCATAGTTTGGATAATATTACTTTCCACATTAATGGGAGTACCTGAGAAATAATGTTTTATTCTTTGCCCATTGACAACTTTCGGGGTTAGTACCTTCGGCATTATTTATTTTGATAGTTCCATATCGATAAACCCCCTCAATATCATAAGGTCCTTTCCATTTGGAGAGAAATGTTCCTACAAAGAATCTGAAACGAGAATTGTACAAAAGAAAATATTCTCCAACTTTGAACTCGCGCTTTTGAATTCTTTTATCATGCCATCTTTTAACTTTTTCTTCAAATAATTTTGAATTTTCAGGCGCGACTATGTGAGGGTGCAGTGCGACCTTGATAGCCATGCGCGAGTGTACCTACTTTTCATTTTGAAAAACTTTAGGCAAGCTTGGCAAAAATGTGTGGCAAAGTATGGCAATGCAAGGCCTAGACCCAAACATGATACAAGTATGTACAACTTGTGTTAAAAAATAAAGGCGGGGTTTTCCTTCGCCGGATTGATCGATACATATCCTCATTTGATGTGTCAATTAATGCGTATTTTTTTCTCCAACACCCTAAGAGCTAACAATCCCACTCCTCATTGCTTGATTAATGCAGCGCCATGCAAACCAACATTCTCACTTACACATGCATGAAAGGGTATATTAATGTTCTTGCTTGCTAGTACGAGGCAAACCGCATCAATTTTGCCTCGATTAGTGTTAGTGCCCTTCTACAAATTGTAATTTTGATACTGGCCTTGTATACAACAAAATGGAGGTAGTAAGTATTTGACTTCCATCCCCATTGTGGTGATGTCAATGATATCTTGAATGTTGTGGCTTTGATGAAGTCCGTTCGACGGAGCACACCATTAAAGGAGACCACAGTAATCCTTCGCCAGTGCCGCTTGCAAGCCGAGACAACCGCCTTCTTTGCATTCAGGAAGTTCATTGAACCAATGAAGGCGTAAATGTACTACTACACAATAGCATCGTCCATCCAGCATAGTGCGGTAAGGTGGTTTCTGGAAGAAGACGATAGAGACCCTTTGTGAAACAAGGACAACCATTGTTCGATGTTGTCAAGATATGAATGGTAGTGAAACCAGACTATCATACATTTGCTATGTTGTTTAGGAGCCTAGGAGAAATGAAGGCGAAGGTTATGGTGCTCCATCGGACAGTACGGCATGAAAACATAACAATTATGTCAAATGAACTGAGCTTCTGAACTTCTGGTGGTGCATTTATCTGTCGAACTGTTAACTTTTATGACAACCTTCCTTTTGTTTTATGGTTGTTATTTGTTTATTGCGATACACAATTTCTTCTTAGCATGCAGCGACCGGCTCAAGAAAATAGCAAGCCATTTTTTTATAGTGTAGGGTGTTCCCTATATTTGCACTGATGCCGAACTTTGATGCCCACTGGATGTAATATGTGCAATCGCCTTAATAGCCTAGCGTTAGTTTCTGGCTTATTTATTTCCATAGTCTTCTTTTTCCTTGGTTTACTAGTGGCTGCAACAACCATGGGCCATATACAGACTGTGGTAAGCTTGATCTTGTTATGGGTCATAGGATGCATGGGCCTCCTACGGGCCATCAGATAAATGGGCCTCTAGCGGCACCATAGAATCAGTGGTACTCGGGCCGTCGGATAAATGGGCCGACATGGGCCGTAAACGGATTTAATTGGTATCGGGCGAGCACGGTAACGGGCCGTTAACAGTCCGGAAGACAACAAAGGCTTAATTTTGTCACAGGCATAATGGGTTGTTAATGAGCCAGAATATAGGACGGGCTGCAAATGGCACAACAGGTTAACAGGCCACGAACGGGCCGATTCTAACTTCGCGCGGAATCTGGCCCATTAGGGGAAGACGCTAGTAATTGGCCAAAAGTAATCGAGGGCCGGAAAGGAGCCCAAGAATGTGTGGGCCTTTAGTAGGCCGAGATCTCACACGGGCTGGAAATGGCCCATGTGAATCATGGGCCGTTACTAGGCATAAATAAATTTACTGTTTATTATGGGCCATAATCACCGCAGCCCACTAAAGGGCAAAAAGATACGAAGGCCTCATACGGGCCAAAAGACATCATGGGCCATACATCGCCCGGAAATGAAAACTGCTGGTATAATACTGGATGGCCCACATGACGTTTTTGGGCCGATATCGGGAATGCCATAACGACCTGCGAGTTACTAGGCCGTAAAATGGGCTATATGCGAGCAAACCATTAACTGGCTTTTCATGGGCCGGCCCGCTAGCTTTTGACCAAGTGAAACAGGCCGGCCTTTGTAAGCTAAATGGGCCAGTGTTGGGACATCACACGATTCGACATATCATAGGCGCCTATCTGACCCAATGACGAGCTGACACGTGTTTCCTTCGACCAATGAGAATTTTACACATGGAAAATCGCCATTGGTCATTGCTGCTAACGGGTCATCGGTTATGGTGGATGCCATGTGTCGGTTACCCTTGACGAATGCACTTCCATGACGTGTCATTTATCATCATGGAAGTGAACACTTATGTCATGGAACACTTCTACAACAGCACAGGTATGACTATCTTGATTCTGTCATAATATTGTCATGGATGTACATGCATGACAGGAAACGTTACCTACTATGACAAACACGTATCATCACGAAAGTGTATTTTTTGTAGTGATGATGGAGACTATATACAAACTAACCAATGTAGGTCAGATAATGCTCCATCGTCACCTCCTCCCTTGCCAGCAAAGGGCGAGTCTGATGTGGACTCATAAGCCCGAACACCCGGCCACCGTGCAGCACCTATTTGGCACCACCTATGACAACGTGTGGAGCCTCTTGTTCAAGTCCCAGAAGGAGTGGCTGGTCGAGAAGGAAGACATTAGCCTCGATGCTGAAAATACTCCAAGGAAGGTAATTAATCCATTACCCGACGTATATTCGAGCACTCATACTGTCCAGAGTTCAGTCTAAGTCCCATTTTGTTGCATTAACAGGGCTGGCTCGAGAAGGCCGAAAAGATCAGCAGTCCGGCTCCACTACCTGAAGAGCCTCAGTCAGCTCAACTGGGGGACCTACTGGTCATGGAGCCTTACAAGGCACTAGAGAAGAAGGGGAAGAAGAAGAAGGAACTGCAGGAGGCCCGGGGGGGCTCCGCTTATGGGAGAATCCGCACACCAAGGCCAGAGACGCAACGGCCCCATCTACCCAAGACGGGGGCGAGGATGAAGACGAGTAGGAAAGTGCCTCCTCCCACTGCAAGAAGAGGGCGATGTTCGAAGACATCAAGGAGGTTCAAACTCTTTGGGCCCTGATGTCTACTACACAACTTTATTCTTGTAGACTCGTGTTGGGGTTCCAAGCGCATAGTTTTGTAGGATAGTAGCAATTTCAACTTGGGAATCCGTGAGTTGAGTGCCAAAACATATCTCAAGTGAATCAATATAATACCCCATTGTCACCATGGGTGTTCATAGCAAGACATACATCAAGTGTACTCAAATCCATAAAAGTATTCAATCCTATAAAACAAAATCTCAAAGGGAAAACTCAATTCATAACAAGATAGAGAGGGGAGAACACCATATGATCTGACTATATTAACAAAGCCCGTGATACATCAAGATCGTGACATCTCAAGAACATGAGAGAGAGAGATTAAACACATAGCTACTGGTACAAAACCTCCGCACCAAGAGTGGACTACTTCTTCCTCATCATGGAGACCATAGGGATGATGAAGATGGCCACCGGTGATGATTCCCCCTCCGACAGGGTGCCGGAACGGGGTCTAGTTTGGTTTTCCTGGCTACAGAGGCCTGCTGTGGCGGAGCTTCTGATTTAGGGTTCTCTCTGGGGGTTCTGGAATATTTGGGAATTTATAGGGCAAAGAGGTGGTGCAGGAGGCCACTGAGGTGGGCACAACCCACCAGGGCGCACCTGGGCTATGAGGCGCACCCAGGTGGGTTTTGCACCCCTCAGGGCGCCCCTCTTGTACTTTTTTGGCCCATCCTAGGACTTCTGGTCAAAAGTTTTGCTGCATTTGGACTCCGTTTAGTTTTGATTTTCTACGATGCAAAAAACAGCAAATGGCACTGGGCACTATGTCAATAGGTTAGTCCCAATAAAAGATATAAAGTTTCTATAAAATGATTGTAGAACATCCAAGAATGATAATATAACAGCATGAAAACTTCATAAATTATAGATACGTTGGAGACGTATCAGCATCCCCAAGCTTAATTCCTACTCGTCCTCGAGTAGATAAATGATAAAAGAAATAATTTATGAAGTGTGAATGCTACAAAGTGCATAAGTTTTATCAATGATAATTTCAATCACTTTTCCTAGCATCATAGTAGCCACCCTTTCTCATAAAAGTCATCCTGATAAAGTAACAGCGAATGCTCATGTTGAGGTTCAAACAATGAATTCTCTTGAAACTTAACAACCTATGTTCTCAGTCACCATGCAATTGCAATTCAACTTATTCAACAAAGTTTAAGTTAGAGCTCCACATACTCAATCATCATATAGTCTTCCATGATTGCTAGTACTCAAAGCATATTTTTAGAACAAATGCCATCCATAGAACACAGAGAGAGATAGGGGCTTAATATTTTGCCTTCCAACTCATTTATCATAGAGATAATTGTCAAAAATAATAATTCATGATCAAATATATTTCACTGGTCATATGTGCCTAAATCTTTCCCCACCACATGATGCTTGCCTACTAGATAATAGTTGAGGTTGAAATGAGAATTCAAACTATTGACTCTTTCCATAAAAGTAATTACTGAAGAGTAAAAGATATGCCCTTCGCAGAGGGAAGCAGATGTTGTCATGCACTTTTTATTTTTGTATGATTAAACACTTAATGCAAAGGAACGTCATGTTATATTGCCACTTATGATAGCAACCTTAATTATGCAGTCCGTCGCTTTTATTACTTTGCTACCACAAGTTCGTACAACACTCAATTTTCCCTTACAAAAAAAGATCAAACGTATTTAGGAGCAATTTTTATTGCTTTATGCAACAACTTACTTGAAGGATCTTATTCAATCCATAGGTAGGTATGGTGGACACTCTTGGCAAGAAACTGGGTTTAATGGTTTATGGATGCACAAGTAGTATCTCTAACTAGTACAGATTTTTTTCTAGCAAAATATCCTTGGCAAACACCACATGTTGGAGGATCCATGACAATATAACTTCTATGCAAATATAGACAACCATAACTCATTAGGTTGTCTTCCTTGTCCAACTTCAACTAATCTGCTCAAGTTTAAAAATAATTAATGGGTATTCACAATCATAGAAGATTTCCAAGATAATAAATTTGCATGTGAAAGTTCTCTTCCTTATACTAATCATTCATGAATTGCTAGTATGACCAATATTGTGCTTGTCAAGCTTCAAAAGATTTCACTTTCTAAACCCAATGTGAAGCTACTACGAGGCATGATGTTAACATATAATTTTAACTTCATGATATTCAATTCATTCAACAATGTACTCATAGGATATATGTGAAGCGAGAGAGTAAATGAAAAACTACTTCAAAAAGATATAAGTGAAGATCAAATGAGTAGTCATGTAAAGAGGTAGCTATTTGAGGACTTTCTTTTATTTAAAGACTTTCATATTTAAGTAGTTTATTAAAACAACAAGCAATACAAAATAAAATGGCATTCCAAGAATAGCCCACATCATGTGAAGAAAAAAAAAATACTAATCAATAATTATTGAAGAAGTGCGATGCGTACTGGGCATCCCCAAGCCTAGATACTTTAGACTAAGCTTGAGCTTTTGTGTCTCCCTAATTCCTTTTATACCACGGTTTCCCTAAATCTCAAAAAACTTCATCCACACAAAACTCAACAAGAGTGAGATAAGTTAGTATAAATAAACTCAAAACCTTATCATTCTCTACTGTAGAAAATCGCTAAAATTATTATTTAACATTTCATACTAAATTCCGGTGCATATTTAATAGTCCTATCCTCAAATAGAATCATTAAACAAGGAAACATATGCAAACAATGCAAACATAATGGCAATCTGTCTAAATAGGACAGTCTATAAATAATGCAAGAAGATCCATACTTCTCTCACTGAAAAAATTCTCAAATTTTACCAAATTGTAGAAAATTTATCATATCTTATTGTGAAAAAAGTTTCAACATCTTATCGCATTCTAAGTTTTTAGAGAACTTTTGTAACAACGATATTTCTTTTTTGAAACAACAACTCAAATACTTGCAAAATAAGCACGGTGAAGGCTATACTTGACATTTTTATTAAAATAAAAGGTGCAAGACATTATTCTAAATAACAAAAAGAAAATCATAACAAAATAAAATGATGCTCCAAGCAAAATACATATCATGTTAGGAATGAAAATATAGCTCAAGTGAGGTTATTGAAAAAGTTGGAGACGAAAGAGGGGATGCCTTCCCGGGCATCCCCAAGCTTAGTTGCTTGGATCTTCCTTGAATATTACCTTGGGGTGCCTTATGCATCCCAAGCTTAGGGTCTTTTCACTACTTATTCTCCTCATATCGATATCTCACCCAAAACTTGAAAACTTCAATCACACAAAACTTAACGGAACTTTGTGAGATAGGTTAGTATGATAAAGACAAATCATCCACTTTGGTACTATCAAAGAAAAGATTCATAATTGTTCTCACACAATGCCTATTGTACCTTATCATTTCCACAATTTATAATGACCAATATAAGCCATAGAACTTAGAAAACAAGCAAACTATGTATTGAAAACAGAATTTGTTAGAAACAGAACAGTTTGTAGTAATCTGAACTAGAACAATACTTATGCTACTCAAAAAGTACTGAAAAATTAGGAAAACCTAGGGGATTTGCATATAAATCATTTGTAAAAATTTCAAAGCAAAAACAAGTTCCAGTAAATTTTGAAAATTCCTAGACTGAGCGCAAAGATTTCTGTTTTTGCACAGAATCAAGTCAACTATCATCCACACTATCCCAATGGCTCCACTTGGTACTTTATTGAAACAAAAGCAATGAAACATGATTAACACAGTAGCATAATCATGTGAACACATAAAAACAGTAGTGCTAAATGTTGAGTTGTCTCCCAACAAGCGCTTTTCTTTAATGCCTTTTAGCTAGGCATGATGATTTCAATGATGCTCACATAAAAGATAAGATTTGAAACATAACGGGAGCATCATGAAGCATATGATTAGCACATTTAAGTCTAGCCCACTTCCTATGCAGAGGGATTCTGTGAGCAAACAAACTATGGGAGCAAGAATCAACTAGCATGGGAAGGTAAAACAAGCATGACATCAAAACTTTCGACATAAAGAGAGGAGACTTGATATTATTGAATACCTAAAATCATATGTTACTCTCTCATAATAATTTTCAGTAGCATCATGAATGAATTCAACAATATAACTATCACATAAAGCATTCTTTTCACGATTCACAAGGATAGAAAATTTATTACTCTCCACATAAGCAAATTTATTCTCATGAATAGTAGTGGGAGGAAACTCAACAAAATAACTATCATGAGATATTTGATTGACATAATCCAATTCAAAATAAAAATCATGATGAGAAGTTTCATGGTTATCATTATTGTTTGTAGCATACATGTCATTACAGTAATCATCATAGATAGCAACTTTGTTCTCATAAACAATTGAAACCTCTTCGAACATAGTGGATTGATCATTAAATAAAGTCATGACCTCTCCAAATCCACTTTCATTAATATAATCGTTATAAATAGGTGGCATGCAATTATCATAGTAAATTTTCTTCTGAAAACTTGGGGGACTAAAAATATCATTTTCATCAAACATAGCATCCCCAAGCTTTTAGCTTTGCATATGTTAGCATCATGGATATTCATAGAATTCATACCAACAACATTGCAATCATGCTCATGATTTATGCCAAACATTTTATTGAATTATTCTTCTACCAATTGAGCACAATTTTCCTTTCAATCATTTTCGAGAAAGATATGATAAAGATGAATAATGTGAGACCACCTCAATTCCATTTTTTTGTAGTTTTCTTTCGTAAACCAAACTAGTGATAAAACAAGAAACTAAAAGATCGACTACATAATCTAAAGATATACCTTCATGCACTCACCTCCCCGGCAATGGCGCTAGAAAAAAGCTTGATGTCTACTACACAACTTTATTCTTGTAGACTCGTGTTGGGCCTCAAAGCGCAGAGTTTTGTAGGACAATAGCAATTTTCCCTCAAGTGGATGACCTAAGGTTTATCAATCCGTGGGAGGCATAGGATGAAGATGGTCTCCCTCAAACAACCATGCAACTAAATAATAAGAATTCTCTTGTGTCCCCAATACATCGCATACAATGGTAAATTGTCCAGGTGCACTAGTTCGGCGAAGAGATGGTGATACAAGTGTAATATGGATAGTATATATTGATTTTTGTAATAGGTAAAATTAAAAAACAGCAAGGTAGCAATTGGTAAAATGGAGCACAAACAGTATTGCAATGCTTGAAAATGAGGCCTAGGGTCTGTACTTTCACTAGTGCAATATCTCAACAATGTTAATCTAATTGGATCATATAACCATCCCTCAACGTGTGATGCAGAATCACTCCAAGTTTCTTATCTAGCAGAGAACATAAGAAGAAACTGTTTGTAGCTATTCTTTCCGGTTGATCTATCCAAGAGTTCATACTAAAATAACACCAAGTTATTCTTTCTGATCGACCTATCCAAGAGTTCGTACTAAAATAACACCAAGTTATTCTTTCCGATCAATCCATCAAGAGTTCATACTAAAATAACACCAAAGAAAATTCAGATTCATAATACTCAAGCCAACACAAAGAACCTCAAAGAGTGCCCTAGGATTTCTATCAGAGAAACAAAATGCGGGAACGTGCATCAACCCCTATGCATAGATTACCCTAATGTCACCTCGGGAATCCGCGAGTTGAGTGCCAAAACATATCTCAAGTGAATCAATATAATACACCATTGTCACCATGGGTGTTCATAGCAAGACATACATCAAGTGTTCTCAAATCCATAAAAGTATTCAATCTGGTAAAACAAAATCTCAAAGGGAAAACTCAATTCATCACAGGATAGAGAGGGGAAAACACCATATGATCCGACTATATTAACAAAGCCCGTGATACATCAATATCATGACATCTCAAGAACAAATGAGAGAGAGAGAGAGATTAAACACACAACTACTGGTACAAACCCTGAGACCCGAGGGTGGACTACTCCCTCCTCATCATGGAGACCTTAGGGATGATGAAGATGGCCACTCGTGATTATTTACCCCTACGGCAGGGTGCCGAAACGGGGTCTAGATTGGTTTTTCATGGCTACAGAGGCCTGCGGTGGCAGAACTTCTGATCTAGGGTTCTCTCTGGGTTTTTTGATATTTGGGAATTTATAGGGCAAAGAGGCAGTGCGTGAGGCCACCAAGGTGGGCACATACCACCAGGGTGCACCTGGGCCCCCAGGCGTGCCCAGGTAGGTTGTGCCCCGCTCGGGGCACTCCTTTGGTACTTCTTTGGCCCATCCTGAGTCTTCTAGTCCATTAAAATTCTCCAAAAAGTTTCGCTGTGCTTGGATTCGGTTTGGTATTGATTTCCTGCGATGTAAAAAACCAGCAAAAAAACAACAACTGGCACTGGGCACTATGTCAATAGGTTAGTCCCAAAAAATTATATAAAGTTGCTATAAAATGATTGTAAAACATCCAACCATGATAATATAACGACATGAACAATTCATAAATTATAGATACATTGGAGACGTATCAGGCCCCGAAGAGATAATGCAGGCCCAAGGTGGTCCTGTCCGGCAACTCGGACTCTGATGAGGAGTCCATGGCGTCCGAAAAGGTTCTAGAGAGGGAACCCATGGTCAAGCCCTCCGTCATGAGGTGTGTACCGAGATATCTCTTGTTTACTTTGTTTTACCAACCTCTTTTCTAGTGGGAACCGATTAATATCATACCCCACCACGCGGCCTCCCTACTGAGCAGACCTCGGAGGAGACCTCTCCGCCCACTAAACTGGCGGATAGCGGGTCTGCGTCGTGCTCCGCACCTCCTCTGGTCCCCGTAGAGGACGCAGAGTTTCTTTCCCAAAGGACTCATCCCCGTCCGAATGCAGGGGAGAGGGGCGACACAGTCATGGCCGAGGCTGATTCCTCGGTCACCAAAGGCCAGGAGGGCGCGTCTCTCCTCACTACAAAAAAAAAGACAATTCCATGACATTTTTGGCCGAACAATTTTTTTCTGTCATGCTTATGACACTTCTATGACCATAATTGTGACAAAAGCACGTATCATCGTAGATGTGGTGGGATCCTGCTTCTATGACAAAAAATCATGACAGAAAATGGGCTTTTCATCTAGGGGCGGGCCGGGGACGCACCTGCATGACATTCTTTGGGCCGTCCATGATGGAAAAAATCATGGTAGAAGCGAGGGGCGAGAAAAAATTCAGGGAATTCCCGGTTACAGTGGGTGGTCGGGGTCGAGCGATACACGGAAGTTTGTGTGTTTCGCTCGTATACACGCATGTGTGTGAGGCGTTGGCTAACTGAACTCAAGCGATCACACGTTGCTGAACCTGAGCGATTGATCCCTTGGCAATTAACTAAAACCGAGCAATTCATTCGCTGCTGACTGAACCCGAGCGATTCCTTCGCCGCTACTGCTAACTGAACCCGAGCGTTCGATCACTCCTACTGCTTACTGAAGCCGATCGAGCGCTTGTGCGAGATGTAGCCAGCCGGTGTTGGCTTGCCTCTTGATGAACAGTGACCGTTGCTACCGTGCGCGCGGTACGTAGAATGAGTCGAGACATGGTGAGTCGAGCCGGTTGGTTGGCTGTTGATGAATAGTTCCTGGTGGGGGTTGGATGAACAGGACCCCATGGTAGTAGGCCGTAGCCGTTGGATGAACAGGACCCCGAGGAGGCCGCCAGAGCCCAGTTGGTTGGGGGTGGATGAATAGGATGTCGTGGAGGCTATATGAACAGTAGTCGTGGATGAACAATAGCTGGTGGAGGCTGGAGGAAGTCGACAGTGGATGAGCAGTGGCAGGTGGAGGCTGGAGGAAGTCGATGATGGATGAACAGTAGCTCGTGGAGGCTGGAGCGAGGCAGTAGACGGTGGATGAACAGGACCCCGTTTCCACCGTAGGCGCTCTGACAAACGTCCGTTTCCTCCGTTTTGCGGTACGCCACACCCCTCCCGATCAACATGACCCCATTTCGACTTTGGGAACTCAAAAACAAGTTTGTTTCCTACGTTTTGCGGTATGCCAGACCCTTCCCGATGAACATGACCCCGTTTCGACCGTACGTGGTCGAACAGAAGGCCGTTTCCTCCGTTCTGCAGTACACCAGACCTTGTTTCGGCTATTCTGTCCAAGCCAGTTGGCTCCCGATGAACACGAGTATTCCGACCCAGTCGGTTGCCTCCCGATGAACATGACGTTGTTTCCTTTGTTGTGACCTAGCCAATTGGATGCCGATGAACAGGACGAGGCCGCTGTACGCGTTCGAGACCACGCCCGTATGTACGTACATACCCGTATTATCTTTCTTGCAGCGTGGCTGTACGTACATGTACACGATATAGATGGGACTACATGACATGCTACGTCTGTGCCTCTACTACGACACATGTTGCTCCTTACTCGGCCATAGTTCATCTCTGCACAGAGACCAATTGACCAGTATGTACATACACGTTCTCTACCAGAGAGACAACCCTACATATGGTTCGACCCGGTGGGTCCCAGCTGTCAGGGAGGATAAGGAGGCACTTCCTTGCGTGCGAAGATATAGCTGATGGGTCCGAGCTGTCGGGGAAAGGAATCATTTTTTTTGCCCGTAATAAGGACACTTCCTTGCATGCGAACATGAAGCTGGTGGGTCCTAGCTGACAGGGGGAGAAAAGATTATTTTTAGGGTAAAAGGATGTAGTTGCATGCATGTGTCCATGGGGGTGGTGCATCCCCACTGTCAGCATCTCCGTGTACAGTCATCCTCTGATGACTCTCGTTTGTTGACCACACCATGCCGAATGGACCAATGCCGGTGGACAAAGGCGGGGCCCCAGACTGGAACGACCCGGAGATGGGGAAGACGCGGCACGCCTGATCATGACGTTCTTGGGAAGCCAACATGCCCTCATGGCACGCCTGATCATGACGTTGTGGTTGTCCATGTACTTGTCGGCTATGGGAAGGCGACACGCCCTCATGTTCAAGATCCGCCTGTACATGTCGTAGCATGCATATGTGTCCTTGGTCGCATAGGTTATGTAGGCTAGATTCAGTGGTACCTCCCATGTGTTCAGGTCCTTGGCATCAATGTCTTCTTTCATCTTGGTGTAGCAGGGGTCGATGATGGTCGCGGTGAGGTTAACCACGAAGTCCTTCTCTTGACTGTTGCCGATGATCTTATATTGCTTCTAGATGTCGACAAGCATCTTTCACCAGATGGCCGAATCATAAATCACAACCGCGTTCTTCTTTCTCTCCACCATAGCGAAGGTGCAGTTGGCGGTGCCGATGAAACGGGCGAATGCCCCAGAACCTCTGATGGCCCTACAGTAGTGGTAGATGAGAACCTCGTCCCGCACACATACCTAGGCGACGATGATCCGCTGGTCCCTATCAGGAGATGAATGGATGGGCACAAGGTCTTATATCGCGACCTTGTGCTTTCTCCTCCTGTAGGTAGTGCTTGAACTTGGCGAGGCAAAGCTTCACTGAGTTTGGATCATTGGTGTACATCACATTCAAATTAGTGCTGCCATGGGTCTGAACGATGAACTCAAAGGTGAACTCCTTGCAGAAGTCCATATCCAGCAGGCTCACCCCTCGGATCGCCATTCGAGTCTCTTCTCATGTGGAGTTGATGTGGCGGTTCTCATTTTGTTTGTATTGGGCCCAGGGGAGATGAAGATGATCGGTGTGTACTGGGGTACTAGGGGGTGGCACTAAGGCATCAGCAGTTCATTTTTCCAATCTTGGGGAATTGCAATCGATACTGAACGAGTGGGTAGGTGGCAGCAGCAGTTCATTTTTCAGCTCTTGGGGAACTGCATCTAACAGTAAACTGAGTGTGTACAGGCAAAAGCAGTTACTACCCCTCCCTCGCCCGCTACACGCCCGGCAGAACATGCACGCTCGGGTTCACGAGCGGGTCTATATTGGTACTATAATAGCAAGTGTTAGTCGTCAGTTTACTTAAATTTTATTAGCTTCAATTAAAATTTATTCTTAAAACAAGCAAAGCATTGGCTCGTTCAATCAGTGCCATGGGATCAACATGCACAACTATTACAATTATTATTCTAAACAATATTAGCAAGTTTAAATAGCTTGTTATGGCTCCTGTCCTCTGCAACATCATGTCGTCTTTCCTAGCTTGCAAGATTTAGAACCAACCAATAAGATTGAAATAATAAGTAAAACAAAGATGCCTACACATCACAATAATTTCTAGCTTGCAAGATTCAGAACGAACAATTAGATTGAAATAATAAGTACAACAAACATGCCTACACATCTAAATGATTCACCGATGTGATCCAGTCGTAACTATACAACTCAAATATTGTGAGAATGAGAACAAATAAATAAAAATTGATCGATGCTTCATGTAAGAAATTTGATCCAAGGATTTTCTTAAACATTGAAACTAGTCTTTTTTAAGACCACACAGGGCAAACATTGGCAGTTGAAATATTCTGCATCACTGGTGGCACTACCACTTCCAATATATACACACGAGGGCCTTCTAGATTTTGAAGTAGTGTGTATAGAGCCTCATCCTTAGTATTCAACATATACACATAGCAGAGCCTAGTGGAATCATCAATCTACGTCCTGAAATATCTCTTTCCGCCTTGCACACACGCATGGCACTTTAGAGCCTTTGTGTAAAGTAAATCTTTGGATTAAATCCATCTTGGCTAGCCGTGTCTCACAACCCAAGAACTTGGTTGAACGCTTTTGACCATCACAACATTTGTAGTTGAGTGTTCATGTTTGCATAAATAAGAAAGAGCATGATTACTATAATATTGGCACTAGTTAAAGCAACTTTATTTCCAAAACGAGAAAAGATTGTGATAGAATAGCTTTATTAAAAAAATACAATGTTAGCACATTACGACAAAGCACAATCATGTTGATAAAGGACAGTACTGACCTGTGTGAGATGACTTTGGGAGATCAAGTTGTTTTTCAAGTCCCCATATCTTTTAATGAAGGCGATTCATTGACATCCATTAACACCTCAGTGTGGCAGTAGAAGGAGGAGCGTCGACTCATTTCAATCACTTTTTCGTGAATTTCAACTAAAATTATGGTGCCCGCCTGTTAGAGAGGGGGCCCATGCCATCTAAACAGTAGGCGTGATGGACTCAACTAGTTCATTGCAGCTACATGATTCATGAAGTGCAAATGTACTTGATTCTATCGGATATGCCTTCTGCAAGTTATCTACATTGGAAATGAAATGGTAGCTAAGACAGTAGCTCTATTTTTAATGTATTATTACTTCATTTTACCAATGGCAGTAGCGGTGCCAAAAGATTGCCACAAATTATTAGTGGCATTAAATTAAGATGCAAAAACAATATCATTATTGCTTTCTTATAGCAGTGCCATAACAGTGGCACAAGATCACTAGCTAGATGTAGAGTCAAAATCAACCAAGAAGGAACATACCCGATCATGGGAACCATAACTGAGAGAGGGGCCCTATGCCGCCACAACTCGATGTGGTGAACCTGCAGATCCACTCGGATGATTTAATTCGGGCGACCTTTTTCTACAGTGCTCCTGAAATGAAGCAAAGATTGTATCATGAAGCTAGCAAGAAGTACTTTCTCTCATAAGCTGGCAGTTCTTCTTTAGTAGTTGCACTAAAATTGAGCAACATTATGGTTGGTTGTCCCGCTCATGCAAGGTCTATAATTTGCTTATCCTTTTGTGCAGTTCCACTAAAATGAAGTGCCATTGTGGTGACAGTGACGACTCATCTTGTAAAGGCTAATAAAATGTTGCACGATATTACCAACAGAGTTTGACGGAGATGTTGGAAACTCCGATCAACCTTTGTGCAGTTCAACAAAAATTGAGACACGTTGCCCACATGACAATTTACTTGAACTGCACAAGACACTCATTCCAAAAATGTGTTTTGTGCAATTCACCAAAAGGTCACAATAGCAAGGATGTGAAATTGATATCCCTATCCGCACAAAAAGATAAAAAGAAAATAGTTTACTGTTCAATAACAAGATACAAAACATACACGAAATGAAAAGAAGCATCTTGATTATGTTCATGGCAATCATGCAAGAACAGCAGAAATTTTAAAACAGCAGCATTGCTTCATGTTACGGGAGCATTACGATCAACAATGACATTCATTAAATATGGGATTACTTTAATGGTGGCATTGCTTGTTTACCAGATACAGTAGATCAATAGCAGTTAAAGAGTTGGTTTAAGGGCATGGGACAATGGGGACACTAGGCACTCATCACCGTAAAGAAGCATCTTACTTATCATACTGGGAAAAATAGTAGGAGTACCATTTGTAACATAGTTTAATTGCATGGTATTAGTGGAGGCATTAGATTAACAATAACATTGGTTAGACATGTCATTACGGTAACAGTGTGATTGCTTCATTTTACATGCGCCCTTGTATTAGCAACTACAAAAAGTTGGTATAAGGACATGCAACAATGGACGCATCAGCACAATGTACCAACAAGGAGGCATAAAGTGGTGATGCCGAGTTTGTTCATACTATGTGAGGTCAGCATATATAATCCTAGATACCTTTTACAATGTGTGGGCAGAAAATCTAATCCTGGACATACTCTGTTGACTTGTCCACCACCCGCCACTTTCTATCCTTCTTTCAACCAATAATAGATTTGTTCCTTATCAAGTTTGTACTGCCTTTTCCCTTTATTTCCCTTTTCAACCAAGAGACCGGTTGGGTATCCAGTCTCTAATACTTCCCCCATCCTATTTCCTCTTTGAATCAAGTCCTTGATTCGTGCTACAACTTTCCCCCCTTCGTTGTTTGAACCAAGTCCTAGATTCGGCTGCATGAAGTAACTTTACCTCTAATAATACTAAAAATTTAGGTGGATTTGGAAGAGCTGATGGAAGTAGAAAAAGATCCACATGCAGACATGTGGGGAGCTGTGGCAGTAGAGCAGCGCCGCGTTCGAAGGAACTTATACCTGAGGGTCGTAGGGATGTGGCTAGGAGGATGGTGGCAGGTCGGATCTGCCCACAATATGGCAGGGAGGAAGAAGGGGTTGGAGGACCTCCTGAGTTGACATTGTGTCAGAGAGAATGAAACCGGCAGAGGATTGGGACCCATAGGCAGCTGTAGGTTTCCTCCCTCACCGTCGATGATCACGTGAATGATGCACCTAGTCCCCAACAAACAACGGCCGAAGGGTTTCGTCCGGGTCTGTGACCAGCGGTGAGCAGAGATAAAATGTCGCTACCGCTATCTTGTTTAGATCTAGAGAGGATGACAGAATGAAGAGAGCAACCCTAGTACAGCAAGCGCTCAGGCCCCTGCCTATATATATAGTGGAGTTATTATGTTTTTCTCTCCACAACAAGCGTTTCAATTTGTGTACATGGCATTAAAGAAAAGTAACTCTCTATTTAACATGAGTGAATGCAATTTGCACTCTGTTCACTTATGCTCCCTGGCCCTCCATTCATTGAACAACCACACAGGTGAATAAACTTAGTACAATATTATTTATATAGAATGAACAAGCTCGAACTATTTTGGCTTTGAGATATTGATGGTACAGTTTAACTACAATGCATCAATGGACCCAGTACCAGCTTTTTACATGTACTAGAGCTTGAATTGTATTTTAGCTTGTTACATGTACTACAGTGCATCACTAGCTAGAGCTTGAATTGTATTTGTTTACATGTAACAGCTTTTTGTTTTGGTTTTCTGCTCCACGGCATAATTCATCGAAATAAAATTATGCTATGAGTATTTAAAATTTGAGGGCGGGGCTTTTCCCTGGCAGTACACACGACAGTTTTCGTGTAGCCGGTTTGACAAAGAGGTGAGGAGGGTGACGGAGTACCGGATTCAACTTACTGCTGGAAAGGTAGGGTTGTGTGATTTGATGGCTCGTCACTGCTGGAGCAATGGGGTCTTGTGATATGACTACTCACAATAGTCATTATTACTCCGGTGCTACAACTAGTGTGATTCCCCCTTCCGTTCCCCACTCTAAATCTGGTGTATGACATGTCAACTCGAATGCTAGCTCTCCCACATGTCGACGAAGTAAGAAGGAGCAAAGAATCATGCGGTATATATAGTACTATGTAGTAGATACTGCTACTCATGTCAGAGGAATGCGAAACACGGCAGCCCAGTGAACCAGCAGTCGATAGGCCATAGGAAACAATGTGGTGATATGGCCATAAAAACAATGTACTACAATCCAGTCTCTAGCACATATAGTACTCCATCTCTTCCTCCTCATTCATCACCATCATACTTTCCCCATTCATGTGTTTTCAGTATCCTGCGAATCAAAGAGGCCCTTAGGCTATCATAGTGGGAGTAACTTAGTTAGTAACATAACACATTCCAATAATTTTGCTTATGTGGCATGTAGTTAATGAGGAGAGAGATGCTTGTGGTAACTTAACACATCCCGAGGTAAAATGAGTCTATAGGTCAATTTATGAAGATTTGCATGTTATCATCCATATTTTTTTCCTCGGAACTATGGGGCAACACACCCACAACATATCAAAAGCTTTATTAAAGTAAAAGAGGGTATAAGTACAGGACATGCATATGTTACTATCCATTATAAAGGTAGAAACATAGACTTGTAACATGCACATGTTACTAGTACTCCCCACTATGACCAGTCTTAGACTGGTTTAGGTCTAGTCACTTTGTATAAATGTATTATGTCCATAATTTAATGAACGTGCTCCGGTTTCTATGAAAATAATTCGGTTTGCATGTAGTAATTTATTTATTTATTTATTCTTGTGCGGGGGTTTGCATGTAATTTTTCAGGTCTGAAATGTAAAGTACGCCGGCATTGTTGCATATGCTCCGAGTCGTGCATGCACTATGACCCAGATGCTCAATGTCCCACGTGTCGGCGAAAGGAAGCATGTGGAAATAGCCTAGGAGTACATATAGGAGGCAAAATGCATGAAAAAATATGTACTATGACGAGTAGCTGCGGTTCAAAAAGGAGACCTGAAGTGATGACAGGTATGGACCATCGTCCTGGTTTATTGCTCCCCGTCTTAATTTGTGCCAAAAATTGACCATAAATTTGACTAATAAAAGGTTCATGCATGTCCTCAAAATTATATCATTGAAAGCTATGTTCGAATAAAAATGAAATGATATAATTTTTGTTGACATGCACTAATATTTTGTGAGTTAAATATTTGGTCAAAATTCATTACTAAAGGGACTAATAAACCAGGACCTAGGTAGTACACCAGGACGGAGACAATGATACTACATATAATTAATACCAAATAAGAGCAAGGGACCACACATGTCATTTATAAATGGAATAAAAATGCCATACACTAATAAAACATCAAGGCCACAAGGAGATGCAGTGATGGTTATGGGAGGCGATAAGAAAGATGCATCCATCGATGACCTCCTCCTCCTCGACTCAGGGCGCCGGCCCATCAAACGGTGGCTAAGTAGAAGGGGCTTTCGTGGCCAGGTCAATGTGCTTCTCAACAATGGTGTCCAAAGATTTCAGCCCGTGGAAGAAGGCCAACGTCTTTCTATCCTCCCTGGCCTTGTAGTGGCCTATGTAGACGATTTCCGCATAGATATGGATGTGTAGGTCGAGAGTTTCTTGCATGGCAAGGCGCCGCAAGATGAGCGTGGCCTCGAGGTGCACATTCTTCATCGCGACCTCTAGCAGCTACAGGGCCACCAGGGCTTGAAAGAGTTTGTCACCATGGAGGCCAATGAGTGTGGCAGGCAACAAGGAGCCTGGGTGCGCCGGCTGGAGCAGTATGGCAAGGTTGTCCATGCGCTACTTGACGGCAGTGAACTTGATGATAGAGCAGACTATCATGTCGTCCATGCGAGAGGAGAAGCCGGCGTCGGCAAGGGCTACGACACCGATGGTCGCCAACACCGTCTGGAAACGCTACGTAGTGCGGGGCTGCAGGCCGGCGTCTTGGATGATCTGGCACAACCGACTTCCGCTCGCATCCATCGCCTCCATAGGTGCGTGTGGCTTCTGGTCACTTGGTCTTGGATTGGAATGAGCAGTGTTGCGCATAGACTGCGAGTAGATGGATTGGAGTGGTGGGGCGCCTTATATGAGAGTCCAAACTGTGTTGCATTACATCATGCTGGCTCCATTCTGCTTCTCCCATTAATTCCCTCTGCTTGCTAATTGAGGATGCATCATTGACCGTTCAATGTCTCGGGAACCGCTACCCTCTCCCTCCTTGGCATTCAAGCCGTATGAATGGAAATGAGGGTCAAGAAGAGACTAGTAATTACTACATTGTTGACTGCGAACCAGGCGGATGGGAAAATGAGAGGACTTAATATTTTTACTATAGTAGTACCATTGCATGCAGTGAACTGACCGCAGCATGTCGTGCTAGGTAGTCTCACGGCATTAAAAACTAACACGGCCCACATCTCTTATTGGTTGACTCCTTTATTCATGTCAAGAAACGAGGTCAATTTAATCTATTGCGCCTAAGTGTTTTGGTATTATAAAGTTTTTCGGAAGCGATCGACATAATAACCGTAAGATCTGCATCCGATGGTGGCACCTACTTTATGCAGACAACAATAGAAATGAAATGCCACAAAAATGTGACACCATGCCCCCTCCCCTATACATAAGACTCGCACGCGAGCGTACGCAACTCCCACGTGTGGGTTGCGCTTGGCTCTTCACCTTTTCAAGAAGTCAAACAAGGATGTCATTTATGAGTGGAATAAAAATTCCATAGAGTAATAAAACATTAAGGTCACGAGGCTATGCAATGCTGGTTATAGGAGGCAAGAAGAAAGATGCATCCATCGACAACCTCCTCCTCCTCGACTTAGGGCGCCGACCCACCGAACGACTGCTAAGTTGCAGCGCCTTTCATGGCTAGGTCAACATGCTTCCGAACAATGGTGTCCAAAGATTCCAGCCAGTGCAAGAAGGCCACTATCTTTCTGTCCTTGCTGGCCTTGTAGTGGCCTATGTCGACAATTTCCTCATAGACGTGGATGTGTAGGTCGACGGTTTCTTGCATGGTGAGGCGCTGCATGATGAGCGCGGCCTCGAGGTGCACATTGTTCCTCGTGACCTCCGGCAGCTACAGGGCCACCAGTGCTTGAAAGAGTTCATCACCTTGGAGGCCGATGAGGGTGGCAGGCAACAAGGAGCCTGGGCGTGCAGGCGGGAGGAGTATGGCAAGGTTGTCCGCGCGCTTCTTGTCGGCGGTGAACTTGCGGAGTCGACCATCATATCGCACATGCGAGAGGTGAAGACGGCGTCGACGAGGGCTATGACACTAGCGGTCGCCGGCACCATCTGGAAATGCTAAACAGTGCGGGGCTGTAGGCTAGCGTCTTGAATGATCTGGCACAGCTGACTACCGCTCGCGTCCATCGACGACATGGGTGCTTGTGGCTTCTGTTCACTTGGTATTGGCCTTGGATTGGAGTGGGCAGTGTTGCGCAGAGACTAGGAGTAGATGGACTGGAGTGGTAGCACTACAAAAAAGGACACATCCGTGACATTTTGGGCCGAACGAAAAAAAATTCTGTCATACATATGACACTTCTATGACGATAATTGTGACAAAACCCGGTATCATCATAGATGTGGTGGTTTCCTACTTATATGACAAAAAATCATGACAGAAAATGGGGTTTTCGTCTTGGGCGGGCCGGAGACGCAGCTGCATGACATTCCTTGGGCCGTCCATGATGGAAAAAACCGTGGTAGAAGCGAGGGGGAGGAAAATTTCGGGGAGTTGCCAGTTACAGTGGGAGGTCGGGGGCCGAGTGATGCGCGTTTCTCTCGTACACATACGCGCGTGTGTGAGAGGCATTGGTTCTAACTGAACCCGACCGATTGCACTGCAGGCTACGCGTTACTGAACCCGAGCGATCGATCGATGGCTGTTAACTGGACCTGATGGAGCGATTCCTTTGCTACTGCTGCTAACTGAAGCCGATCGATTGGATGAACAGTAAGAGTTGGGGGGGGGGTGGATGAACAGTGAGCAGTGGTGTTCTCTCTGGATGAATAGGACCCCGTGGTGTGGAGAGCTGGATGAATAGTAGAAGGTGGAGGGGTGCCTGTGGAGGGGTGGTTGAATAGGACCCTATTGTGTGGAGGGCTGGATGAACAGTAGATGGTGGAGGGGTGCCCGTGGATGGGTGGTTGAACAGTAGCCGGTGGAGTAGCGCGCGGTGGAGGCTGGATGAACAGGAGCCCGTGGAGGCTGGAGGAGGTTGACGGTAGCCCGTGGAGGCTGGAGGAGGTCGACGGTGGAGATGAACAGTATCCCGTGGAGTCCTGTTTTGCGGTACTCCACACCCCTCCAGATGAACAGGACCCCCGTTTCGACCGTAGCGCTCCAACACAAGTTCGTTTCGTCCATTTTGCGTTACGCCACACCCCTCCCAATCAACAGGAACCCCGTTTCGACCGTAGGAGGTCTGTTTCCTCCGTTTTGCGATACACCACACCCCTCCCGATCAACTAGACCCCCGTTTCACCCGTAGGAGGTCTGTTTCCTCCGTTTTGCGGTACGCCACACCCCTCCCGATTAACAGGACCCTGTTCCAAATGTAGGAGGTCCGTTTTCTCCGTTGTGCGGTAGGCCAGGCCTCGTTTCCATCGCCTGTTCCGTCCAAGCCCTCCCGATGACCACGACCACGCATTCCGTTCCGACCCAGCGGGTTGGCTCCCACGTGTTCCGTTGCCTCCCGATGAACACGAGCATTCTGTTACCTCCCCATGAACACGACGCATTCTGTTGCCTCCCCATGAACACGACGACGACGCTGTTTCTCCGTTCCGACCCAGCCATGTATGTATGCGCGAGTAGGCGTTCGAGACCCTGCCCGTATTTACGTACATGACCGTATTTTCTTTCTTGCACCCTCGCCGCTGTACGTACGTGTACATGCTACATGCGCGCCTCTACTACGACACGTGCGTGACTCTACTACGACACGTGCGCGCCTCTACATCGACCAGTATGTACATACACATTTGCGACCAGAATGACAATGCTACATACGCTTTGACAAGGTGGGTCTCGACTGTCAGGCACTTGCTTGCGTGCGAAGATGTAGCTAGTGGGTCCCAGCAGTCAGGCGGGCGAATCGTTTTTTTTGGACACACTTCCTTGTGTGCGAAGATGTAGCTGGTGGGTCCTAGCAGACAGGGGGAAATGTTTTTTCCGCGAAATACGGTGTCCCGTCCGGTCGGTCCCCGCTGTCAGGTGGAGGAATAATTATTTTGCACGTAATAAGGAGGCACTTCCTTGCTGCAGCTGTGGACCCACCTGTCATCCTCTCCACGTACAGTCCACGTCCAATGGAAGCCATTCCTTGACCACATTTACCATGCCACGCCAAGAGCACCAGGGCGGTGGACGACGGCGAGGCCTAGGAAGGGGACGATGCGGAGCCGGGGAAGACACGGTAGTGGATGCCCACGCGTAGAGGAGTATGAGGGTTCACTCGTTCGGCTGCAGTGTGAGGCTGCTGTCGCCGCAGAATAACAAGGGGTGTGGGTGCGTAGAGGGATCGCCTGGCCAGCGGTGGGAGTAGTAGGGGGTGGTGAGGCTTCCGCAGCATCACAGCCGGCCACGGGCGGCAGGAGCAGGCGGCACGACTGACGCTGCTTTGGGCGGCTGGAGCAAGAAGACCAGAGGTTGAAGAAGCTCTACGGCCATTGGATGGACATCGTACGGTCACTGGAGATAGAATCGTTCATATATTGACTAAAGTTGACAAAGGCCTCCGTCCCAGTCAACTTAGTAGGCCCACAAGTCAGCCTCCCACCAAGGTTGGTCCCAACTAGCAGGGGGGTATTCATTTTTTTGTGCGTAATAAGGAGGCACTTCCGGTGGGTCCGAGCTGAGAGCGGGGGGAACTTTTTTTTGGCGAAATACGATGGCCCGTCCTTTGGGTCCCAATAGTTAGGGGGAAATGTTTTTTCGCGAAATACTGGTGGCCCATCCGGTGGGTCCCTGCTATCAGGTGGAGGAATAATTATTTTCCACGTAATAAGGAGGCACTTCCTTGTGGCTTCCATGGACCCAGCTGTCAGCCTCTCCATGTACAGTACTCTTCCGATGGAAGTCGGTCGTTGACCAGATTGACCACGCCGCAACGAGAGCACCACGGCGGTGGATGATGGTGAGGCCTAGGAAGGGGATGAGGCGGAGCCGGGAAGACGCGGTAGTGGAAGCCCGTGCGGAGAGGAGTACGAGGGTTCACCGGTTCGGCTGCGGTGTGAGGCTGCCGTCGCCGCAGAATATCAAGGGGTGTGGGTGAGTATAGGGATGCCCTTGCCAGTGGTGGGAGTAGTAGGGGGTGCTGAGGCCTGCGCAGCAGCACAGCTGGCCATGGGAGGCGGGAGCAGGCGGTCCCGCCAACGCTGCTTTGGCGGCTGGAGCAAGAAGATCAGAGATTGAAGAAACACGACGGCCATTGGATTGACATCCAACGGTTACATATGCTAGCAACATTTGTTGACGTAGTATATAATAACTAAAAAAATCTTGCATACGCGTCAACTAAATAGGCCCACAAGTCAGACCACTCCCTCTTTTTTTAGTAATTTATATATAGCTCATGGCAACTTCTTATGCAATTTATTGTAGTCGTATTTTTGTTGTCCAGGGCCAATTTCGCATATTTCTATTGGTTCCAAACTATTTTTAATACCGAAATGTCGAGCCGGATTTAATGTACTTTGAAGATATATTTAAATTAGGTTAATTCCCAGTCAAATAGGAATCTGAAAATGTGAAAAAAATTAGAAATTATAAAGTAATTTCCAATTTGTCATTTGTTTTTATATTTACAACCCATTTCATATTACTTTCAAGATTTGCAGGCGTCTTGAAAGAGTTGCAGCCCATCAGGGCGTAGAAAAATAAGTAGGCCTGGATTGGGTATTCTTCAGAAAAAATAAATTGGGCTCATTTTCACAAAGAAAAAATAGCTGGGCTGGTCACATGGTGAATATAAAATATAAGCCTGGGCTACACGGGCCACAACCCAGTTCAAACTCTGCTCTGTCTCAACATTACCAAACAAAAAAAATACTGCTTGAGTAGCTACGTCCCAGGTGTCAGCCGATCTTGTGCTGTTCTCTTGTCTATTGACTATATACGCTCACAATGTCGTGGGTCCCAGATGTCAGGAAAACACTAGGAGGAAGCATTTTATTTTTCCATACGCTGACGTGGTGGGCCCCTACTATCATCCTCTCCATGTACTTATGCCGATTCATGTTGTTTGTTGACCATGTTGACAACGCGAGAGGGCGGCGCTACAGCGAGCGCACCAAAGCGCGCGGAGGACGTCGGTGTTAACGATTTAGTAGACGGTGGGGCGGAGATGCGTGCGCTGAGGCGCAGTCAACCATGGGAGGTGGAAGCGGCACTACAAAAAAAATACACTTCCGTGATGATACGTGTTTGTCATAGTAGGTCACATTTTTTGTCATGCATGTACATCCATGACAAATTTATGACAGAATCAAGATAGTCATACATGTGCTGTCGTAGAAGTGTTCGATGACATTACCAAAATTATCATCACGGAAGTGTCCACTTCCATGACGATAAATCACGCGTCACAGAAGTGCTTTCGTCAAGGGTGACCGACACGTGGCATCCACCGTAACGGAACGCCGTTAAGCTATCGGGTCGGGTTTTGGATCCGATAACCCGTTAACAGTCCCGACCAATGGGGATTTTCCACATGTAAAATCGTTGTTGGCTGGAGGAAACACATGTCGGCTCATTGTTGGGACATATGTCATCCACTCATTGGACAGAACGCGCCTATGATACGTCGACATGTGGCCCGGCCCAACAGAGGCCCATTCCTGTGAAAAGGCCGGCCCGTTTGACTTGGTCAAAAGGTGACGGGCCGGCCCATGGAAAGCCTGTTAACGGCATGTTCGCATATAGCCCATTTACAGCCCGCTAACCCAAGGCCCGTTACGCCCTACCCGAATTAGGCCCAGTAGCGTCATCTGGGCCATCCAATATGATTCCAGCCCGTTTTCACTTCTGGCCCATGTATGGCCCATGACGTCTTTCGGCCCATATGAGGCCCTATGTAACTCTTGGCCTATTAACAGCCCGTGGTGAAACTGGCCCACAATGAACAGTGTATCACTTTAGACCCATTAAAGGCCCATGGTGAAACTGGCCCGTAATGAATAGTGTATCACTTTATACCCATTAATGGCCCATTATTCAGTTAAGCCGTTTCCAGCCCATGTTATCTTTCGGCCTTCTCAGAGCCCATTTATTCTTGGGCTCATTTCGAGCATTCGTTTACTTATGGCTCGTTACTGTAATTTTCTGCTTGTGGGCCAAATTCAGCTCGTGGTTACAGTCGGCCCGTTTGTGGTCCGTTAATACATTGGGCCATTTTCATAGCATCATCAAATACAGCCTATTAACGATGGCCCGTTATGGTCGGCCCATGAACGGACGATTCCAACTCTAGCCCGTTTATGACCATAATGCGGCCTATTATTGGCCCATGTTTGGCCGATCGATCATACGTCCCGTATAAGGCCCATTGATGATAGGGCCCGTAGAAGGCCCATTGTTTCTACGACCCGTAGACGGCCCAATGTTTCTACAGCCCGTAAAAGGCCTACTGTTTCTATGGTCCATAGATGGCCCACTGTTTCTATGGCCCGTAGGAGGCCTAGTGTCAGTACAGTAAATATTAGCCCATGGTTATTGTGGCCTAGTTTTAAAAAATAGGTTATTGCAGCCACTATCAAACCGCGGAAAAAGAACTGCACTGACTACAAGCAAACAAATAAACAAGATAACAAGGAAATAAATAAGCAAGCAACTTATGCTAGGCTATCACGGCTGTTACACATATTACATCCACTGGGCATCAAAGTTCACCACCAGTGCAAATATAGGGAACACAGCAGCATATAAACGCCGCAGCAAAACAAGTCCAGAATTGAAACCACTTCAGAAGAGTTCAAGAAACAATATTCTGGGTACCCATAATGCTGGCAAGATGCTTAGCAAGCTTATTAACTTTCTCTTGTTTGGCGCTTAAATCTTCCAGCGCTTGCTGTTGCACAAGAAAGTACGCATCTGAATTCTGCAGGGACTTCCTCAGTCCTTCGGCTTCTTGCCGCAGCACAGATGACTGATGCCTTTCAGCTTGGAGCTAAGACTGAAGTAGCCGAAGTGATTCAGGCAGTGAGTTCGAAGAGCTTGTGCCAGCGGTACTGGCCAGTAACTCGAACACTACATCAACGCAGGACTGTGGGGTTTTCTCACTGTCTACAAGATCGTTTTTATCACCTTTCTTAGAGACCAACAGGGTTGTCTCACTATCTTGAACCTTATCTGCATTACTTTCTCTACCATTGCATAGTGGGGTGCTCTTCTCCAATACTCTATTTGCATACTACAAGAGAAACAAGCAGACACATCACAGGTTTAGCTTGTAGTATACCAAACTCATTTTGGTAAACCGGTTCAGTAGTTAGGTGGATAGGATAACAACATGAAACAAACATATATCTATGTAGTATGGTCACTGTATTGTCCATATCATTCTAGTTTATGTTCCCTAATCAAGATAGAGACACAGTTCAACTCATACATTTTAAGACACAACAACATAGACAGAATATAAGTGTGAGAAACAACACAGCATTGGCAACACTTGTAATGTGCATCACATGAGAACATAACTGTTTATACAACTTAAACTGAAATCAACATAGAGCAAGAAGTTAGAATAGCAATCCAGTTAAAGAAATAGGTTTAAAACATACCTCTTGCGCCTTTGGAGTTTCAATTGGATCCTTCAAATTCGAAAGTAGTTGGCATGAGTAAATACAGTGATGCAACAGCAAAGGAGTACAGACCATAGCTACGGAATCTAACCGGAGAACAGTTGCTCTTCTACTTTAAACATGGAGTTTGGGTTAGCTGTGGTGGTCTCTGTGCTTTGGGCACTGCAGTAGCTTTACAAACTGCTCATGTGGGGGTACTCTGTGGTGGACATGGTGCTTTGACAACTATAAGTGGGCTATTATCCGGTGGGGTTGCGGTTAGATGGGTTGTAGCTTGTTCTCTGCCCAATGGTCTAAGTGTGCAATCTAGAAGAGTCTCGATTATGTGTGGTGGGGCTAGTTTGTGGGCTAGTACAACCATGGTTCTATCTGCATCGACGGGTAGCACTGTCTTTTGTGAAGAACGGGTTTTTGCTCCCTTAGATACTACCATCACCCCCTCCAATTCAAATGGCTGATAAACAAGAAAAGAAATTGAATGTACAGACATTGTATGATAGACAGATGTGGTAATTCACATATATGTTGTCTAACCAAACAGGACAGCATGACACAATTTCACATATATGATGCCTAACTAAACAGGATATCATGACATAGTTTCAGATATATGATGGATAACTTACCAGGATATAATGGCATAATTCAACATACGATGAGTACCTAAACAGGATGACATGACAAGACTATATGATGTCTTTCTAAAATAGGTTGGGATGAAATAATTCACATACATGTCGTCTAAGTATACAGGATGGCATGATATAATTGACATAATTGATTCATATACTAAGCATCTGGCACTCGCATGTATGATCTCTAAACTAAGCAGATAGAATTCAATATTGTGCATATGATGTCTAAACTAAGCAATGCAAGACACCATATGCATCATATGAGAAATATAAACATTGCAACTTAGAGCATACACCTCAGGTGGGATATAGGACTGGTCATCTGTCTCTGAATCCTCCTCTGAGGAGCTCCCTGTAACCATCGAGATATATGCTTCAACAGGTACCATTGCCTGCTCTGAAGACCTTGTTTTCACTCCAGATTTTTCCATAACCGGCTCAAATGGATGATACACATGAAGAGTAGTTCAGTATACACAGATTGTCGACAAATGGAATACGTAATGAAAAAAAAGATGGCATGAGATAATTCACATATATGATGCCTGGCTCCATGGCGGTGCATAATTCACATATATGATAACTGGCTGAAAAACATGGCATTTCATAATTCACATATCTGATATAGAAAGCAAACAGGAGGCATTCACACAAAGCATGTCTAATCTAAGCAGATGGCATGGCAATGCAATACACCATATGCATGATATGAGCAATATAACCCAGCCAAGTTAGAGCATGCACCTCGGGGGGGGGGGAATACGACTGGTCATCTCTCTCTAAATCCTCCTCTCAGGAGCTATCTGTAACCAACAAGAAATCTGCATCGACAGGTAGCACTGACTGCTCAGAAGACCTTGTTTTCACTCCAGATTTTCCCATGACCGACTCAAATGGATGATGCACAGGAAGAGTAGATGAATGTATAAACATTGCTGACAAATGGAACACATTATGGAAAAAAATATGGCACGATACAATTCACATATATGATGACTGGCTAAACAGGATGGCATTGCATGATTCACGAATATGATGCCTGGCTAAAGAAGATGGCATTGCATAATTCCCATATACTCCCTCCGTTCCTAAATATTTGTCTTTTTAGAGATTTCAAATGGACTACCACATACGGATGTATATAGACATATTTTAGAGTGTAGATTCACTCATTTTGTTCCGTATGTAGTCACTTGTTGAAATCTCTAAAAAGACAAATATTTAGGAATGGTGGGAGTATGATATAGAAACCAAACAGGTGGCATTCACACAGAGCAAATTTAAACTAAGCTGATGACATATAAGATATATAATGTAAGCAATGCAAGGTGCCATATGCACGATATGACCAACATCAGCATGCCAGGTTAGAGCAAACACCTCAGGTGGTAAACAGGCATGGTCGGCTCCTTCTGAATCTCCATCTGAATAGTTATCTTCCTCTGGAATACAATCTGGAAATGCAGGAGAAGGGGGGGGGGCACTTCGCCCACCATGGAGCAGCGTCTGCATGACATTATATTCGCACGCAACGGTCTTCTCTTTTTCTCTACATGTTCAGTACGATTGTGTACAATATCTGACATGCATATTAAAAAAATAGTTAGATTTTGTAAGGCCTAAGGGGTGCATGCAAAAATCAAGACTGATGGTAGCAAACGAGTGGATGGATCCAAAACTAATGATAGCAGGTAGATTATAGCTTCAGTTTAAAAAGATAGACAATGGATCATCTATTGTTTGTTGCCCACCCAACATGTACCACATAGAAGACCCCAGATGAACCAGATAGTAGACAGATACTATTCGTTGTTGGCTCGATATGAAACCCATGGGCAATTCAAAACTCAAGATTGAACAATAAAGTAGTAGGTAAAAATAACCGATGTATAACATAAGAAAACACGAAAGACAGCGACCTCTCTTCCGGAACTGTCTAGTCCTCAGGTTCATCTGCTCAGTCGATGATGGTAATGCAGTTGGCGTGGCTGCCAGCAACGGGGAAGATGATCTGAGGCGGCGAAAGAAAGTCTTCAGGGGGGATCTCTGCTGCAGTGAACGCTTCTATCGATGGTGCACCTCAGGTGGGGTGGATGACGGCACGGTTGGAGCAGGACATAACACACAGAGTTTTCTTTGACGCCAATCTGAAAATGAAGTAAATCTGTAAGGGCTCCTTAGAATTGGAGGATTCTATAAACGCAGGGACAGGAAAAATACAGGAATAGGATAGGAATGCACGTGCAAAACAGAGCATTTGGAAACATAGGATTTCAGTCAACCTGGGTGTTTGGCTCACATGAATTGGAAGAATAGAGGAATGGAGAAACAAAGTGATGCGACGAGTGTACAACCTCTTTGGCATACCTTGTGGACCTCAGCATCATTGGGTTGGACGTGGAGGATGGTGATGATGCTGGTGTGACTATCGGAGGCGGGGAAGAAATTCCGAGGCCTCTAAAAACGGTGCCGAGGGTACTGCTCCGCTGTATTGGACGGTTCCGTCATTGGAGCAGCTCCACTAAGGTGTACGGCAACCAGGCTGAAGCATGAGAAGACAGAAAACTTTAATCTGAAGTGGGACCCTAATATCATCTGCAATAGATGATGTAAAATACATCACCAAAAGGTGCTAGATATAAAATGCATCAGCCGCACCACGACCGCTCCGACAGATGTTGTAAGTACTGTTCACTATGAACTTAACTGAAGAAAATGAACTTCAAAGTCGAAACTGAATTTTATTCTCAATACCGATTGAACTAGTAACAGAGCATTGCAATAGATGTTTAGGGCGTTCGAGAACTAGTAGAAGAGAAGCAGTGATCTAAATCCGCAGACGCTCAAGCAGGGAATGCACTAGCAGAGAGCAAGTCGTGTAGTAGCACCGCGAGCGAGTGCTAAAGCAGCAACTCCTGTAGATGTCGGAGGTCGTGCAGCAGCAGCACCAGCAGCACAAGGGAGAGCAAGAGCAGAGCAGCAGCACGAACGAAAGGAGGAGCAGTGCAGCAGCGCGACCGACAGCAAGAACAGAGCTGCAGCGCGAGCGAGAGCCGGAGCAGCTGTAGCTAGTGCCGTTGTGGAAGTCGCCGCCGAGGAAGCAATGACATGGGGGAGAGACAACGTGGATGATGTGGCCGGCGGCGGCGCCGTCGATGGAGATGCCATGTCTGCTCAGAATTGAGCACCGACAGCCCCGTGAGATCGAATAAAAGATAAAATGCAACAGTGAGTGCAGAGCCTCCTTGGTGGTGCCGAGTTGGCCTCGGCTTCATCGGAGGAATTGGTGAGGGTGATGCGGTTCTGGTGGGGCAGGTCAAAACGGTGCTGTGGGGATTGAGGTGGCGCGATAGACGAGGCGAACATCGGGGCAGCTCCTTGGAGGTGGAGGATGGGGCGGCTGATCCAGCGGGACGACGAGATCGACAATGGATCCTCATCCGGTGCGGTGGATGAGGGACGGCGAGCTGTTGCGGTGGATGACGTAGTCGGGGAAGAGTCTCCGGCTGGGCAGCGGCCGGGAGGCCGACAGATGAGCGTGGGGTTTCGCGGGTTT